>NC_084577.2:21980086-22057586 GCF_033978685.3 Nerophis lumbriciformis | reverse complement strand
TAGTTGTTTGTGCGCCATGTTGTTCCAGACCACAGCAAACGTTACCCAGCTTGCAAAGATTGTAATAAATCCATTAGAAGAAGACAGGTTGCCGTTTCCTATAACTTGGTCACACACATCTATAACTTTGGCCATTCTAAGCCAGTAATTTCCAGGAGTTATCTCACCCTCTTAGAAGTCTCCCTTTTACTAATGTTTTCCAATGATGTAAAAATGTGTAGAGTAAATATTAAATTTCAACATTTCTTTCCATGAAGATTGCATTAGCCTGCGACATATTTTGATAGTAGGCTGTGGAAGTCGCTTCCTCGCAGTCCCACTGTCAGACACGGCACAGGAGTCCAGCGTGCAGGTTTAACAAGGTTTTTAATGATCATATGTTTTTATGCAAAGTTTTCTCTCTCAGAACGTGACTTTTCAGTCACTCTCCAAACTTCCTCCCCCTCCTGCACCCGGCCGCTCACTCTTAAAGACAACAGATGATTAGATTAACACGTAGCACCTGTGGACTCTAATCACCTGCCAGCTGTGTCTCGCCGTAAACACATGCACTGCCCCTGCCCGATGGTGCTCGTCCTCAGCACCACGGACAGCGGCGGTGACTTTTACTCCTACAGGCAGCGCTGGCTACACCTCCCCCTAACATAGGGTAATATAGCTAATACATCATGTGTTACCTTTACCATAAGACTTGTATAAGGCGTTTAAAAAAAATTTTTTTTGGCGGCTATAGGAATGAAACTCAAAGTAATGAAGTAAAAGCAGAAACACAAGTACAATAAAAGTATGTTGCATTAAAACTACAAAAGAACCAAACTACTCTAACAGGTACAATACATCAAAAAGGTTACTGAAGTAAATTAATTAAATGTCTTTCAGTTTAGGACAGGGGTGTCAAACCCATTTTCATTGAAGGCCACATCACAGTAATGGGGCCGCTTTTAAAAAATTAATTGACATTATGCACGCGGGTAATAATCTGTGATTAATCATGATTAATCGAAATGCATATGAATTTGATTATTATATTTTTTTTAATGTATAATTTGCTTTAAAATCATAAACAAAGGTGACAAGCAGATATTTAACTTTTTGTTTTTTATCTCACAAAAATAGTTTTGCATTACAGTTTATAATAATATAAGCATGATCAGATGATATTAACGTTTAAAATATGCATTTTTTTCTATCAAAATTGAAAGAACCAATGCATTTAGTAAAAAAATAAAAATAAAAGAATAAAAAGTAATTTATTGAAACCCATTTTTTCCAGGCTTTCGCGGGCCACATAGAATGATGTGACGGGCCAGAATAATGAAATAAAAAAAATAAAAAAACATTTTGCATGCTGGTCTTCGCATTTTATTAGATTTTGTGTCTGGTTTTATTCCAAATACCTCTGCTTAAAGACTATGTGTTTGTTGGCTGAACATGTGTGTGCCAAATTGTGTGTGTGTGTGTGCAGGTTTGAGTGTGTGTCCATCCCTCTATCCATCAGTAATGAACAGCCGGTTAATCAAGGAGCCTTGGTCCTCCAATTCCAGCAGCCAGGAAATAATTACCTTGTGTCTGAAGCCATTCTCCATCTGTACCGCACTCCACGGCTTCATTTAGCTGACATCTCGCTAAAAATCCAATTCCTTCTTTTGCCCTCACCTTTTTCCCTGCCTTCGCCTCGCATTTAACTACACCTTCGCTCCGACGTCTAATAAAACCACTTTCAACCCCCCCGTCTCGTTCCTGTTTAAAATAGGAGTACAATATTGTCTCCGGAGAATTTGATGAGGAATCTGACTTTGGAACCTTTAAAGGCTTTTTGATAGAAATGTTAAATCTGCAGGTCCCAGCGTGTTTGCGCTCGTGCGTCTTTGGCCACATGTGGAAATACTGTAAATATCATAGAAGATTGTTATAGACTACTTCCACGAGTCTCTGGAGAAGGGGGGTACAGTAGTGCATTTTTCACAGATACCAACAAACATCCTAAAATAGTAAAAAAAATAAATAAAAAAAAAATATACACACACACATATATATATATATATATATATATATATATATATATATATATATATATATATATAGTATATATATATATATATATACAGTATATATATATATATATATATATATATATATATATACATACAGTTTATATATATATATATATATATATATATATATATATATATATATATATATATATATATATATGTATATATATATATATTCCTCGAAAAAAATATTATTATTATTATTATTAGACAGCACAACGTGAGCATATAAGTGAAAAAAACAAGATTACATCTACTAAAAGTTTGGGATCACCATTGTTGCTACCGAAAATTCCGGACTCCAAGCTGCTACTTTTCCCCCACGCTTTGAACCCTGCTGCTAATTTATGGATTTTTCTTCGCCGACGGCCGTAATGCCAATGGTTTTTAGTAAAACCAAGCAAATTCGCTGGAAAGCTGTGTTATTGTTTGAGCTGTGGTGCTATATTTTGGATGAGTTTGCTCTGCAGTTGATGCAGTTCTCTTCTGTTTAGAGCTTTCAACCGGAAGGACAAGCGCCGTTCCGTCTTCTAATGGTCTATAGCAGGGGTCTCCAAACTTTTTGACTAGGGGGCCGCATTGGGTTAAAAAAATTTGGCCAGGGGCCGGGCTATATATATATATATATATATATATATATATATATATATATATATATATTAGCGATGTCCGCTTAAAATGTAATATCGGAAATTATCGGTATCGGTTTCAACCTCCCGATATTCCCGGGAGACTCCTGAATTTCAGTGCCCCTCCCAAAAATCTCCCAGGGCAACCATTCTCCCGAATTTCTCCCGATTTCCACCCGGACAACTTTATTGAGGGGACAACTTTATTGAGGGCGTGCCTTAACGGCACCGCCTTTAGCGTCCTCTACAACCTGTCGTCACGTCCGCTTTTCCTCCATACAAACAGCGTGCCGGCCCAGTCACATTATATATGCGGCTTTTACACACACACAAGTGAATGCAAGCATACTTGGTCAACAGCCATACAGGTCACACTGAGGGTGGCCGTATAAACAACGTTAACACTGCTACAAATATGCGCCACACTGTGAACCCACACCAAACAAGAATGACAAACACATTTCGGGAGAACTTCCGCACCGTAACACAACATAAACACAACAGAACAAATACCCAGAACCCCTTGCAGCACTAACTCTTCCAGGACGCTACAATATACACCCCCCGCTACCACCAAACCCCGCCTACCTCAACCCCGCCCCTACTTCGACCCCGTCGCCCCTTCCCCATCTCCCAAATTCAGAGGTCTCAAGGTTGGCAAGTATGCTCTAGTATACTCTGGACTGAAGCTGTGTGCCTTCATTGTTTTTGTAGCTGTTGTTTTGAGGCATGTTTAAAAAAAAAATAAATGCACTTTGTGAAAGTCAAAGTATAGTATTTCCCATAGTTGTAGTGGGTATTAGAATTATCTCAGGGGAGAGCATGTCCCAAATTCCAAGCTGCTGTTTTGAGGCATGTTAAAAAAAATGATGCACTTTTTGACTTCAATAATAAATATGGCAGTGCCATGTTGGCACTTTTTTCCCATAACTGGAGTTGAAGTTGTTCTCTTATTTTGGAAAACCTTGTTTTTGATTGACTGATTGAAACTTGTATTAGTAGATTGCACAGTACAGTACATATTCCGTACAATTGACCACTAAATGGTAACACACGAATAAGTTTTTCAACTTGTTTAAGTCGGGGTTCACGTTAATCAATTCATGGTAAAGTTACATTGTTTAATGCATCCAGCGGGGCATCACAACAGAAATAGCCATAATAATGTGTTAATTCCACGACTGTATATATCGGTATCGGTTGATATCACAAAATAATTTTTATTTTTTTAAAATGTATATTATGTTTATAAACTCAGTAAATATGTCCCTGGACACGAGTACTTTGAATATGACCAATGTATGATCCTGTAACGACTTGGTATCGGATTGATACCCAAATTTGTGGTATCATCTAAAACTAATGTAAAGTATCAAACAACAGAAGAATAAGTGATTATTACATTTTAACAGAAGTGTAGATAGAACATGTTACAAGAAAAAGTAAGCAGGTATTAACAGTAAATGAACAGACACATGATAAATGACACAATATGTTACTACTAAAAGACAAGTTGTCTAGTATGTTCACTATTTTATTTAAGGACAAACTTGCAATAAGAAACATATGTTTAACGTACCGTAAGATTTTTTGTAGAGATGTCCGATAATATCGGCCGATAAATGCGTTAAAATGTAATATCGGAAATTATCGTTTTTTTTTATTATCTGTATCGTTTTTTTATTTTTTATTTTTATTTTTTTTAATTAAATCAACATAAAAAACACAAGATACACTTACAATTAGTGCACCAACCCAAAAAACCTCCCTCCCCCATTTACACTCATTCACACAAAAGGGTTGTTTTTTTATGTTATTAATATTCTGGTTCCTACATTATATATGAATATAGTCTGCAAGGGATACAGTCCGTAAGCACACATGATTGGTCCACTAAATAGTACTAACCTTTAACAGTTAATTTTACTCATTTTCATTAATTACTACTTTCTATGTAACTGTTTTTATATCGTTTTACTTTCTTTTTTATTCAAGAAAATGTTTTTAATTTATTTATCTTATTTTATTAATCTTTTTAAAAAGTACCTTATCTTCACCATACCTGGTTGTCCAAATTAGGAATAATAATGTGTTAATTCCACGACTGTATATATCGGTTGATATCGGTAATTAAAGAGTTGGACAATATCGGAATATCGGATATCGGCAAAAAGCCATTATCGGACATCCCTAATTTTTTGTAAAAAAAAAAAGAAGCCAATAATGCAATTTCTTGTGGTCCCCTTTATTTAGAAAAGTACCGAAAAGCATCGAAATACATTTTGGTACCAGTACCGGTACTTGTGACGGTGCCCTAACCATCACTGACACAGTTTGTAGTCAGCAACGGGCTGACTTTAAAATGTTGGAGTCATTTAAGAAATAAAAACATGCATCTTGCCTTGTATCATCATTTTAAAACTTAATTCACTTTCTTTTAAGATCCTGATCATTCTTACTCGTTATAGCAAATCATTTGCCCCCCATGGTAGTATGCAGACTTTCCTTCAATTAGTCATATTATGCCGATGAATTATGAAAATGCATCTGCAGGAGGTTGTCTTCTTGAGAGCCTAAAATGTATAAATTAAATGGTAGCGGAAAGATAATTGAACAAAAAACATATTTTCTGCTGATCACTTCTTCAAACTCATTATGTCTCCGTCTTCAGAGACTTTGTGTTCAGTGGGTGGTAACAGGAGGAGAGAATCAAATGTCAGATTTTTTTTATTTTTTTTATTTTTTTTATAGCGCCCTATACTATGAGGCAGTTTGGCCAAGCAGAAGGTGGCGCTGGTGCGATGCTAATAGAGTGGTGAAGTGAAACCGTGGGCGACTGAGGCGATGCTGGCTTTAACGGCTGTAATAATGCTCATTTTAGGGGGCACTCAAAGCATTCATGCCAGTTTGCTCCGTTGAATTCTTTTTTTCTTTTTTTTTCTTCATATTGTCACAGTAAAAATGTCTTGTTAAAATTCAAAATATTACAAGCCGCATATTTTGATGCTTATTTTTTTTTACAACGGCACTATTTGTGCGGCTGCAGACACTTTTTTTTTTATAAGTACGACCATATGTCAAGAAAATGGCCATTGTTTGATCAGCAAACACTGGGATGACATCAAATATTATCTCAGAAAATGTTTTAGATAAACAAAGGATTTCTTGAGGTAGTACAAACCCTGTTTCCAAATGAGTTGGGAAATTGTGTTAGATGTAAATATAAACGGAATACAATGATTTGCAAATCATTTTCAAGCCATATTCAGTTGAATGCACTACAAAGACAAGATATTTGATGTTCAAACTCATAAACTTTATTTTTTTTTTGCAGATAATAATTAACTTAGAATTTCATGGCTGCAACACGTGCCAAAGTAGTTGGGAAAGGGCATGTTCACCACTGTGTTACATGGCCTTTCCTTTTAACAACACAAAGTAAACGTTTGGGAACTGAGGAGACACATTTTTTAAGCTTCTCAGGTGGAATTCTTTCCCATTCTTGCTTGATGTACAGCTTAAGTTGTTCAACAGTCCGGGGGTCTCCGTTGTGGTATTTTAGGCTTCATAATGCGCCACACATTTTCAATGGGAGACAAGTCTGGACTACAGGCAGGCCAGTCTAGTACCCGCACTCTTTTACTATGAAGCCACGTTGATGTAACACGTGGCTTGGCATTGTCTTGCTGAAATAAGCAGGAGCGTCCATGGTAACGTTGCTGCTTGGATGGCAACATATGTTGCTCCAAAACCTGTATGTACCTTTCAGCATTAATGGCGCCTTCACAGATGTGTAAGTTAACCATGTCTTGGGCACTAATACACCCCCATACCATCACAGATGCTGGCTTTTCAACTTTGCGCCTATAACAATCCAGATGGTTCTTTTCCTCTTTGGTCCAGAGGCCACGATGTCCACAGTTTCCAAAAACAATTTGAAATGTGGACTCGTCAGAACACAGAACACTTTTCCACTTTGTATCAGTCCATCTTAGATGAGCTCAGGCCCAGCGAAGCCGACGGCGTTTCTGGGTGTTGTTGATAAACGGTTTTCGCCTTGCATAGGAGAGTTTTAACTTGCACTTACAGATGTAGCGACCAACTGTAGTTACTGACAGTGGTTTTCTGAAGTGTTCCTGAGCCCATGTGGTGATATCCTTTACACACTGATGTCGCTTGTTGATGCAGTACAGCCTGAGGGATCGAAAGTCACGGGCTTAGCTGCTTACGTGCAGTGATTTCTCCAGATTCTCTAAACCCTTTGATGATATTACGGACCGTAGATGGTGAAATCCCTAAATTCTTGCAATAGCTGGTTGAGAAAGTTTTTTCTTAACTGTTCAACAATTTGCTCACGCATTTGTTGACAAAGTGGTGACCCTCGCCCCATCCTTGTTTGTGAATGACTGAGCATTTCATGGAATCTACTTTTATACCCAATCATGGCACCCACCTGTTCCCAATTTGCCTGTTCACCTGTGGGATGTTCCAAATAAGTGTTTGATGAGCATTCCTCAACTTTATCAGTATTTATTGCCACCTTTCCCAACTTCTTTGTCACGTGTTGCTGGCATCAAATTCTAAAGTTAATGATTATTTGCAAAAAAAAAAAAAAAAGTTTATGAGTTTGAACATCAAATATGTTGTCTTTGTAGCATATTCAACTGAATATGGGTTGAAAATGATTTGCAAATCATTGTATTCTGTTTATATTTACATCTAACACAATTTCCCAACTCATATGGAAACAAGGTTTGTACTTGTACATCCACCTATGAGTGCTTTGAGATATTTTGGCGTATTGTAATGCTTCAAGTTGCGAGCAATGGAGAAGCTGTCTGCTCTGCAAGGCGAAGTTATGATGTATTTGAGGGACAAAAATGGACAATTAGAGTGAAATATTTAGAGTTCAAACACAAACATTGTTATGGGGCCGTTTTGAATGAAAATGATTGAAAACCTGTGATTAATAACTGCACTTTGATAAACTCACGGACGTATTGGCACGAGCTCACTAGCTGAAATGCTAAAATATTAGACCTTTTTCCAATTTTTTACATGAACTTTCCCATTTACCCCAGTAAATTAAATACATTTCCCCCTGTATTTCCACCAAAAACTACCCAGGTAAGTTTAGTTCTTCAGGAACCTATTAGAGTTCCTGCCAGCTCGGTGGGACTTTCGGTTGGGGGCGTTCCTTTGTGACCTCGGGGCCCAACTCTTCCACCACAGAAGGGCCCCGGGGCCCAGTCAAATATCAACACTAAATTAGTCATTTTACTCCCAATTTTAATCATGTTAAAAAATTATATCTAACCTACTTATAGTTTACAACCTCGTCAAATGTGTTAATCACAAAGATTATTAAAGCTTTAGTCAATATACACATTTCATGGCTTTCTTACTTATTTAATTGCACTCATTATTGTTGAGTGTCTTTTTATTTCATGGTACTGTCACACTTTTAAAAAAGCCACAATAAAAACGTCATTAAAAGCCTTTTGAAAGGTAACTTACATACAATAAAAATGTGTACATCTGTAAGTGCAATACAGGTATTGGAGCATTGTATATTATTGATATTGAGCTGATGGTTTGGTAGAAAATATTTGATCAAGGGAACAATGGTAGGTATGGAACATATTGACCTATTAATCATTAACTGTCTGGAATAGATTAATGCTGTCTTTAAGTAGAAGTGGGGTGGTAATTGTTTACTTTTCTTGATTCATAAAGGTAAGCTCATGATCCAGTGAGTTGAATGATGCGGACACGTTTGTTACTGGATACTTACTAACACTTTGCTTCCTTAGAGACTTTGTGTGTGTCAGTAGTACGCAACTTATAATTATTTGATACTTGTTTATATCGACAAATGTGCCGTTTTTTCATTGTTCAATTAATGACACTTATTACATACGGTATGTCTAGCTTGTGTGCTATTGTGAGCTTAGCTGTTGTGTAGTCGCAAGTAGCCTATATAGCCTTCCATGTTTGGCTTCTGTAAATGACTTTAGTAAAGTAGAAGAAATTGGTCAGGCTGATTACAAAAATAAATACTAATCAAATATACTGCAAAAAAAAGGGACTGATAAACAATATTTTTTACACACAATTACGCAGTGCTAAAATGAATCAATTCTAACCAGTGTTGGGTTAGTTACTGAAAACCAGTAACTACTTACAGTCACTAGTTACTTTATTTCAAAAGAAACTCAGTTACTAACTCAGTTACTTACACCAAAAAGTAATGCATTACTGTGAAAGGTAACTATTTAGTTACTTTTTTGGTCTACATACAACACACAAAGACAAAGATATGTTTCAAAGGGCCAATTTATTCCAGGCCAGAACAAATTGACAAAACTATTGCATAACATACATAAGTAACAAACCGCATAATAACAACATAGCTGTAAAGCTGGCTTCACCCAAGGAAGGCACACATGACATACACACGCCTAACCAGGCATTTTTTTCTCTCAAGGAATTGTGAAATAAAATCATGTCTTCAGGAGATCAACACTGTACTGAAGCCCAGAACACTAATTTCCCCAGTTTTAGTTTCGAGATAAGGAAAGATTGGCCTGGCCCACTAGGATCCATCTTTATGTTTGTAAATGTATAGTCTAGGGATGTCCCGATCCGATATTTGGATCAGATCGGCCGCCGATATTTGCCAAAAAATGCGTATCGGCAAGGCATGGGAAAATGCCGATCCAGATCCAGCTAAAAAAAACGCCGCTCTGTGTTTTCCAACGCACCTATTTAAATAATACATTCCACTTTTCTGCTGCTCCCTATATTCCGTTCCGCATTTTCCAACACACCTTCAACATATCCACAGGTCTGTGGATTCTCACGCAGTTGCTTTTAGCTGCTGGCATTACACGACAGGCTCTTCTCACTCTTTCCTGTGTCTCCCTCTCACAGACAGACAAGCGCACCTTCTTACACACGTCACGTACTGTCACGTCATACGTCACATACTGTCACGTCATACGTCACATACTGTCACGTCATACGTCACATACGTATACGTCCTCCCGGAGCAGAGAGGTAGCAGCATGACTAACGTTAGCTGTGATGCTAGCGCAGCCGTGTGACCAACGCTCCCTCTAAGGTGCGTGCTTGTGCAATTGCGCACTGTTTAAGCGTCCTCTGCGCATAGCAATTATATGCCACGCACAAAATCAAATAAAAAAATAAGCGCATAACAATTTTCGACACACGGACACGACAGAGACGAGTCGAGACGCTTATCTCCATTCGGTGCCACACGTCCACACCATCAAAATGCCGAGGCAAAAATTTCCACATCAACACCGTATGAAAAAATTACTGATTTTTTTAGTTGTGATTTCCTTCTCTGCGTGAAAGTTTAAAAGTAGCATATATTAATGCAGTATGAAGAAGAATGTTTTAATGTAGACATGCAAGCCTTGAAAGAACATTTTGAAAATCAAGACTACATTTCCTGCAATTGGGTGCATTTCTACCCTATATTTTAACTTTAGATTTATTCTCATATCAAACTCTTTTGGCTGTCTTTTTGACACTTACATCCGGCACCCCCCTCCACACCCCGGATTATAAATAGTGTAAATAATTCAATGTGATTATCTTGTGTGATGACTGTATTATGATGATAGTATATATCTGATAGTATATATCTGTATCATGAATCAATTTAAGTGGACCCCGACTTAAACAAGTTGAAAAACTTATTGGGGTGTTACCATTTAGTGGTCAATTGTACGGAATATGTACTTCACTGTGCAACCTACTAATACAAGTCTCAATCAATCAATCAAAACACATAGAATCATCATACTGCTGTGATTATATGCATCAAGTGTTCATTCAAGGCTGAGGCAAAATATCGAGATATATATCGTGTATCGCAATATGGCCTTAAAATATCGCAATATTAAAAAAAGGCCATATCGCCCAGCCCTAGTTCAATGATGCCATTTCTGTTTGTCATGTATAATTTTGTCTATTTTGTGTTTATCCTTGAATAAACAGGTCAGTTTCTTGTTACCAACCATTGTGTATTATTCAAACTCCCCTAATTCAGCTGGCTAGTTGTTATCAAGAGGACTAAAACCCTTTTCAACATGATTCTGACAACTAAGTAGGCTAAATAATTTTAAACTTTAATACATGCGCGGATAGGCCAGTATCGGTCAGTATCGGTATCGGTCAGTATCGGTATCGGATCGGAAGTGCAAAAACAATATCGGTATCGGATCTGAAGTGCAAAAACCTGGATCGGGACATCCCTAGTATAGTCTATACATTTAGAGTGATGTGATAATCAAACACTCTAGAAGTCTAGAATGAAAGAGCAACAGTATATTAGAGAATTGACAGAATGTGTACTTTCAGTGCTGAATGATGAGCAGAGGCAACGTTTGGAGTGTCCTCTTTAGCTTGCTTTCCATTTTTATGTTCTCACTGTCCAGGTACGTGGAAAATGTTTTCCGTGCCATTTGCTGTTTGACGCCCGGTATCATGCTAATTACCTGCCTGAAAGCGGGTGACTCCACTGTAGAAATAGTCTGCATGTCTTCTAGCACATACACTGCAATGACTCTATCAATGTTGTCCTGGCTAGCAGTCCCTCCGTTAAAATCCTTAGGTGGAGGTGGAGGTGGAGGTGACGTGGCATCGGAGTCTGTGTGTCTCTTTACTAGCTTCGTCAAAGCATGTTGCTTTTGTAGCTGTTTCAGCAGATTTGAATGACTGTTTTGGGCAGTAGATAGGATCTTTGATCCAAGACACAACTTACATTTAACTAAACAAATTAGTGAGAATATCTCCATGTTAAGAAACTCGACTGCGACTCCGCCATGATGTCTTGTTGTTAGTAAACACAGACACGCCCTCCCCCACCCCACACACACACAGCGCGCCTCTTCTCTTCTCCCCGTTGTGACACAGGAAGATTCAGAAGGACGACACTGCAGCTCTCCAATACAACACACTCAGATCTTCTGTTTCTAGCCGATACTACATAAAAAATAACGTAAAATAACGCAGTAACGCATCATGTAGTAACGGCAACTGAGTTACTGAATATAAAAAAAATAACGCGTTGGAGTACTAGTTGCCGCTGAAAATAACGGCGTTACAGTAACGCGTTAGTCCCAACACTGATTCTAACCAAAGTAACACTAACTAATAATAATATACATGTTCCTAAACTAAACTGTGGAAACAATTAAAGTGCAAATGAAGCTTTACCATTTTGGTCATAACTTTTGTGCTTAAGAAACTTCTCTATGACTTCTTCTGTTTGTCTGATATTGTCATTACTGCCACACATGGTGGAAAAGTGTATTACAACTGAGTAACGCCGTGGCCCATACGGACCACAACTAAGAAACAGATATGTTTGGCGGCTCTCTAGGGGGCGCTCACGGCCCAACAATGGTTAAGAAACACTGAAAAACTGTTTTTTTTTTTCACCTTTTCTCTGTGCGTCTCATCTCCCGCCTCAGTGCCACCTACATAACCCCGCACGATAATTCTGCACAACCTCGCTCCAAAATTAAACTCAGGGGACGTCCGTGGCGGAGGTCTGTGCGTCTGATGTGGGTGTTTCTATTTCGGCACATGATTTATCTTGTGCGCTTCCTTGGATCTCTTTCTGAGCGAGTGTTTGTCCACAGTCTTCGCCTCTAAGCTTGAAAATATATTGATTGTTGTGTGCTGAAAAGAAGCATTTCTCTCTGTTCTATTCTCTGCTAGACTGCAATTTCCTCCTCGGAGCGAAAGCGTCATCGCTTTATAAAGCGGCATTTTTGGGGGGGGATTCATTGTCATACATGTCGTCCGTGGCAACTTCCTAATTATCAAGCGATCAATTATATGCCCCGAGTGCGGGGGTCAGCAACCAAAAATGTTGAAAGAGCCATATTGGACCAAAAATACAAAAAAGTAATCTGTCTGGAGCCACAAAAAAATGAAAAGTCTTATGTAAGTGTTATAATGATGGCAACACATGATGTAAGTGTCTACATTAGCTATATTAGCCTACTATCAAAATGACTTTAAAAGTCTTATATAAGTGTTATAGTGAAGACAACACATGATGTAAGTGTCTATATTAGATATAATAGCCTACTATCGAATTGACTTTAAAATTCTTATATAAATGTTATAATGAAGACAACACATGATGTAAGTGTCTTTATTAGCTATAATAGCCTACTATCAAATTGAATTTAAGAATCTTATATAAGTGTTATAATGATGATGTAAGTGTCTATATTAACTATATTAGTCTACTTTCAAAATTACTTTAAAATTATTACATAAGTGTTATAATGAAGACAACACATGATGCAAGTGTCTATATTAGCTATACTAGCCTACTATCAAATTGACTTTAAAAGTCTTATATAAGTGTCATAATGATGATGTAAGTGTCTATATTAACTGTATTAGCCTACTATCAAAATTACTTAAAAATTATTACATAATTGTTATAATGAAGACAACACATGATGTAAGTGTCTATATTAGCTATAATAGCCTACTATCAAATTGACTTTAAAAGTCTTATATAAGTGTTATAATGATGATGTAAGTGTCTATATTAACTGAATTAGCCTACTATCAAAATTACTTTAAAAGTCTAACATAAGTGTTGTAATGAAGACAACACATGATGTAAGTGTATACATTAGCTATATTAGCCTACTATCAAATTGACACTAAAAGTCTTATATACATGTTATAATGATGATGTAAGTGTCTATTTTACTATATTAGCCTACTATCAAATTGACTTTAAAAGTCTTATATAAGTGTTATAATGAAGACAACACAGGATGTAAGTGTCTATATTAGCTATTATAGCCCACTATCAAATTGACTTTAAAAGTCTTATATAAGTGTTATAATGATGATGTAAGTGTCTATATTAACTATATTAGCCTACTATCAAAATGACTTTAAAAGTCTTATATAAGTTCTCAGGGGCGCCGAAAAGGGGGGGGGGGGGAGACGGATTCTAGGGGCCCATGATGGAGGGGGGCCCAGAGAGGCCCCTAATGATGATGAAATTATAAAACAGAAAAAATAATGACACTGTGTTGGGGGACCTGTAAAGATTCTTTTCATGGAGCCCAAAATCCCTAGCGGCGCCCCTGAATAGCCTACTATCAAATTGACTTTAAAAGTCTTATATAAGTGTTATAATGATGATGTAAGTGTCTATCCATCCATCCATCCATCCATTTTCTACCGCTTATTCCCTTTGGGGTCGCGGGGGGCGCTGGAGCCTATCTCAGCTACAATCGGGCGGAAGGCGGGGTACACCCTGGACAAATCGCCACCTCATCGCAGGATGTAAGTGTCTATTTTACTATATTAGCCTAGTATCAAAACGACTTTAAAAGTGTTAAATAAGTGTTATAATGAAAACAACACATGATGTAAGTGTCTATATTAACTATATTAGTCTACTATCAAAATTACTTTAAAAGTCTTATATAAGTGTTATAATGAAGACAACACATGATGTAAATGTCTATATTAGCTATGTAAGCCTACTATCAAATTGACTTTAAAAGTCTTATATAAATGTTATAATGAAGACAACACATGATGTAAGTGTCTATATTAGCCCACTATCAAATTTACTTTAAAAGTCTTATATAGTGTTATAATGATGATGTAAGTGTCTATATTAACTATATTAGCCTACTATCAAAATGACTTTAAAAGTCTTATATAAGTTTTATAATGAAGACAACACATGATGTAAGTGTCTATATTAGCTATATTAGCCTACTATCAAAATTACTTTAAAAATCTTGTATAAGTGTTATAATGAAGACAACACATGATGTAAGTGTCTATATTAGCTATATTAGAGTACCATCAAAATGACTTTAAAAGTCTTATATAAGTGTTATAATGATGATGTAAGTGTCTATATTAACTATATTAGCCTACTATCAAAATTACTTTAAAAATCTTGTATAAGTGTTATAATGAAGACAACACATGATGTAAGTGTCTATATTAGCTATATTAGAGTACCATCAAAATGACTTTAAAAGTCTTATATAAGTGTTATAATGATGATGTAAGTGTCTATATTAACTATATTAGCCTACTGTCAAAATGACTTTAAAAGTCTTATATAAGTGTTACAATGAAGATGTAAGTGTCTATATTAACTATAATAGCCTACTGTCAAAATGACTTTAAAAGTCTTATATGAATGTTATAATGAAGGCAACACATGATGTAAGTGTCTATATTAGCCTACTATCAAATTTACTTTAAAAAGTCTTATATATGTGTTATAATGAAGACAACACATGATGTAAGTGTCTATATTAACTATATTAGCCTACTATCAAATTGACTTTAAAAGTCTTATATAAGTGTTATAATGATGATGTAAGTGTCTATATTAGCTATAATAGCCTACTATCAAATTGACTTTAAAAGTCTTATATAAGTGTTATAATGATGATGTAAGTGTCTATATTAACTGAATTAGCCTACTATCAAAATTACTTTAAAATTATTACATAAGTGTTATAATGAAGACAACACACGATGTAAGTGTCTGTATTAGCTATACTAGCCTACTATCAAATTGACTTTAAAAGTCTTATATAAGTGTTATAATGATGATGTAAGTGTCTATATTAACTATATTAGCCTACTACCAAAATTACTTTAAAATTATTACATAAGTGTTATAATGAAGACAACACATGATGTAAGTGTCTATATTAGCTATACTAGCCTACTATCAAATTGACTTTAAAAGTCTTATATAAGTGTTATAATGATGATGTAAGTGTGTATATTAACTATATTAGCCTACTATCAAAATTACTTTAAAATTATTACATAAGTGTTATAATGAAGACAACACATGATGTAAGTGTCTATATTAGCTATACTAGCCTACTATCAAATTGACTTTAAAAGTCTTATATAAGTGTTATAATGATGATGTAAGTGTCTATATTAACTATATTAGCCTACTATCAAAATTACTTTAAAATTATTACATAAGTGTTATAATGAAGACGACACATGATGTAAGTGTCTATATTAGCTATAATAGCCTACTTATCAAATTGACTTTAAAAGTCTTATATAAGTGTTATAATGATGATGTAAGTGTCTATATTAACTATATTAGGCTACTATCAAAATGACTTTAAAATTATTACATAAGTGTTATAATGAAGATGACACATGATGTAAGTGTCTTTATTAGCTATATTAGAGTACCATCAAAATGACTTTAAAAGTCTTATATAAGTGTTATAATGATGATGTAAGTGTCTATATTAACTATATTAGCCTACTGTCAAAATGACTTTAAAAGTCTTATATAAGTGTTACAATGAAGATGTAAGTGTCTATATTAACTATAATAGCCTACTGTCAAAATGACTTTAAAAGTCTTATATGAATGTTATAATGAAGGCAACACATGATGTAAGTGTCTATATTAGCCTACTATCAAATTGACTTTAAAAAGTCTTATATATGTGTTATAATGAAGACAACACATGATGTAAGTGTCTATATTAACTATATTAGCCTACTATCCAAATGACTTTAAAAGTTTTATATAAGTGATATAATGAAGACAACACATGATGTAAGTGTCTATATTAGCTATTATAGCCTACTATCAAATTGACTTTAAAAGTCTTATATAAGTGTTATAATGATGATGTAAGTGTCTATATTAACTATATTAGCCTACTATCAAAATGACTTTAAAAGTCTTGTATAAGTGTTATAATGAAGACAACACATGATGTAAGTGTCTATATTAGCTATATTAGAGTACCATCAAAATGACTTTAAAAGTCTTATATAAGTGTTATAATGATGATGTAAGTGTCTATATTAACTATATTAGCCTACTATCAAAATGACTTTAAAAGTCTTGTATAAGTGTTATAATGAAGACAACACATGATGTAAGTGTCTATATTAGCTATATTAGAGCACCATCAAAATGACTTTAAAAGTCTTATATAAGTGTTATAATGATGATGTAAGTCTCTATATTAACTATATTAGCCTACTATCAAAATGACTTTAAAAATCTTGTATAAGTGTTATAATGAAGACAACACATGATGTAAGTGTCTATATTAGCTATATTAGAGTACCATCAAAATGACTTTAAAAGTCTTATATAAGTGTTATAATGATGATGTAAGTGTCTATATTAACTATATTAGCCTACTGTCAAAATGATTTTAAAAGTCTTATATAAGTGTTACAATGAAGATGTAAGTGTCTATATTAACTATAATAGCCTACTGTCAAAATGACTTTAAAAGTCTTATATGAATGTTATAATGAAGGCAACACATGATGTAAGTGTCTATATTAGCCTACTATCAAATTGACTTTAAAAAGTCTTATATATGTGTTATAATGAAGACAACACATGATGTAAGTGTCTATATTAACTATATTAGCCTACTATCCAAATGACTTTAAAAGTTTTATATAAGTGATATAATGAAGACAACACATGATGTAAGTGTCTATATTAGCTATTATAGCCTACTATCAAATTGACTTTAAAAGTCTTATATAAGTGTTATAATGATGATGTAAGTGTCTATATTAACTATATTAGCCTACTATCAAAATGACTTTAAAAGTCTTGTATAAGTGTTATAATGAAGACAACACATGATGTAAGTGTCTATATTAGCTATATTAGAGTACCATCAAAAATGACTTTAAAAGTCTTATATAAGTGTTATAATGATGATGTAAGTGTCTATATTAACTATATTAGCCTACTATCAAAATGACTTTAAAAGTCTTGTATAAGTGTTATAATGAAGACAACACATGATGTAAGTGTCTATATTAGCTATATTAGAGCACCATCAAAATGACTTTAAAAGTCTTATATAAGTGTTATAATGATGATGCAAGTGTCTATATTAACTATATTAGCCTACTGTCAAAATGACTTTAAAAGTCTTAAATAAGTGTTATAATGAAGATGTAAGTGTCTATATTAACTATAATAGCCTACTGTCAAAATGACTTTAAAAGTCTTATATGAATGTTATAATGAAGGCAACACATGATGTAAGTGTCTATATTAGCCTACTATCAAATTGACTTTAAAAAGTCTTATAAATGTGTTATAATGAAGACAACACATGATGTAAGTGTCTATATTAACTATATTAGCCTACTATCCAAATGACTTTAAAAGTTTTATATAAGTGATATAATGAAGACAACACATGATGTAAGTGTCTATATTAACTATATTAGCCTACTATCAAAATGACTTTAAAAGTCTTATTGATTGTAGGCTTATTATAGGCTATTATAGCTATATTAGCTATAATAGCCTACTATCAAAATGACTACGTGTCGCAGGCTGACGCAAATCTTCGTTGACAGAAATGTTGAAATGTAATATTCATTCTACACATTTTTACAACATTGGAGAACATTAGTACACCTTCTAATAGGGTGAGATAACTTCTGGAAATGACTGTCGTAGAATTACCAAAGGTATAGCAGTGTGTGGCCAGGTTAAAGGAAACAGCAGGCTGTCTTCCACTAATGGATTCATCACAATCTTTGCAAGCTGGGTAAAGTTTGCTGTGGTCTGGAACAACATGGCACACTAACAACTATGAGAAATGCAGCCAATATTACATACAGATAATGTGTCATGAAACATGGAAACATAAACTAAATACACAGAGGACATAAGTAAAGGAAATTAAATGAGCTCAAATATACCTACAAACGAGGCATAATGATGCAATATGTACATACAGCTAGCCTAAATAGCATGTTAGCATCGATTAGCTTGCAGTCATGCAGAGACCAAATATGCAGGATTAGCACTCCATAACAAGTCAATAATATCAACAAAGCTCACCTTTGTGCGTTCACGCACAGTATAAAACTTTTGGTGGACAAAATGAGACAAGGAATGAGTGGCATAAAACACAAGAAAGTAAACAAACTGTTGAGTCACAGTCCACACAACGGTGAGTTCAAGGACAAAACGGCGCTCGCCAAATACTGTCTTTAGTGAAGCATAAACGCAAACATGTTAAACTTTGGACTTTCTAACAATTAGGAAGGTTTGTGTCGCGTTTAACCTCCTACAGAAACCATATTACAACAAAAAATATATTTTTCTCCCCATTTTTTTCCCATTTCTATACATTTTTGAAAGAGCTCCACTGAGCCACCAGGGCGCTGCTCAAGAGCCGCGGGTTACTGACACCCACCCTAGTGAAATATGAAGAACTCAATAAGAGGTTAAAGGTTTCCACACTGGTCAGATCACCCTGACAGCTCTTCAACTCAACATGAACGTAGCGGTTCCTCAAGGAGTGAAGGACGCATGGAAATAAACTTTATGTCGGCCATTAAAATCATAAGAGAGTGCCGCTGAAGGAACGCCAGCTGACTTTCCTTGATCGCCTCTCAATGTCTTTAAGGCAATGTTTTGTTCATTTGTTTCTTGATCTCATTTAATTGGCGCTATTAATATTTCATGTTGTCTAAATCTATTTTAGCGCGACGAGGCTTCGTTCCCTCTAATTAACATTTTTCAAAACCCATTAGAGAAGGAAAAAAAACCTTCTTTGACAGCTCGCCGAAACTTGTTCTCGTGACAAAGAGAGGTATGATACCAACAGACGGTGGCGCTAGCCCTCTTTTTGAAGCACTACGATTGGTTGAATCAGGGGTGTCCAAAAAGCGGCCCGGGGGCTGTTTGTGGCTCGTAGCTGCAGCAAAATCGTTGGATTTGAAGATTTGAAGGCCCGTCTCACATCTTCAGGAAGACTATTTCAGACTTTAGGAGCATAAAACTGAAAATCAGGGTCACCATGTTTGGTCCTGACTCTAGAGCGACTGCTATAGGCTCCATTGTAAGCGGCCTTTTGATCACATTTATTTAATATTTACAAAGCTTTTTTTTAAAAAAAATACATCCATCGTCATGTCTTTCATAAAGCCTATGATCAAAAGGCAAAAATCCCCCAAAAATGTAGTTCCCCTTTAAAGATAAGGATCTTTGTGGTTTCTGATTGTTTGTGAGGGCACCAAAGGGACTTCTGTGTGTGTGGGACAGTTCAGTTTGCTATTAAATAGAAAGCTGATCCATCATGTCCTTGTTATGTTTGATATAAAGTCACTTTATAATGTGTGTACAAACCTTCACTAAAATATGGACTTTAGTCCAGGCTGGAAGCCATTATTCACATTTACATTGTTTTTATTGTTTCACTAGCTTGTGTAACTAAGTTGAGCATTCTAACATTAGCATGTTACCTTATTATATATATATATATATATATATATATATACATATACATATACATACATATACATATATATATATTTATATATATACACATACATATATACATACATATATGCATATATATATATATATACATATATATATATACATACATATATGCATACATATATATATATATACATACATATATGCATATACATATATATATATACATACATATATATATATACATACATATATATATACATACATATATATATATATATATATATATATACATACATATATACATATATATATATACATACATATATACATATATATATATATATATATACATACATATATATATATACATACATATATACAGTACATATACATATATACATACATATATACATACAGTATATATATATATATATATATATATATATATATATATATATATATATATATATATATATATATAAATATAAATATATATATATGTACATATATATATATATATATGTACATATATAATTTGGTAACGGGCAGCACGGTGGATTAGGGGTTAGTGCGTCTGCCTCACAATACAAAGGTCCTGGGTTCGATCCTGCGCCCGGGATCTTTCTGTGTGGAGTTTGCATGTTCTCCCCGTGACTGCGTGGGTTCCCTCCGGGTACTCCGGCTTCTTCCCACCTCCAAAGACATGCACCTGGGGATAAGTTGATTGGCAACACTAAATTGGCCCTAGTGTGTGAATGTGAGTGTGAATGTTGTCTGTCTATCTGTGTTGGCCCTGCGATGAGATGGCGACTTGTCCAGGGTGTACACCGCCTTCCGCCCGATTGCAGCTGAGATAGGCTCCAGCAACCCCCACGACCCCAAAAAGGATAAGTGGTAGAAAATGGATGGATGGATGGACAATTTGGCAACAATGCTAGCAGCTAGAAACTTTGTTGATGTGTCAACTCTCAGTGACAGTGGATGGAAATAACTTTGGTCTTATAGAGAGAGCGACCTGCCAGGGCTTCAGGAGACTACAATTCATGATTAACAATTTGTTCTACAAATGGAGCAAGTACAAACAGTAGACACCGCCCTCGAAAGTCCAATGAAACTGAAAGTTTACCCCAGCGTGTATTTTGGACACACATACACATTCGTCCACTCTTGTTTTTTCTCGTTCCTGCACTGCAAAAACTGAAATGTAAGTAAGATTAAATATCTCAAATAAGGGTGATATTTGCTTATTTTCTGTCTGAAAAGATCATTCTTCTCACTAAGCAGATTTTATGTTAGAGTGTTTTACTTGTTTTAAGTGTTTTTGTCCTAAATCTCAGTAAGATATTACAGCTTGTTGCTGAGATTTGATGACCTATATTGTGTAAAACATACTTGAAACTAGAATATCAACTGTTGCAAAGCTGTGTCATCAACACTCACAAGTATAAAACTGCTTTTTCAAAGTAATCATTTCTTATTTCAAGCATGAACCAAAAAATCATGACTCATAATTAAAACAGATGACAGCCAAATGGACTTTGCTGTTTTATTTTCAATGAAACAGGAGAAAATACGAACTCATATAGTAGTACAGTTGGCACAGTACAGTAAACGCACAGTTAATATTTAAACATTTAACATTTCAAACTATTTTGAACAGAAATAGTTCATGCACATTCAGGTAAATTCTTCAAAATTACAATTAAAAAAAATTTGGCCGGGGGCCGGGCTGTATATATGCGCACTAATTGACTGAAAGAGCATGCACTTGGCGCGATTATGTCATGTCGTCGATGGAAAAATGCATTTTTAGACAATATGATTTGCCTGAGCGGCTAGTAGACCCCGAGAGTAACAAGCCGTTGCCTTGTTGCCTTTCCATTAAGAACAATAAATTAGTTTTAGTATAAGTTTGCTGATTTCAAGAAATGTATGTCAAGATAATGGCACTAGCATTTACTTAATTTAAGAATATTTTTTCAACATCCATCCATTTTCTACCGCTTATTCCCTTCGGGGACGCGGGGGGACACTGGAGCCTATTTCAACATATTGAGAAAAAAGGTCTAATATTTTTCTTCTATCAAGAAAAGTGCACTTGTTATTAGTGAGAATATTCTTATTTTAAGGTATTTTTGGGTTAATTGAGGTTAGCTAATTTTTACTTGTTTTGGAAAGTCTTGACAAGCCACATTTTCTTGTTGTATTGGCAGATAATTTTATTTAGTTAAAGTAAAATACCACCAATTTTTGTATTTTTTTTCTTCTTGTTTTTGAACACTGACTTTTTGCAGTGTGGCACCTCTTCTCACCATCGAAACCAAATAAGATGCTATGTGTGTGTATTTGCAACGATATAAACAATTGGTGTACTCATAAAAAAAATGTGCCGGGAACTTCTGTTAACTTGTTTACTATTTACACAAGACGGTACCAACTTTGAACGGGTAACATTTGAGCAGGAACCTATCCCAGCTGACTTAAAAAAAAAAGACAATCTAGTCTCCAATTAACCTAACATACTGTTTATGTTTCAGGACTGTGGGTGGAAACTGGACTGCCAGTGCAATAATACAGAAAGGAAGATTAAAACCAGAATGACTTGGAGGGAGATATGCTTCCCTGGCTTAAATCAATATATCAAATATTGATTAAGGCTTGCAATTAATTTTCGTACTCTGAGCCGGACTGTGCAACAGAGAGGGTTACAATTAAATGATTCCTCAACCAGCTCTCCCAGTAAACATTATTTCAGTCATTAAAGTTCAATTTGTAAATCTATTTGTCTCCCAAAATTAGTTTTTGTTGAGCAGAGATTGAAACCGGCATGGATAAACGTTAATTACACAACCCACTGAGGAGTTATTAGGAGTCTTAGTTAATAGTCCTGTATTTGGGGAGAAGTTCCTATTAAATTCTTGGTATTGATGGACAGAGTGACACACCTACTCGGAACGTGGACAAAACGGCACTGTAGATGAGTTGCTCTTTGCCAAGGGTTTATGTATTTAGACTTAGACAAACTTTATTGATCCACAAGGGAAATTGTTACACGCAGTAGCTCAGTTACAAAGGATGGAAAGGGTAAGGATAAAGCAGGTATAAAGTAGACTAAATATGTACCATAGTAGCAATATAAAATATGTAATATTTAAAGTTAAAGTACCAATGATTGTCAAACGCACACTAGGTGTGGCGAAATTATTCTCTGCATTTGACCCATCACCCTTGATCACCCCCTGGGAGGTGAGTGGAGCAGTGGGCAGCAGCGGTGGCCGCGGCCGGGAATCATTTTTGGTGATTTAACCCCTAATTCCAACCCTTGATGCTGAGTGCCAAGCAGGGAGGCAATGGGTTCCATTTTTATAGTCTTTGGTATGACTCGGCCGGGGTTTGAACTCACAACCTACCGATCTCAGGGCGGACACTCGAACCACTAGGCCACTGAGTAGTAAATACAGTATATAATATATACTGATATATTATATTATATTATATTTTTATTATATATGCAATATATAACAAATCCCAATTACCATGTACAATATTACAGTATATGTAATAGGTGCAGCATAAAATAGAGAGTAGATTCAGCACAAAATAGACATTATAAACAAAGAGAGGTAGCTAACATAGAAGCGGTCAGGTAATAGACTATTGCTGTATGGCGAGTGATTATACAGCTGGATGGAATGCGGAATGAAGGAGTTCTTGAATCAAACACTGTGGGAACGAAGCTGAAGGAGCCTGTTGGAGTATGAACTCCGCTGTCCCTCATTTGTCTGGTGGACTGGGTGGGCAGGATTGTTCAGCTAACTTCCTGAGCCTAAATGAAGATAAAACAGAAGTTATGTTGTTCGGTCCAAGTCGCTCTCCCTCCCCCAACGTTGACCTCGGCACTCTGACCCCGTATCTCAGCGACTGTGTCACAAACCTGGGGGTAAAGTTTGACTCAGATTTTAAATTCGAAAAACAAATCAGCAGCGTCGTTCAAAAAAGCTTTTATCAATTACGCCAAATAGCGAAAGTGAAACCGCTTCTATCAAGACATGATCTTGAGAAATTAATCCACGCTTTTATCTCGACTCGTCTTGACTACTGCAATGCCCTGTATGTTGGCATTAGCCAGGCCTCCCTCGCCCGCCTGCAGCTCGTGCAGAACTCTGCTGCTCGTCTGCTAACACAGACCCGCAGACGTGAGCACATCACCCCTATTTTAGCGTCCCTTCACTGGCTCCCTGTGCGTTACCGAATACATTTTAAACTCCTTTTATTTGTTTTTAAATGTCTAAACAACCTCGCGCCAACCTATCTCTCCGACCTCCTTCAGCCTTACTGCCCCACCCGATCCTTAAGATCAGCCGATCAGCTGCTGTTGACGGTCCCTGACACAAGGCTGAAGCTTAGAGGTGACAGAGCTTTCGCCGTTGCTGCTCCCAAGCTCTGGAACGACCTACCCCTGAGTGTTAGACAAGCCTCCTCTCTTCCTGTTTTTAAATCTCTCTTAAAAACATACTTTTATTCCATGGCTTTTAACACTGAGTGATATCCATCCTGCAATGGCGCCCCATAATACACCTGCTGTGATCCTGTTTTTATGTTTTTATGTTTTTATTAATTCTATTTTAATTATTTATTTTTTTATCGTGTTCTGTTTGTGTTGTGTTGTGTTTGCTCGGTACTCGTTTTATCTTTTAACCTGTTCATTGTACAGCACTTTGGCTACCCCTGTGGTAAATTTTAAATGTGCTCTATAAATAAAGTTGATTTGATTTGATTTGATTTGATGATGGCCAGCAGTTTGTCCAGTGTCCTCCTGTCCCTCACTGACACAAACGCCTCCAACTGCGTTCCAATAGTTTGGCCGGCTTTCCAGATCAGTTTGTCAATGCGGTTTAAGTCCCTTTTGCTGGTGCTGCTCCCCCAACAAACCACTGCAAAGTACAGGGCACTGGCCACAACAGACTGATAAAAGATCTCCAACAGCTTGCTGCACACATTAAAGGACCTAAGCTTCCTTAGGAAAAGTAGTCTGCTCATGCCCTTTTTGTATACAGCTTTGCTGTTATCCTTCCAGTCCAGCCTGCTGTTTAAGTGGACTCCCAGGAACATGTACTGCACCACTGCTGCCACCTCCCGGCCCACAGGGGTAATTTTCTTCTTAAAGGCATTCGTTACGTCTTGTCTCGATTACTGTATTGTGTTATTTTTGGGCCACCCTATGTTTAGCATTAAAAGATTACAGTTGGTACAAAATGCGGCTCCTAGACTTTTGACAACACCAAGAAAGTTTGATCATATTACGCCTATACTGCTCACCTGCACTGGCTTCCTGTGCACTTAAGATGTTTTACTACCAACTAGAGATGCGCGGATAGGCAATTATTTCATCCGCAACCGCATCACAAACGTCGTCAACCATCCGCCATCCACCCGAAGCAACATTTTATCAAAACCACACCCGCCCGCCATCCGCCCGTTGTTATATATCTAATATAGACGATGCAAGGCATTAGTGAGGTTATAAAGCTTTTGCCTGTTAAAGAAAGGAGACTGATCCAATGCAGCAGAGACGTTCAATGCGTGATAATATTATTTATCATTATTATAATATTATTGTCATTTCCATTAAGAAAGTGTTGACTATTGTTGCCAATGCCCTCAGATCAGGAGTGCGTTCCTCACACTTTGTGTGCGCAGTTGCAGCAAGCAAAACAAGGCTTTTAAGAAGTTAAAAAAATGTTTTAGAAAGACTAGGCCTATATTTTCGTTAGGGAAAAAAATGTTCTGAATTTATTTCAATGAATATTAACTTGTTAACGTTATAATGCTCAAATAGGGACGAGGGCGGGGTGCACAGTGAAGCAGTGAACAATTTCGCGACAAAGATGAACCTTTATTGATTGATCTGCAGCCATGACAAAATATCACTTTATCATCAAACTTGAATTATAATGAAAATAGACGGTCGCGACAAACAAAGCAGGCTAAATAGCCTTACATTGTCGCCAATCGGAGATGCGCTTCACTTGAAAGCGAGGCCAAATAATTATTCACACATAGTAGTATATCTCGAATAGAAAAAAAACACAATAAACAACGCAATTGCCTTAATTCCTTTGCATTGTAGTGCGCCCAAACAACACGTAACCATCAAAATTATTTAGCTGACCGAACACAATATAGGTTAGACATGGGCTTATTTGGTATAGCCTATAGGTAACGTAGACTAATTCGTTTAACATATCCAACCGTATGTCTACTTACTTTTTTTTTGTTAGCACTATGCAGGAATAAAATGGCATCTACAGTGCCAGGATTCATGCAAGAGCGACTGACCTCTAAAATGCGCCCTGCTGCGCTGAAGGAGCGCTCACTTGCGGCACTTGTTGCTGGGACGCGGTGCCTGATGAATAATTGACTGTTTCAAAGAGTGCTGCTCGTTTTTCGTATGTGGGTAACAACATTTAACTATGTATATATATTTCCGAATTGGTTCAACCGCCAATCGCCCGCATCTATTTAAAATCTATTTTTACCCGCCCGACCCGCGGTTTATCCGCGGACTCCGCGGTTGTGTCCGCAAACCGCGCATCTCTACTACCTACGTATAAAATACTACTAGGTCTAGCTCCATCCTATCTTGATGATTGTATTGTACCATATGTCCCGGCAAGAAATCTGCGTTCAAAGAACTCCGGCTTATTAGTGATTCCCAGAGTCCAAAAAGAGTCTGAGGGCTATAGAGCGTTTTCTATTCGGGCTCCAGTACTCTGGAATGCCCTCCCGGTAACAGTTAGAGATGTTACCTCATTAGAAGCATTTAAGTCCCATCTTAAAACTCATTTGTATACGCTAGCCTTTAAGTAGAGCCCCCTTTTAGACCAGTTGATCTGCCATCTCTTTTCTGCTCTGCCCCCCTCTCCTGCGTGGAGAGGTTATTCGGTGACCACAGATGATGTCCTAGCTGTCCAAAGTCGATACCCAGGGTGGACCACTCATCTGTGCATCAGTTAGGGACGTTTCTGCGCTGCTGACTTGTCTCCACTCAAGATGATCCCCTGCTGGCCCCACTATGGACTGGACTCTCACACTATTAACTAGATCCACTCGACGTCCATTGCACCGGTCGCCCAGGGGTGAGGTCCCTACATCTGCGGTTCCTCTCCAAGGCTTTTTATTGTATCCCATTGGGTTGAGTTTTTTTTTGTCCTGATGTGGGATCTGAGCCGTGGATGTCGTTGTGGCTTGTGCAGCCCTTTGAGACACTTGTGATTTAGGGCTATATAAATACACTTTGATTGATTGCTTTGGTATTGTGGAAATTGAATGTGATTCCCGATTGGCATTTTCCATTGGGATTGGCTTCATTTATTAAGACATTTACCAATAACCTTCACATCACGTTTGGTGTTTAATCCACAATATTTCACGCAATTAAAAACAACTCTACCGTAACAGTTCATATAACGTAGGTACACCTTAACTTTGTCAAAAGTACTTTTTGAAGAAGACATTTTCTGCCGAGCCTGCTATTATCCAGTCACATTCAGTCTGAGGTTTGAAGTAAATCAACTTTCCGAGGCTGCAGAGTTAAAGCAGAAGCCTAAGCTACACTTTGAGAATTGATTGATGGCTTAGCATGAACACACACACACGCGCACGGGCACACGATAGCTGCACAAAGTGCGCTCGCACGCAGAGATGCACCAACTCACACACATGTGCGCTCGTATTAAACAGCCGTGGTTCAGCCAGAGGACAGCCGAGTTGTTTGGGGAAGACGGGGAGAAAGAGATGGAGGGCAGGATTGAACGAGCCAGAAAAGAAAAGGGAGGAAGAGCCGCTTTTCCCCCCAACGTTAAACTCTTTTTGGCAAGGCGGACTAATGACGTGGACCCAGGCTTTATTTACCGCTCGATTCTCAAGTCCAGGATGTCCTCGGATCATCAGAATTCAGAGAGTAAAGAAAGTTGAGTTTGGTACTGATGTTCATGTTATCTAGTGGACACCGACAAAACCTGAAGATGTTCATGGAACCATTAGTAGCGCCCACTTGGAATGAATTAGTCAGACGTCACGTTTCAAACCGGTACCTTTATATCTCTGGTTCAGTTCTTGTATCATAACAGAGACATGTCAGGGTATACAATTCCCTTGTGGATCAATAAAGTTTGTCTATACAGGTGAGGTCAACAAAACCTGAATAATATTTTATGAAAAAAATATTATATGTTTATTAAACTGTGTTATAAATGTATTTTCCTTATGATTACAATCATGTTCTCCATGTGAGACAAACCTCTCCTTTGGCTACTTTTAAGACCCTTCTTCAAACCCATTTTTACTCACTGGCTTTTTTAACCCAGCATGAGACTTGGAACTGTTTAAACTGTTTTAAATGCCTTTTATCCATCAAATTGCTCTAAAGATAATTTGTATCTGCTCTTTTTATGTGCATATATATTTATTTTACCTGTTTTATATTATATATTTTAGTCTGTCCTTTGCCTGTATTTCTCTGCTTTTTGCACATTTACTTGTTTGTGGTGTACATCCCTTTGTTTTTCAACTGTGGTTGTTTTTAAAGGGCTTTATAAATACAGTTGGTATGGCATACTTGCCAACCCTCCCGGATTTTCCGGGAGACTCCCGAAATTCAGCGCCTCTCCCGAAAACCTTCCGGGACAAATTATCTCCCGAAAATCTCCCGAAATTCAGACTCAGACTCAGGTCCATGCGGACCTGAGTCAGCTTTCCCACAATATAAACGGTGTGCCTGCCCAATGACGTTATAACTGTAGAATGATCGAGGGCGAGTTCTTGGTTCCTTATGTGGGTTTATTGTCAGGCAGTTTCATTAACGTCCTCCCAGCGCGGTAACAACACACAATAACAGCAGTCACGTTTTGGTCTACCGTAAAGCAGTTCGTCTGCCGTAAACAGCAATGTTGAAACACTCTTAAACAGGACAATACTGCCATTTAGTGCATTTGATGAAAGCACTTTTGTGCGTGGCACACAGCAATGCATCATCAGAGAGATTGTTCAGCATGGCTAGAAAAATAGTGACAGAGAATAGAACAAGGATGGACAATTCAACCCTTAACTCAACAAGTATATGTGTAAATAAATGAACACTGAAATTCAAGTATTTATTTTATATATATATATATATATATATATATACAAAAAAAGAAATATATATTTATAGCTAGAATTCACTGAAAGTCAAGTATTTCTTATATATATATATATATATATATATATATATATATATATATATATATATATATATATATATATATATATATATGAAATACTTGACTTGGTGAATTCTAGCTTGACAAGTATGTGGTATGGTATGGTTTAACATTTTCTTCAGTAAAAATCTCCATATATTATCATATACAGCGCGGGACGCTGATATGAGGCTTCCGCTATCTGCTTGGTGCGTATGCAAACTTACAAGTTTGTTCTGAGTGCATTGAATGCATAATCGTAGAACCCAGACAAGGCAGTGCTGCGTATTTTTTTCCTCATTTCGTGCATAAGTGAGTATTTCCTGTCAGTATGAATTGGGGTGGCAGCATTACACAGTTAGCAATTATTTATTTGTCATGTTAAGACAAAAAAATGCAATCTGAATTAAAATATAAACCATTTAAATAATTTCCCTATATAAAATAATAACTTAGCACCTGCAAATGTAGTGCAAATAGCATAGGGGCGAAGTAGGGGGAATACATGAGCCACGTTCTCTTAATTTTCTCTCTGTTCACTAAATGTATGTTTAAGAAGTGCCGATGGAAACTTTTTCAAGCTTTTCGGGAATGTGAAGTCTGAGTTTACCTCATAAGATCCAGTTCTTACTGTGTCAGTCAATTGGTATGGCCAGTCAGTGGGATCAATGGGGGCAGCTTTGATAGATTCACAGGCATCTGTTGGAGCTGAAGATGTGTCCTAACATTGAGTCTGCTGGCACTGCTTCATTTGTCATAACGGGGTTTTCGCAGCTTACTGCGAGGTTTGTTCTCCCGGGATGCAAACGGACTATTCTGGACAAGGCTTGCAGGTAGGAACATATTTATTAATCGAACTATAAAATAACAGGCAAACTCTCTCTAACTGTGGCATGAAATAAACAAGTCTTACGTAGAGGGTTGCGTGACAATAGCGTGAAGCAAACAACTACCATAAACTATAGCATAGCAAGAAACAAACAACTAACATAACTATGGCATGGAACAACTATGAAACTGTGGCATGAAACAACTAACATGAACTATGGCATAGAACAACATGAAACCAATAACTAGCATAACTATAGAATCAGACCTGAAACGAGCAATGACGCCAGGCCGACTGACTGGCAAAGGCGGTTTAAATAGTCTCTTGATTAGAGCCAGGTGAGCGTCCGAACACCAGCGGCAGGTGAAAATCATATGCCACCATGGCAACCAAAACAAACAAGAGTCCACAAAAAACAGGAACTATGGAGTTAACTTAACAGAACATAACGAAAACATGATCCGGACCACGGATCATGACATCATTATTCCGTAAAAAAATTAAACACACACACACAGAAGATCTTTGAAATATATATGTCGATGTATTAAAGATGATGATTTTAGTTCAATTTCAAGACCGACATTTTCAATTTTGACTCTGTTTTGAGTGTTCACTATGCCCTGTTAATATAATGAGTATATATGATAAACTGTAACTTCCTATTCCACTAATAGAGTTATAGTAACTATACTTATCTATTGCTAAAAAGTCCATATCACAGCACTGAAAGCTAGTTAATGAGCATGCAAGCTAATATCCATGATTAATAATCATTATTTTCCCTTGCAGCATAGTGTTATTAGTGATAAAACACATTTAAGCACGCATTTAAATGCAGCCAAAGTAAGATGAATAGGCCAGGATTTCTCGAGAGTATTTAAAAATGATAGTGGCAAAAATGAGTCTGATATTGATTTAGATGTATTACCATTGAGCATATGTGTTGTATATTTTTTTAATTGAAAAACAATATATTGTTACTACAGTCTGTTACAAATAAACACTCGCCTGGATCTACAAGTTGTCTGTCTGTCACCAGCAAATGTGCTGCTCTCTGAAAAGAGAGAAGTAAAACACAAAATGGCACAAATGTCATCTCTGCATGCATTGTAACTATAAAATAATTTTTCTCAGTGTATTTATTGATGAATAAAACATAGAAAATGGGGGAAAAAATATGCCCTGCAAGCATATTCCAAAACTAAAAAACTTACTCAATAATTATAAAGTGCAAATGAAAATACAGCTTTACTACTTTAGTCATAATTTCTGCGCTTCTCCATGACTTTAGCTCCAGACTTCTTTTGTTTGAGATTGTCATTACCGCCACAAGTGGTGGAGAAGTGTATTACAACTGAGTACCACAGCTAAGAAACAGATCATTTTTAGATGCCCCCTAGGGGACAATGGTTTACTGAACGTTCTGCAGGGCGATAACGTCTGAACATGGGCAACGATACCACTTTTTATTAAATTAGCTGCTTGGCGGCAGACATTCATGTACAAAGCAGAGGGAGCTGAAGAGAGTGAAAGCAGTTCATCAGATAATGTTTATTGATCGACTTTGATGAGTGAAGTAAACAAGTTTTGATGATCAGCATTGCAGTACAGCCTTTTAAGTGATGCCTCAAAGTCTCCAACGCGTTCCTCCATTGCTTTGCCACGGTATAGTGATTGATATCAAACGGCTATTTATGTATCTGGAAGACGTTAGGGTGCTCAAGTTACAAGACATTAGTTTCAATGACTTCATGTAGGCATGCATTAGAGATTATGAGAGGTTTGTATGAACAATCTCATTATTAGGGACTGAGCAGCAATGCAAGGAAAGCACTGCAAATGCCCTACTGAAAAGGCAATGTTTTTTTTAATTAATATTAATGATTGTAGTTTGAAGTGGTGTACAACTGCACAAAACATTGATACAACGTTGATTATACACACATGTCCTTTAAAACTGACTTTGAAACAAAGTTGCAAAATAGTTGTATTTGTAAATTGATACAACGTTGATGTCTAACGTTGAATCCACGTTGTTGGTTGGGGAAAAGACCACATTTCAATAGTCAAATCAACGTCACAACCCGACATTAAACAAACATCGTCAAAAAGCATGTTGTTCCAATGTTGTATTCGTGTGGTGGAATATTGGTTGGGAAAGGACCAAAATTCAACGGTCAAATCAACATCAGAACCCAACATTGATTAAACGTTGTCAAAAAGCATATTGTTTCAACGGTGTATTTGTGTTGTACAATATTGGTTGGGAAATGACCAAAATTCAACGGTCAAATCAACGTCAGAACCCAACATTGATTAAACGTCGTCAGAAAGCATGTTGTTTTAACGTTGTATACGTGTTGTTGGATTTTGGTTGGGAAATGACCAAAATTCAACGGTCAAATCAACGTCAGAACCCAACATTGATTAAACGTCGTCAAAAAGCGTGTTGTTTCAATGTTGTATTTGTGTTGTAGAATATTAGTTGAGAAATGACCAAAATTCAACGGTCAAATCAATGTCAGAACCCAACATTGATTAAACATTGTCAAAAAGCATGTTGTTTCAATGTTGTATTTGTGTTGTAGAATATTGGTTGGGAAATGACCAAAATCCAACGGTCAAATCAACATCAGAATCCAACATTGATTAAACTTTGTCAAAAAGCATGTTGTTTCAACGTTGTATTTGTGTTGTTGAGTTTTGGTTGGGAAATTACCAAAATTCAACGGTCAAATCAACGTCAGAACCCAACATTGATTAAACTTTGTCAAAAAGCATGTTGTTTCAATGTTGTATATGTGTTATTGAGTTTTGGTTGGGAAATGACCAAAATTCAACGGTCAAATCAAAGTCAGAACCCAACATTGATTAAACGTCGTCAAAAAGCATGTTGTTTCAACGTTGTATTTGTGTTGTAGAATATTGGTTGGGAAATGACCAAAATCCAATGGTCAAATCAACGTCAGAATCCAACATTGACTAAACGTTGTCAAAAAGCATGTTGTTCCAATGTTGTGTTTGTGTTGTAGAATATTAGTTGAGAAATGACCAAAATTCAACGGTCAAATCAATGTCAGAACCCAACATTGATTAAACGTTGTCAAAAAGCATGTTGTTTCAACATTGTATTTGTGCTGTAGCATATTGAATATTGTAGAAATGACCAAAATTCAATGGTCAAATCAACGTCAGAACCCAACATTGATTAAACGTCGTCAAAAAGCATGTTGTTTCAACGTTGTATTTGTGTTGTAGAATATTGGTTGGGAAATGACCAAAATCCAACGGTCAAATCAACGTCAGAACCCAACATTAATTAAACGTCATCAAAAAGCATGTTGTTTCAATGTTGTATTTGTGTTGTAGAATATTGGTTGGGAAATGACCAAAATCCAACGGTCAAATCAACGTCAGAATCCAACATTGATTGAACGTTGTCAAAAAGCATGTTGTTTCAACGTTGTATTTGTGTTGTAGAATATTGGTTGGGAAATGACCAAAATCCAACGGTCAAATCAATGTCAGAACCCAACATTGATTAAACGTTGTCAAAAAGCATGTTGTTTCAATGTTGTATTTGTGTTGTAGAATATTGAATATTGTAGAAATGACCAACATTCAATGGTCAAATCAACGTCAGAATCCAACATTGATTGAACGTTGTCAAAAAGCATGTTGTTTCAACGTTGTATTTGTGTTGTAGAATATTGGTTGGGAAATGACCAAAATCCAACGGTCAAATCAATGTCAGAACCCAACATTGATTAAACGTTGTCAAAAAGCATGTTGTTTCAATGTTGTATTTGTGTTGTAGAATATTGAATATTGTAGAAATGACCAACATTCAATGGTCAAATCAACGTCAGAACCCAACATTGATTAAACGTTGTCAAAAAGCATGTTGTTTCAAAGTTGTATTTGTGTTGTAGAATATTGAATATTGTAGAAATGACCAACATTCAATGGTCAAATCAATGTCAGAACCCAACATTGATTAAACGTTGTCAAAAAGCATGTTGTTTCAATGTTGTATTTGTGTTGTAGAATATTGAATATTGTAGAAATGACCAACATTCAATGGTCAAATCAACGTCAGAACCCAACATTGATTAAACGTTGTCAAAAAGCATGTTGTTTCAACTGTGTATTTGTGTTGTAGAATATTGGTTGGGAAATGACCAAAATCCAACGGTCAAATCAACGTCAGAACCCAACAATGATTAAACGTCGTCAAAAAGCATGTTGTTTCAACGTTGTATTTGTGTTGTTGAGTTTTGGTTGGGAAATGACCAAAATTCAATGGTCAAATCAATGTCAGAACCCAACATTGATTAAATATTGTCAAAAAGCATGTTGCTTCAACGTTGTATTTGTGTTGTAGAATATTGAATATTGTAGAAATGACCAAAATTCAATGGTCAAATCAACGTCAGAACCCAACATTGATTAAACATCGTCAAAAAGCATGTTGTTTCAACGTTAGGTTTGAGTTGCTCAACGTCAGGACCTAATTCAACAAGTTCTCAACGTTGTTTCAATGTCTTGTGCTTGCTGGGGGGCACTACATTGTGTAGCTAAATAAGGTAAACATTTTATATTTCAACCATTGAAATGTCTAAAAAAATTATGTTTACGTGCAGAAAACAATGTAGAAGAAATAAACATTTAACATCACTTTTATTTACTGAAGACTTTTGACGGTGATGAGCAGAAGGAGAGCCTGCATTGTGAAAACCACCCTTGCACTTTGCTTGGAGTGAAATACAACAATGTTTCTCACCTTCTTTATCAAAGTCCTGGCACTTACAACTTTCTTTGGTCCCTTTGTTTCACACATTAGAAAGGAATCAATATTTACTGGGTTATGCTGTTTTTTTTAATTAATTTTTTAGGAAATGTAGTCTTCCTTTGCTCTCAGTAAGTAAACAATATATATATATATATATATATATATATATACATATATATATATATATATATATATATATATATATATATATACATATACACACACACAATTTACATTGACAATCTACATACATTGACCTAGTTACTCCAATAACAGCAAATACATCTAAATCAATCAAAATACATTGAAAGGGTGAAAGAAAATATTTTTGGGTGTAATAATAGATGACAAAATTAACTGGAAAAGTCATATAAAAATATACACCATAAAGTAGCAAGAAACACGTCAATAATGAATAAAGCAAAATATCTTCTGGACCAAAAATCACTCTACTGCTCGCTAGTGTTACCATATCTGAGTCACTGTGTAGAAATATGGGGAAACAACTACAAATGTGCGCTTCATTCACTAACAGTGTTACAAAAAAGATCAATTAAAATAATACATAATGTTGGATATAGAGAACATATTTATTTATTGAATCACAAATATTGAAATTCAACGATTTGGTGCATTTGCAAACAGCTACAATTATGCACAAAGCAAACTATAACCTGCTAGCCAAGAATGTACAACAATTCTTCTCAACAAAAGAAGAGAAATATAACTTTAGAGGAAAATCTAATTTAAAACATTTGTATGTGCATGCAAAACTTAAAACCTTTAGTATATCAGTATGTGGAATTAAATTATGGAATGGATTAACCAAAGAAATCAAACAAAGCACCAATATGATCCAATTCAAAAGAGTGTTCAAACTACAAGAGTTCACAAAGTACAAAGAAGAACAATTATGATGAACATCTTGAACCTTTTTTTTTTTAGATAAAGAATATTTATGTGTTTAATACCGTATTTTTCGGACTATAAGTCTCAGTTATTTTCATAGTTTGGCCGGGGTCTAGTGCGACTTATATATGTTTCTTTCCTTTTTTATTATGCATTTTCGGCAGGTGCGACTTATACTCCGGTGCGACTTATACTCCGAAAAATACGGTATTTGTTTACTTACTATGGTAAATTATTTATTTATTCACTGTTCTCTTACAGAGAACACAGGCATGGGATACAATTGCTATGATATGAAAAGGGGTAGGATTAAATAAGCTCTGCTTCTTCCTACTCCCTTTCGGACGTGCTGTAATGAAACAACTGGAAATATGTGATGCATTACATTGTATCGTATACATGTCCGAAAAAAAATAGAAAAACAAATAGCAGTGTATCACATTAAAGCCAAAGGACTGCGTTTTCTATCAGTTTAGGGGGTCTTATAGCACTTAACTTGGAGAGCTAATTTGTATTGTATCGCCTATCAGCAGCTTCTCAATATTTTCATGGATAAATGCCCGCCATTTAGATTATTTATTCTTTTCATTGTTATTGTCATTACCACTCGTGGCGGTAATGACAATCTCAAACAAAAGAAGTCTGGAGCTAAAGTCATGGAGAAGCGCAGAAATTATGACTAAAGTAGTAAAGCTGTATTTTTATATGCACTTTAATATTATTGACATTTTATTCAAGAAACAGAGTAAGTTTTTTAGTTTTGGAATATTCTTGCAGGGCATTTTTTTCGATTTTCTATGTTTTATTTATCAATAAATACACTCAGAAAAATTCAATCAATCAATCAATCAATGTTTATTTATATAGCCCTAAATCACGAATGTCTCAAAGGGCTGCACAAGCCACAACGACATCCTCGGTTCAGATCCCACATCAGGGCAATTAAAAACTCAACCCAATGGGACAATGAGAAACTTGGAGAGGACCGCAGATGTGGGGACCCCCCATAGGGCGACCGGTGCAATGGACGTCAAGTGGATCTAGCATAATATTATTATTAGCCTTTATTTAACCAGGTAAAATCCCATTGAGATCAAAGATCTCTTTTCCATTACCGCACGTCCAATCCGATCGGACGTGCTGTAATGAAACAACTGGAAATATGTGATGCATTACATTGTATCGTATACATGTCCAAAAAAAAATAGAAAAATAAATAGCAGTGTATCACATTAAAGCCAAAGGACTGTATTTTCTATCAGTTTAAGGGGTCTTATAGCACTTAACTTGGAGAGCTAATTTATATTGTATCGCCTATCAGCAGCTTCTCAATATTTTCATGGATAAATGCCCGCCATTTAGATTATTTATTATTTTAACATCCTTGGCTGGCGCTATCGACCCATTCTGCTTGACAATGCTACAGACCAGCAACACTGCGCTCCAGCTGCTTCACCAAGTCTGCCGATTTATTTCTTTAATTCAATGAAGATCGTCCACTTCTGTTCCTCAGCACTGTCATTCACACTCACTTTCTTCCTTCCCATTATGGAAAGACAAAGTTATGACCCTCGCGAGCTATGAGCTAACGCTCGTGAGCGCGACACGACGTTTTTGGTGGGATCTTTACGGGGTTCACTGCGACGTTCACTACGCCAACTTGTGGCGAGGAGGCTCGTTTTCAATTAGCTGCGAGACAAGGAGAAAATGAGGGTAAAGCCAGATTTTTAGGTTCCAAAACGCAATTGATCAAACCTCATAATCCCTTGAAAGCTTTCATTTGCCAGCCTCCTACCAGAGATTTGTCTTCTTTTCTCACCTCGTCTTTGTCGGGCTGCATCTTTCCTTTTCCCTTTAGGCCAAGAATGGCTTAGTCTGTTTGCCTTTTACATCCCCTCTACTCTTGTGTCTTTCACTCGGTGCCTCTCAAACATCCCTAAGCCACTTTTTTTCCTCCGTCCTCACCGCTCGTGGAAAAGGGAATAATTCCACAACATAATCTTTTATTATACTCTAACTGTTAACGTGTTGAAACATCCTGTCAATAAGACTCATAATGAACCGAGCCTTTTTTATTTAACATTCGCAATTACGTTTTTTATTCACTTCTTCCATTCAGAGTGAAGAGGTCGGATTATGTTTTGGAAGCAGGATTTTTGAAGCACATCCAATTAAATGCAGCAGAAATGGCTATTTTTAGGCACATCAAAATTAAATAAAGATGAAGGAAAATAAAAAGGTAGTTGAAAAAAAACCCACATTTATTTATATGCAAAATAATCTAAAAAAAATATATGAAATAATTTAAAGGGGAACATTATCACCAGCCCTATGTAAGCGTCAATATATACCTTGATGTTGCAGAAAAAAGACCATATATTTTTTTAACCGATTTCCGAACTCTAAATGGGTGAATTTTGGCGAATTAAACGCCTTTCTAATATTCGCTCTCGGAGCGATGACGTCACAACGTGGCGTCACATCGGGAAGCAATCCGCCATTTTCTCAAACACCGAGTCAAATCAGCTCTGTTATTTTCCGTTTTTTCGACTGTTTTCCGTACCTTGGAGACATCATGCCTCGTCGGTGTGTTGTCGGAGGGTGTAACAACACGAACAGGGACGGATTCAAGTTGCACCAGTGGCCCAAAGATGCGAAAGTGGCAAGAAATTGGACGTTTGTTCCGCACACTTTACCGACGAAAGCTATGCTACGACAGAGATGGCAAGAATGTGTGGATATCCTGCGACACTCAAAGCAGATGCATTTCCAATGATAAAGTCAAAGAAATCTGCCGCCAGACCCCCATTGAATCTGCTGGAGTGTGTGAGCAATTCAGGGACAAAGGGCCTCGGTAGCACGGCAAGCAATGGCGGCAGTTTGTTCCCGCAGATGAGCGAGCTAAACCCCCTATCGACCCTAGCTTCCCTGGCCTGCTGACATCAACTCCAAAACTGGACAGATCAGCTTTCAGGAAAAGAGCACGGATGAGGGTATGTCTACAGAATATATTAATTGATGAAAATTGGGCTGTCTGCACTCTCAAAGTGCATGTTGTTGCCAAATGTATTTCATATGCTGTAAACCTAGTTCAGAGTTGTTAGTTTCCTTTCATGCCAAACAAACACATACCAATCGTTGGTTAGAAGGCGATCGCCGAATTCGTCCTCGCTTTCTCCCGTGTTGCTGGCTGTCGTGTCGTTTTCGTCGGTTTCGCTTGCATACGGTTCAAACCGATATGGCTCAATAGCTTCAGTTTCTTCTTCAATTTCGTTTTCGCTACCTGCCTCCACACTACAACCATCCGTTTCAATACATTCGTAATCTGTTGAATCGCTTAAGCCGCTGAAATCCGAGTCTGAATCCGAGCTAATGTCGCTATAGCTTGCTGTTCTTTCCGCCATGTTTGTTTGCGTTGGCTTCACTATGTGATGTCACAGGAAAATGGACGGGTGTTTATAACGATGGTTAAAATCAGGCACTTTGAAGCTTTTTTTAGGGATATTGCGTGATGGGTAAAATTTTGAAAAAAACTTCAAAAAATATAATAAGCCACTGGGAACTGATTTTTAATGGTTTTAACCATTCTGAAATTGTGATAATGTCCCCCTTTAAGAAAGAAAAAAAAGCGAATGTTGTGATGCGTTATTGAAATTAAAGCGCCACGTATTCTTAAAATGATCAAAATATGTGAATATTAAATGTTATTCTAAATTACTACATAGCATATATTCTTGTATCATGTTTATAAAACCCTAATGGAGGTGTTTGGGTGTTTTTTGGCTCCATTGTAAGCGGACTTTTGATCGAATGTATTTAATATTTAGAGTGCATTAAAAAAAATCCACCTGTCGTCAACGAAATTCCCAAAACAGTGCAGTTCCCCTTCAAGGTGTTCAACACATGGTGTGAAAGACAGGGGGAGAAGCTCGGTCATCCGGGAGAAACTCGCAGTCGAGACTCTGCTCCTTCACGTCGAGAGGCGCCAGTCAAGATGGCTCGGGCATCTAGTTTGGATGCCTCCCTGGTGAGGTGTTACCAAGGACACGCTCGGGGGATTATTGATTGCAGCTAGCCCGGAAACACCTCAGTTTCCCTCCAGTGGCACTGGAAGAGCTGGCTAGGAGACTGGGAAATCTGGGCTTTTTGTTTCATCTGACATCACATGGACAAAGATCAGACTTTCTGGAGGAAAGTTCTGTGGTCAGATGAAACAAAAATTTAGCTTTTTGGCCACAATACCCAGCAATATGTTTGGAGGAGAAAAGGTGAGGCCTTTAATCCCAGGAACACCATCCTAGTGTCAAGCATGGTGGTGGCATACTTGCCAACTTTGAGACCTCCGATTTCGGGAGGTGGGTGGGGGGTGGGTGTGGTCAGGGGTGGGTCGGAGGCGTGGTTGGGGCGGGGGCGTGGTTAAGAGGGGAGGAGTATATTTACAGCTAGAATTCACCAAGTCAAGTATTTCATATATATATATATATATATATATATATATATATATATATATATATATATATATGTAAGAAATACTTGACTTTCAGTGAATTCTACCTATATATATATATATATATATATATATTTATTTTATTATATATATATATATATATATATATATATATATAAGAAATACTTGACTTTCAGTGAATTCTACCTATATATATATATTTATATTTATTTTATTATATATATATATATATATATATATATATATATATATATATAAAATAAATATAGAGAAATACTTGAATTTCAGTGTTCATTTATTTACATATATACACACTCATAACACTCATCTACTCATTGTTGAGTTAAGGGTTGAATTGGCCATCCTTCTATTCTCTGTCACTATTTTTCTAACCATGCTGAACACCCTCTCTGATTCATTCTGCTTCGTCTCCTTGTTGTGTGCGCAGTTGTACACTGCACTCTCTAAAAACCCTAGATGTTATTGTCACATATGCATGTACAGTAGATGGCACTATTGTCCTGTTTAAGAGTGTCACAACTTTGCTGTTTACGGCAGACGAACTGCTTTACGGTAGACGAAAACGTGACTGCTGTTGTTGTGTGTTGTTGCCGCGCTGGGAGGACGTTAATGAAACTACCTCACCATAAACCAGCGTTTCTCAAAGTGTGGGGCGCGCCCCACTGGTGGGGAATAGAGACATGACAGGTGAGGCGCGAGGAACGGGAGGACATTTCATTTTAATTATTTTTTTTGAAATTATATACTTAGATTTTTTTTTTTTACTATGCTTTCATTTTCTATACACACTGTAAATCACTTTGTGATTCTGTCTGTGGAATCCGCTATATAAATAAATGTAAATTACTTATTTTTCCTGTAGGCTTTAAATTTTTCGGTAGGAGCGAAAGTTTGACAGACATAACAACAGTAACTAATGGGGGCGGGGCTAAGCGGATCAAACTTTCGCGCGGATGGGTAGCAGGCTAATGTGTGGACCACAATTACACAAAATGGATACATTTGTGACTGGCACTTCAAAGGTCGTCGAGCCAGAGCCAGAGCCATGCGCCTGCAGAAAAACAAAAATCTGACGGGCCTAATCAACCATAAAGCCAACCGAAAAGAAAATATGATGAAGGGTATCTTGCTCTTGGATTCACGGCAGTGGTGGTGGAGGCAGAGGAGAGACCCCTGTGTGTTCTGTGTCTAAAAGCGCTAGCAGCAGACAGCATGAGACCCAACAAATTAAAGAGACACCTCGAGACCACACACCCCAATCACGTCAATAAGCCACTTGATTTTTTTCAAAGAAAACTGACAGAGTACCGTCAACAGGAGAAGCGCATGGTAAAAGCTACATCAGTAAACAGTAACGCTCAAATGGCTTCATTTAGAGTTGCATACAGAATTGCAAAATGCAAAAAAACACATGTTATGTCCTCGGTTTCACCTATGTGCTTATTTAGGTGTCTTAATTTAATAATAATCAGGCAACACGTTTCAACTCAATGCCTCGGATCGCTCCCGTTTATTAACAACTTCGAGAGTCCAAACTCTCCCTCCCTCCCGTGACGTCACACACTGAACACATGCTACGGTGGCTCGGACATGACAAAACAGTACATGACACCTCACACAATTGCTGAGCAGCTCATTCTCCCCGCTGCAATAGACCTGGTGTCAGTCATGCTTAGTTATTTTATTTATTATTGAACTTGATGCAAGTTATACCACAGCTGCACAGTTATTTTATTTATTATTGAACTTGATGTTATGTTATGTTATTGAGTTTGAATGTATACAACTTGATGTTACTTGATGTTCAATAAATTTGAAAATGTTAAGCTTGGCATTAGCGTTCTGTTGGGGCGATGGGGGCAGGTGGGGCTTGAAAACTCCCCCTTGTCCAAAGTGGGGGATGACAAAAAAAGTTTGAGAACCACTGCCATAAACCCACATAAGAAACCAAGAACTCGCCCTCGATCATTCTACAGTTATAACGTGATTGGGCAGGCACGCTGTTTATATTGTGGGAAAGCGGACGTGAAAACAGATCAGGTCCGCCTGAATTTCGGGAGATTTTCGGGAGAAAATTTGTCCCGGGAGGTTTTCGGGAGAGGCGCTGAATTTCGGGAGTCTCCCGGAAAATCCGGGAGGGTTGGCAAGTATGGGTAGTGGTAGTATTATGCTCTGGGCCTGTTTTGCTGCCAATGGAACTGGTGCTTTACAGAGGAGTAAATAGGACAATGAAAAAGGAGGATTACCTCCAAATTCTTCAGGACAACCTAAAATCATCAGCCCGGAGTTTGGGTCTTGGACGCAGTTGGGTGTACCAACAGGACAATGACCCCAAACACACGTCAAAAGTGGTAAAGTAATAACTAAATCAGGCTAAAATTAAGGTTTTAGAAAGACCTTCCCTAAGTCCTGACTTAAATGTGTGGACAATGCTGAAGAAACAAGTCCATGTCAGAAAACCAACAAATTTAGCTGAACTGCACCAATTTTGTCAAGAGGAGTGGTCACAAACTCAACCAGAAGCTTGCCAGAAGCTTGTGGATGGCTACCAAAAGCTCCTCATATTATTACACCATTGCCTATGCACTCGATTATTAGATGTATTCATGTACAAACTAATGTTATCTTTACTAACGTCTTTTTGTAATACACTATATAATAGTGTACTATTTAGCATGATTAGACAATAACGTTTATAAAAGAGATGTCCGATAATGTTTTTTTTGCCGATGTCCGATATTGTCCAACTCTTAATTACCGATTCCGATATCAACCGATACCGATATATACAGTCGTGGAATTAACCCATTATTATGCCTAATTCTGTTGTGATGCCCCGCTGGATGCATTAAACAATGTAACTTTACCATGAATTGATTAACGTGGACCCCGACTTAAACAAGTTGAAAAACGTATTCGGGTGTTACCATTTAGTGGTCAATTGTACGGAATATGTACTGCACTGTGCAATCTACTAATACAAGTTTCAATCAATCAATCAAAAACAAGGTTTTCCAAAATAAGAGAACAACTTCAACTCCAGTTATGGAAAAAAAGTGCCAACAAAGTGCATTATTTTTTTTAACATGCCTCAAAACAGCAGCTTGGAATTTGAGACATGCTCTCCCCTGAGATCATTCTAATACCCACTACAACTATAGGAAATACTATACTTTGACTTTCACAAAGGGCATTATTTTTTATTTTTTTTAAACATGCCTCAAAACAACAGCTACAAAAACAATGAAGGCACACAGCTTCAGTCCAGAGTATACTAGAGCAGGGGTGCTCACACTTTTTCTGCAGGCGAGCTACTTTTCAATTGATCAAGTCGTGGGGATCTACCTCATTCATATATATATAATTTATATTTACTTATTTATGAAATATATGTTTTTGTTAACAAGTTAAAGGTGTTTAATGTTAATGCAAGCATGTTTAACACATATAGTTAAGATTGTTAAAAAATTAAAGGTGTTTAATGATAATACAAATATGTTTAATACATATAGTTAATATTGTTGACAAGTTAAAGGTGTTTAATGATAATACAAGCATGTTTAACACAGTTAATATTGTTAATAAATTAAAGGTATTTAATGATAATACAAGAATGTTTAATACATATAGTTAATATTGTTAACAACTTAAAGGTGTTTAAAGATAATACAAGCATGTTTAACACATATAGTTAATATTGTTGACAAGTTAAAGGTGTTTAATGATAATACAAGCATGTTTAACACAGTTAATATTGTTAATAAATTAAAGGTATTTAATGATAATACAAGAATGTTTAATACATATAGTTAATATTGTTAACAAGTTAAAGGTGTTTAAAGATAATACAAGCATGTTTAACACATATAGTTAATATTGTCAATAAATTAAAGGTGTTTAAAGATAATACAAGCATGTTTAACACATATAGATTCCTTTCTTTCATGAAGACAAGAATATAAGTTGGTGTATTACCTGATTCTGATGACTTGCATTGATTGGAATCAGACAGTGGTGATGATAACGTCCGCATTTTCGAATGGAGGGGAAAAAAAGTCCTCCTTTCTGTCCAATACCACATGGAAGTGGTTGGTGTTTGGCATCTTATTTGTCCAGCTTCCGTACTCCTTTGTATACATCCATCCCATCCATTTTCTACCGCTTATTTCCTTTGGGGTCGCGGGGGGCGCTGGAGCCTATCTCAGCTACAATCGGGCGGGAGGCGGGGTACACCCTGGACAAGTCGCCACCTCATCGCAGGGCCAACACAGATAGACAGACAACATTCACACTCACATCCACACACTAGGGCCAATTTAGTGTTGCCAATCAACCTATCCCCAGGTGCATGTCTTTGGAAGTGGGAGGAAGCCGGAGTACCCGGAGGGAACCCACGCAGTCACGGGGAGGACATGCAAACTCCACACAGAAAGATCCCGAGCCCGGGATTGAACCCAACACTTTACAAGAAATACATTGTCTGCAAACTCCGTTGCTTGCTAACTTGTGCACGCCAGCTTTCTGAGACTCTTATTTTGTTAGCGCAACTGTGCAGTCGGTCTTTGGAGTTTTGACGACAGGTACGGCGCCAGAGTCTGTTGAAATAAAGTGTTTCTCGCCTTCCAGTCGGTAATTTTAATGAGCTGGCAGCAGCCAGCATCATCTCAGAAGACCTTCGGGTGCTGTGAATGTCAATCAAGTGACAAAAATGACGTCATAGTGAAGATTTATGATCGCTCATTTTTAGGACAATTTTTTAAATGCCTGGCTGGTGATCGACTGACACACCCTCCGAGATTGACCGGTAGCTCGCGATCGACGTAATGAGCACCCCTGTACTAGAGCATACTTGCTAACCTGGAGATCTCGGAATTCGGGAGATGGCGGGGGGGCGGCGGGGTTGAGGTGCGGGGGGGGGGGCGGTGTTTGGTGGTAGCGGGGGGTGTAATTGTAGCGTCCCGGAAGAGTTAGTGCTGCAAGGGATTCTGGGTATTTGTTCTGTTGTGTTTATGTTGTGTTACGGTGCGGATGTTCTCCCGAAATGTGTTTGTCATTCTTGTTTGGCGTGGTTTCACAGTGTGGCGCATATTTGTAACAGTGTTAAAGTTGTTTATACGGCCACCCTCAGTGTGACCTGTATTGATCAAGTATGCCTTGCATTTACTTGTGTGTGTGTGTAAACGCCGCATATATTATGTGACTGGGCCGGCACACTGTTTGTATGGCAGGCCGATATTATCGGACATCTCTAGTTTAGAAGATACGCGTTTTTTCCTGTCAAAACCAAAAACATTATTTCCATTTAGTAAAAAAAATGAAGTGTCTTATTTACACACTTTTTTCCAAGGCTTTCGCGGTCCACATACAATGATGTCCTTGAGTTTGACACCTGTGCCCTACACATTGATATTATTCACAGTTACAAACGGCCCTCACGGCAATGTGAAAACGAGTTCAAGACCTCTGTTCTTCGCGCACTCATTCGGTTTGGAAAATGTTGACTTCGATTGCACAAAATCCTTAACAAATTGCTAAAAATGAGCCAGGACTGAGACCGGCGAGAATTGGAGCCACGTTTACATCCGTAAACACTGCAGCACGCGCGACATCATGTCTGCATGGCGGTCAGACTGCGGTTACATTAGATATCGCAACTTTTTTTTGTGACGTGAACCACTACATAAAATAATCGGATGTGACAAAACATCCTACCCTGCAGCGTGAACGTAGTCTAGGTCACGGGAACCAGTCCACTATCCATGGCTCTATTTTCTATCTGTTTGCAGATCACAGCTTACGCTCCTGGTGCCTTTTAGCATTTTAAATAACAGTACATAGTAAGATAATTGCTCTAATAAATGACATTTAAGCGGCAAAGCAACACTCTGCATGGCTTTCTTCCGAGCAGCAGGCCGGTGTTTTTGCTCCCTTATAATGAGCTCAAGTCACACCTTCCGAGGTTATTTTTTACCACTGGAGAGATCTGCCGTTTCATTCCGAGCAAGCAGCATGAAAGTCTCTCCACTTCTGCCAGTGGACTAACCGACTGACTTTTTCACTCTGCTTAATTGGATCGCACTTTCCTTCTTGTCCGACTCCCAACAGGTAATCAAGCTAAAGTCCCCGACAAAATCTGCTGCGTGTCAACGTATGGATTCCTGTATCAAGCCTCGGAAAATGCTGCGCCAACGGGGGGTAGCATATTCTCCCCCCCCCAACCTCTGTTTTGCACGTTTATCATAGGAGTGGAATCTTAAAACCCAAAAAGAAGAAGTCCCTCTGCCTAAAATGTCTCAATGCCTTTTAGAGAAAGTTTTGTGGTTTATTCTTTTTCAACAACATTGACTCAACCTGTGATTATATTCATTTGTCATCAATGTTTTATGTGTTCCTGAAGTGCAACCTTTATCTAAAAAAAAATCACAAGATTAAAGTAAGAATTGGAAGAAAAAAATACTGTATTGATGTTTCACTCGTTTTATACCACAAATAAGTAGACCCCAGATGCGACCAAGCTTTTCAAATAATTTTTTTAAACCTTTATGAAACTGGAGTTGCCAATACAATGTGCAGTGCATTTTTCAAATTACCGGAAGACAGTCCTAGTGGTTAACGTTTTTTTACGGTAACACGCAGAGTGGGACACGGAAGCACATTTCCACGACAAAGTTCTGTTCCGCAGAAAAGCGATATTGTATGGGTTATTATTATACGGATCTGTGGGTGTTTTCTGTCCCTTAAGTTCATGTTTTGCCGTGTTTGTTGAATATTTGTTGCATTTCGCTTCATTATAAAAGATCAATGTCGAGACTGTCGTCTGGGAAGTAAAGAGGAGAGACGTTCCTATGTTCTTAATATTCACTGTTTTATCATTCATAGTTAATATTACAAATGCAACATTATTTATCTATAAATCTATATATATATATATATATATATATATATATATATGAATAAAGAAAATATTTTTGAATAACATTACATTAAGGTACAGAAATAGAAACAAATATTCACAATGAAAACACATAAAAAAAGGAGTCAGAGGTAAAACTTGTTTACTCCCACCCCTTATTTTATAAATCAAATAACTAGCCTTCTTATCATCATGACCACCCCCGAACTGTGAACCATCACTGTAGACACTTTTCACCTTTGATCACTAAAGACAATTTTTTAACTGCTGCTTCATATTTATACTGTTGACTGTGAATCAGAATGTGCAATAATGTTATGTTACTCACTGGGCCTTGTATATAACATTTTTTTAAATTTCTTTTAATTTTAGCTAAGTACCGTGTGACTTGTTGAAGGGTGGACTAGCAAAGTAAGATTTTCATTGTACGGCAAACTGTATGTTTAACTGTGCATATGACAATAAACAATCTTGAATCTTGAATCGTTATTATATACGTTGTTGTTATATGTTATATGTGTTTTATGTTGCACGGTTGCACCAAGAAAAATTCCTAGTTTGTGAACCCGTTCTCAAACAATGGCAATAAAATGATTCTGATTCTGATTCTGATAAAATAAAAACTTTACCGGTCTTAGTAGAATACGTTATCAATAATCTTTCACCCACTTTACACTTTTTTTTTTGCTTTATATCATACTTGCCAACACTCCCAGATTTTCCGGGAGACTCCCGAAATTCAGCGCCTCTCCCGAAAACCTCCCGGGACAAATTTTCTCCCGAAAATCTCCCGAAATTCAGGCGGAGCTGGAGGCCACGCCCCCTCCAGCTCCATGCGGACCTGAGTGACGTGTTGACAGCCTGTTGTACATGCACATGTGACCCACCCATAATGTGTCACATTTTTGTGTTGATTTATTTAGTTTATTTTGTGGTTTGAATTCGTTTTTGAAGCTGTCATTACACATTTATCAATATTCACATTGGTCAGTAGGGGGCAGTAGGGCGTTTCTTCCCAATTGAATGCTATCACCTGCAGACCGGAAGTGTCTTGTCATTCTGATGAGAGCGACCAGTCTGTGAACAATTGAAACGTCCTGTGTGCTTTTTCCTCCTGTATAACAGGTTAGTTTTGGTGAATCAACTCACTGAATAATATCCATGTGATCTTTATAAGTTAAGTACACATTCTGATGGTGGAGCCTAACTCTAAAGTGTTTGTGAGTTGTAGTTTGTATTTGTGAATGAATCCAGTGCACAGCTGCAGTAATCAATACAAAATGGCGACGTGAGTGCGCAATGTTTATATAGGAACTTCTGATCCTAATTCAGACTCCCAAATTAGAGCTCCCGTTTTCTTATTGATTTTATAATGTATATTTGTATAATGTGTGTGTTCTGAAATAGTGACAGAGAATAGAACAAGGATGGACAATTCAACCCTTAACTCAACAATGAGTAGAGGAGTGTTGTGTGTGTATATGTGTAAATAAATGAACACTGAAATTCAAGTATTTATTTTATATACATATATATATATATATATATATATATATATATATATATATATAAAATACAATATATATGTATATATATATATATATATATATATATAGCTAGAATTAACTGAAAGTCAAGTATTTCTTATATATATATATCTTAACCACGCCCCCAACCACGCCCCCGCCCCACCCCCGACAACGCCCCCCACCCGAAATCGGAGGTCTCAAGGTTGGCAAGTATGCTTTATATGGAATTTGTACTGTCTGTAGTTCCACAAGATCTTTCAATTTTAAATATTTTTGAATGTAGGAACAATGTATTTGTGTGATCTCTATATCCTGCATTATGAATGACCCTTTTTGCTTTCTTCTGCAGGGTGATGAGTGGATATAGTGTGCTTATGGAATTATCGCCCCAAACTTCTGCACAGTAGTGTAAGTTAATGACATTCTTATTTATGCATGACGATGTTTTAACCATATGTATCTACTTATTATTAAACATGTTAAACATTCTGCAATTGCGGACTATCCATCAGAAAAGGTTATAAAAGAATAAACCACAGCGATGGTAATATTGTGTAGTGAACTGTAATTACACAATGTGGCCTGCAGAGAGCAGTGGCAGGCACGCCTGCAGTATTAAACCTCGTCTCATTGGTAGCGAAGAAAATAAGTTTGTTCAAATAGACTTATTCCTTTATACCGCCGCTGTCATTACAATACACTTAATTTCCATCTGCCAGAAAACATTTATGTAGAAATTTCACAGCATGATCGTATTTTAAGACAATTTTTGTTTTGTTTTGTTGGTTAGACCGGATGTAAAAGCATAGCGCTATTATTGTGAAGCCGCCAACCGGACGTGTGTGATTGGAGAAAATAATTGACATATTATGACGAAAATGTCCGATAAAAGTGACTTTGGACTTCTTCTCTACCGCCTTTGTTTCTGTTGAGCTTGTATTCCTTCCTACTAAAGCAGTTCGGAGTAAAAATATACATTGTATGTTTTTAATACACTTAACTGTAATCCAAACACGGACGTGAAGCTCCTCCTCACCTGTCATGGTTTTGGGATCTGAGATTTCCATCATGTTCAACGTCTCCAACATGTAAATGCTGCTTCTTTGCTCGGTGGGAATTGCAAATGAAAACATGTTCTTAATTGTCTTCCTCTGGATAAATCAAGGAAAATCAAATATGTAAATGAATTGTAAACTAGGAAGCAAATGTTTCTATACTGCGTTACCCAGAATGCTTAGCGCTGTGAGGCAAGAACAGGAAGTAGGTGGGGGGGATGACAATGTTACACATTGTTGTTTTTGCTTCATCTACACAAGAAAAAAATAAAAGTTTTGATTAGAGATATATGCGTTAAAACGTATTATCGGAAATTATCGGTATCGGTTTTTATTATCGGTACCGTTTTAAAAAAAAAAAAATTTTAATTTATTTTTTTAATTATTATTATAATTTTTTATTAAATCAACATAAAAAACACAAGATACACTTAAAATCAGTGCAGCAACCCAAAAACCCTCCCTGCCCCATTTACACTCATTCACACTCATTCACACAAAAGGGTTGTTTCTTTCTGTGATAAATATTCTGGTTCCTACATTATATATCATCCATCCATCCATACAATCTGCAAGGGATACAGTCCGTAAGCACCAGAGGTGTGGACTCGAGTCACATGACTTGAACTCGAATCAGACTCGAGTCATGAATTTGATGACTTTAGACTCGACTTGACAAAATGTAAAAAGACTTGCAACTCGACTTAGACTTTAACATCAATGACTTGTGACTTCACTTGGACTTGAGCCTTTTGAATTGACATGACTTGACATGACTTGCTACTTTCCCCAAAACCCAAAGATGAAAAAGTTATTCGGGAGCGCCCCGTATTTTTCATTGTGTACTTGTCTATCAGCGTTGCGTGTGTCAGCTGGTGTGGTCTCAGTACAACAGCCAATCAAATTAGATCTACTTTGTTTTCATCACACAGCATTCATCCAATCAAATTGCAGGACAACCAAGGAAGAAGACATGTCCAAACCACACGCCAGTGAACAAAAAATGATACCTAAAATAATTTTGTTTGGGTATAAAAATTACGAGGTGGTCAACACAAAACGGTTTGCAGTATGCAACACATGCGGTTCGAAAATTACTGATGGAGAGGAAACAACTTCCAACTTCGTCCGGCATTTGAAGTTGCACAAAGAACGGTAAGTTTTGAATGAAAGATAACGTTTATTGGCTAAATAATGTGACTTTTATTTGCTGTGTAGTTAAATCAGTGAGGCTGTAAACTCACTGCTAACGTTATAACGTTATTGCAAACACGGGAATCTGTTGCAGTTCACTACCTTATTCATACTTTTTGTTAAGTGATTTTTTTTAAGCAGGGTTACGTTAGTCAATATATCACACGTAACGTTAGACGGCGGTCAGCAGCACCGCGTATTTTAGCCACCTAAAAAAAGACAAAAATAGTAAAATAAAGGTCAGTTAAAATGTATACTATATTATGAATATGTGTACCGTTTTAGCTAGCTTTCTGACATACTGTTGGTTGTTTACCTCAGTGGTCCCCAACCACCGGGCCGCGGCCCGGTACTGGTCCGTGGATCGATTGGTATCGGGCCGCACAAGAATTTTTTTTTTTTTTTTTTTTTTTTAATTAAATCAACATAAAAAACACAAGATACACTTACAAGTAGTGCACCAACCCAAAACAACTCTCTCCCCCCTTTTGTTCTGGGCATTGAACATGAAGACTCTTCCTTCACTGTTCCGAGTGGCCATGAGAGTCTTGGCAGTGCCTGCCTCCAGTGCTCCAGTGGAGCGAGTTTTCAGCCATGGTGGCATCATACTACGCCCCCATCGTGCACAAATGACTGACAGACTCTTGGCTAATTTGGTCTTTTGCAAATGCAATGCAGCATAGGGCCCTGACATATAATAAGTACAACTTTTTTGTTATGTTCACGTATATGTCATGTTTTTTCAATGTTAACACTTTTGTACAAATAAGTACATTTGCACTTTATTTTTCAATGTGTTTGTTCTGTAAAGGAATGAGTTAATGTTTAAAATGACTGGTTAATAGTGCTATTATAAAGTGCAATGTCAGCACAATTTTCTTTCCTGCAATTTAAAATGCACTTGTTTTAATAAATAAATACAGCGTTTGAAAAGCATACACAATCTGTGTTAATATATTAGTCTGTGGTTAAAAGGACTTGAAAGGACTCGAAACTCAAAATGCAGGACTTAGGACTTGACTTGAGACTTTCCAGTCTTGACTTTGGACTTGACTCGGGGCTTGCCTGTTTTGACTCGGGACTTGACTCGGACTTGAGGGCAAAGACTTGAGACTTACTTGTGACTTGCAAAACAATGACTTGGTCCCACCTCTGGTAAGCACACATGATTGTGCGTGCTGCTGGTCCAATAATAGTACTAACCTTTAACAGTTAATTTTACTCATTTTAAGTAATTACTAGTTTCTATGTAACTGTTTTTATATTGTTTTACTTTCTTTATTATTCAAGAAAATGTTTTTAATTTATTTATCCTATTTTATTTTATTTTATTTTTTTTAAAGTACCTTATCTTCACCATACCTGGTTGTCCAAATTAGGCATAATAATGTGTTAATTCCACGACTGTATATATCGGTATCGGTTGATATCGGTATCGGTAATTAAAGAGTTGGACAATTTCTGAATATCAGATATCGGCAAAAAGCAATTATCGGACATCCCTAGTTTTGATTAGACGTTTGAGCGTCGCTCAGAGACAAATTAGTGACACAAATGTGCGAGGAGGTTGTGGGGCATATCACAAAGTTGTGAGACATTATTTGGGGGGATCGCAACGACGCCAAATCATGGAGGAACTGAAGATGGTGAAACCAAAAAGATGGCTGCCCCTGCATCTGTCTTTTACTTCAGCTAGACCTTCTTTCTTGTTTTAATTCAGTTTCCATAGTAACCGATCCAGCCTCCTGCTAAAAATAAATGAAAAAGAAAAGATCACAGCTGAAGCGAACGAGACAGACATCTTTTAGCGTTGACATGTCGACTCTGCTTTTTAAAAAGGAACCTTTTATAAAAACCGGAATGAGTGATACTTAACTCACGAAGTCCTTTGAATCTTTTTTTTTTTTTTTTTTTTTACATAAATGATGTAATTCATTCTATCTTGTCTTCCTTTCACCTTTATGAACAAACCTTTCACTTTTAGTCTGTCTTGCCTGAGTATTTGGATAATTTCACTATTCACTGAGGTCAAATTCCGATTATATGACAGTTTGATCAAAACTATAAATATGCCGATTGATTAACCATTGAAACAGTGAATCTTTGGGCACCACACGATTCGATTCTATTTGGTTCTCGGGGATAACGATCGAAATCAGAATCGATTCTTGATTCAAAATGATTCTCAATTCAAAATCTATACATTTTTTTACCAACATTCGGTGCCACTTACAAACCCCGTTTCCATATGAGTTGGGAAATTGTGTTAGATGTAAATACAAACGGAATACAATGATTTGCAAATAAATTTCAACCCATATCCAGTTGAATATGCTACAAAGACAACATATTTGATGTTCAAACTGATAAACATTTTTTCTTTTGCAAATAATCATTAACTTTAGAATTTGATGCCAGCAACACATGACAAAGAAGGTGGGAAAGGTGGCAATAAATACTGATAAAGTTGAGGAATGCTCATCAAACACTTATTTGGAACATCCCACAGGTGAACAGGTAAATTGGGAACAGGTGGGTGCCATGATTGTGTATAAAAGTAGATTCCATGAAATGCTCAGTCATTCACAAACAAGGATGGGGCGAGGGTCACCACTTTGTCAACAAATGCGTGAGCAAATTGTTGAACAGTTTAAGAAAAACCTTTCTCAACCAGCTATTGCAAGGAATTTAGGGATTTCACCATCTACGGTCCGTAATATCATCAAAGGGTTCAGAGAATCTGGAGAAATCACTGCACGTAAGCAGCTAAGCCCGTGACCTGCGATCCATCAGGCTGTACTGCATCAACAAGCGACATCAGTGTGTAAAGGATATCACCACATGGGCTCAGGAACACTTCAGAAACCCACTGTCAGTAACTACAGTTGGTCGCTACATCTGTAAGTGCATGTTAAAACTCTCCTATGCAAGGCAAAAACCGTTGATCAACAACACCCAGAAACGTCGTCGGCTTCGCTGGGCCTGAGCTCATCTAAGATGGACTGATACAAAGTGGAAAAGTGTTCTGTGGTCTGACGAGTCCACAATTCAAATTGTTTTTGGAAACTGTGGACGTCGTGTCCTCTGGACCAAAGAGGAAAAGAACCATGCGGATTGTTATAGGCGCAAAGTTGAAAAGCCAGCATCTGTGATGGTATGGGGGTGTATTAATGGCCAAGACATGGGTAACTTACACATCTGTGAAGGCGCCATTAATGCTGAAAGGTACATACAGGTTTTGGAGCAACATATGTTGCCATCCAAGCAACGTTACCATGGACGCCCCTGCTTATTTCAGCAAGACAATGCCAAGCCACGTGTTACATCAACGTGGCTTCATAGTAAAAGAGTGCGGGTCCTCTAGTCCAGACCTGTCTCTCATTGAAAATGTGTGGCACATTATGAAGCCTAAAATACCACAACGGAGACCCCCGGACTGTTGAACAACTTAAGCTGTACATCAAGCAAGAATGGGAAAGAATTCCACCTGAGAAGCTTAGAAAATGTGTCTCCTCAGTTCCCAAACGTTTACTGAGTGTTGTTAAAAGGAAAGGCCATGTAACACAGTGGTGAACATGCTCTTTCCCAACTACTTTGACACGTGTTGCAGCCATGAAATTCTAAGTTAATTATTATTTGCAAACAAAAAAAAAAGTTTATGAGTTTGAACATCAAATATCTTGTCTTTGTAGTGCATTCAACTGAATATGGGTTGAAAAGGATTTGAAAATCATTGTATTCCGTTTATATTTACATTCAACACAATTTCCCAACTCATATGAAAACGGGGTTTATATATAATTAAGTACATTTCTCCATAAAAAAGACAACCAGCTCTGACACAGTTTGATATTACTTAAAAGAAAAACAGTTTTTTCATCAAATTCGACCCAAAACATTTAATAAATCAGTCCATCTTGGATGAGCTCGGTTTTCTGGGTGTTGTTGATAAATGGCTTTGGTTTGCATAGTAGAGTTTTAACTTGCACTTACATATGTAGTGACAAACTGTAGTTACTGACAGTGGTTTTCTGAAGTGTTCCATGGTAACGTTGCTCCAAAACCTGTTCGTACCTTTCAACATTAATGGTGCCTTCACAGATGTGTAAGTTACACATGTCTTGGGCACTAATACACCCCCATACCATCACACATGCTGGCTTTTGAACTTTGCACCTATAACAATCCGGATGGTTCATTTCCTCTTTGGTCCGGAGGACACGACGTCCACAGTTTCCAAAAACAATTTGAAATGTGGACTCGTCAGACCTCAGACCACTTTTCCACTTTGCATCAGTCCATCTTAGATGAGCTGGGGCCCAGCGAAGCCGGCGGAGTTTCTGGGTGTTGTTGATAAATGGCTTTGGCTTTGAATAGTAGAGCTTTAACTTACACTTACAGATGTAGCGACAAATTGTAGTTACTGACAGTGGTTTTCTCAAGTGTTCCTGAGCTCATGTGGTGATATCCTTTACACACTGATGTCGCTTTTTGATGCAGTACCGCCTGAGGGATCGAAGGTGCATAATATCACCGCTTTCGTGCAGTGATTTCTCCTGTGTCTCTGAACCTTCTGGTGATATTACGGACTGCAGATGGTGAAATCCCTAAATTCCTTGCAATAGCTGGTTGAGAAATGGTGTTCAGAGCCTGCACGTTGGAGTTCAACCCGGTGGACGAGAGGGTAGTTTCCCTCCGCCTTCGGGTGGGGGGACGGGTCCTGACTGTGGTTTGCGCTTACGCGCCAAACCGCAGCTCAGAGTACCCACCCTTTTTGGATTCGCTCGAGGGAGTACTTGAGAGTGCTACCCCGGGTGATTCCCTCGTTCTACTGGGGGACTTCAATGCTCATGTTCGCACGACAGTGAAACCTGGAGAGGCGTGATTGGGAAGAATGGCCGCCAGGATCTGAACCCGAGTGGTGTTCTGTTATTGGACTTTTGTGCCCGTCACAGATTGTCCATAATGAACACCATGTTCGAACATAAGGGTGTCCATATGTGCACTTGGCACCAGGACACCCTAGGCCGCAGTTCCATGATCGACTTTGTAGTTGTGTCATCGGATTTGCGGCCTCATGTTTTGGACACTCGGGTGAAGAGAGGGGCGGAGCTTTCAACCGATCACCACCTGGTGGTGAGTTGGCTGCGATGGTGGGGGAGGATGCCGGACAGACCTGGCAGGCCCAAACGCATTGTGAGGGTTTGCTGGGAACGTCTGGCAGAGTCTCCTGTCAGAGAGAGTTTCAATTCCCACCTCCGGAAGAACTTTGAACATGTCACGAGGGAGGTGCTGGACATTGAGTCCGAGTGGACCATGTTCCGCACCTCTATTGTCGAGGCAGCTGATTGGAGCTGTGGCCGCAAGGTAGTTGGTGCTTGTCGTGGCGGTAATCCTAGAACCCGTTGGTGGACACCGGCGGTGAGGGATGCCGTCAAGCTGAAGAAGGAGTCCTATCGGGTTCTTTTGGCTCATAGGACTCCTGAGGCAGCAGACAGGTACCGACAGGCCAAGCGGTGTGCGGCTTCAGCGGTTGCGGAGGCAAAAACTCGGACATGGGAGGAGTTCGGGGAAGCCATGGAAAACGACTTCCGGACGGCTTCGAAGCGATTCTGGACCACCATCCGCCGCCTCAGGAAGGGGAAGCAGTGCACTATCAACACCGTGTATGGTGAAGATGGTGTTATGCTGACCTCGACTGCGGATGTTGTGGATCGGTGGAGGGAATACTTCGAAGACCTCCTCAATCCCACCAACACGTCTTCCTATGAGGAAGCAGTGCCTGGGGAATCTGTGGTGGGCTCTTCTATTTCTGGGGCTGAGGTTGCTGAGGTAGTTAAAAAGCTCCTCGGTGGCAAGGCCCCGGGGGTGGATGAGATCCGCCCGGAGTTCCTTAAGGCTCTGGATGCTGTGGGGCTGTCTTGGTTGACAAGACTCTGCAGCATCGCGTGGACATCGGGGGCGGTACCTCTGGATTGGCAGACTGGGGTGGTGGTTCCTCTCTTTAAGAAAGGGAACCGGAGGGTGTGTTCTAACTATCGTGGGATCACACTCCTCAGCCTTCCCGGTAAGGTCTATTCAGGTGTACTGGAGAGGAGGCTACGCCGGATAGTCGAACCTCGGATTCAGGAGGAACAGTGTGGTTTTCGTCCTGGTCGTGGAACTGTGGACCAGCTCTATACTCTCGGCAGGGTCCTTGAGGGTGCATGGGAGTTTGCCCAACCAGTCTACATGTGTTTTGTGGACTTGGAGAAGGCATTCGACCGTGTCCCTCGGGAAGTCCTGTGGGGAGTGCTCAGAGAGTATGGGGTATCGGACTGTCTGATTTTGGCGGTCCGCTCCCTGTATGATCAGTGTCAGAGCTTGGTCCGCATTGCCGGCAGTAAGTCGGACACGTTTCCAGTGAGGGTTGGACTCCGCCAAGGCTACCCTTTGTCACCGATTCTGTTCATAACTTTTATGGACAGAATTTCTAGGCGCAGTCAAGGCGTTGAGGGGATCTGGTTTGGTGGCTGCAGGATTAAGTCTCTGCTTTTTGCAGATGATGTGGTCCTGATGGCTTCATCTGGCCAGGATCTTCAGCTCTCGCTGGATCGGTTCGCAGCCGAGTGTGAAGCGACTGGGATGAGAATCAGCACCTCCAAGTCCGAGTCCATGGTTCTCGCCCGGAAAAGGGTGGAATGCCATCTTCGGGTTGGGGAGGAGACCCTGCCCCAAGTGGAGGAGTTCAAGTACCTCGGAGTCTTGTTCACGAGTGAGGGAAGAGTGGATCGTGAGATCGACAGGCGGATCGGTGCGGCATCTTCAGTAATACGGACGCTGTGGTGAAGAAGGAGCTGAGCCGGAAGGCAAAGCTCTCAATTTACCGGTCGATCTACGTTCCCATCCTCACCTATGGTCATGAGCTTTGGGTTATGACCGAAAGGACAAGATCACGGGTACAAGCGGCCGAAATGAGTTTCCTCCGCCGGGTGGCAGGGCTCTCCCTTAGAGATAGGGTGAGAAGCTCTGTCATCCGGGGGGAGCTCAAAGTAAAGCCGCTGCTCCTCCACATCGAGAGGAGCCAGATGAGGTGGTTCGGGCATCTGGTCAGGATGCCACCCGATCGCCTCCCTAGGAAGGTGTTTCGGGCACGTCCGACCGGTAGGAGGCCACGGGGAAGACCCAGGACACGCTGGGAAGACTATCTCTCCCGGCTGGCCTGGGAACGCCTCGGGATCCCCCGGGAGGAGCTGGACGAAGTGGCTGGGGAGAGGGAAGTCTGGGCTTCCCTGCTTAGGCTGCTGCCCCCGCGACCCGACCTCGGATAAGCGGAAGAAGATGGATGGATGGATGGATGGTGTTCTTAAACTGTCCGACAATTTGCTCACGCATTTGTTCACAAAGTGGTGACCCTCGCCCCATCCTTGTTTGTGAATGACTGAGCATTTCATGGAAGCTGCTTTTATACCCAATCATGGCACCCACCTGTTCCCAATTAGCCTGTTCACCTATGGAATGCTCCAAATTAGTGTTTCATGAGCATTCCTCAACTTTGTCAGTCTTTTTTGCCACTCGTGCCAGCTTTTTTGAAACATGTTGTAGGCATCAAATTCCAAATGAGCTAATATTTGCAAAAAAATAACAGTTTACCGGTTTGAATGTTAAAGATCTTGTCTTTGCAGTCTATTCAATTGAATATAAGTTGAAAAGGATTTGCACATCATTGTATTTTGTTTTTATTTAGGATTTACACAACGTGCCAACTTCACTGCTTTTAGGGTTTGTATATACATATACCTGTATATGTATTTTTTTAATATATTTTTTTATTGATTAAGAATCGTTACGAATAAGAATCTTGATTAATTCAAAAATATAAATATTTTTTTACATCCCTAATGTCCATACAAGGTGTGGAGCCGCTCCTCTAAGTTAATTATCTGCACCTCCATTGCGGAAAACATACTTGCAAACCCTCCCGGATTTTCCGGGAGACTCCCGAAATTCAGCGCCTCTCCCGAAAACCTCCCGGGACAAATTTTCTCCCGAAAATCTCCCGAAATTCAGGCGGAGCTGGAGGGGGCCCTAAGTGACGTCTCAACAGCCTGTATTCACGTCCGCTTTCCCACAATATAAACGGTGTGCCTGCCCAATCACGTTATAACTGTAGAATGATGGACGGCGAGTTCTTGGTTTCTTATGTGGGTTTATTGTTAGGCAGTTTCATTAATGTCCTCCCAGCGCGGTAACAACACACAACAACAGCAGTCATGTTTTTTTCTACCGTAAAGCAGTTTGTCTGCCGTAAACAGCAATGTTGTTGTAATATATTGAGTTGGAGGCAATAACCAGGCGAGGTGTTGAAGTACGTCTCTTTACTGTAGACTTCAGAACAGACTCACACACTTGACATCAGGTGCGCAACACCACGTAAATCGTTGGCCAACCAAAAAGTAACCCCAGTACGCTATAGCCAACATTCACCAGGAGATGGCAACAGACACACATAGATCACTCTATTACATTCCTCCCCTTTTAGAAATGTAGAAGTTACTCAAAATAAATAAACAACCCAACCAAAAAATGCAGCAACTCAATTAAACAACTGTACTTAAGCCACATTCTATTTTTTTTTTTTTTAGTACTGAACTCTTAACCCTCATATGTAAACAATAACATGCTTATTATACAAACAGTATTTGTACACCTTTAACACAGATTTTTATACTGTCTTCAGAGATTCAGTTTTTTTGGTGGTACTCGAAACCTTTCTGGGTACCTGCGAAAGGGTGTTCAGCATGGTTAGAAAAATAGTGACAGAGAATAGAACAAAGATGGACAATTCAACCCTTAACTCAACAATGAGTAGATGAGTGTTATGTGTGTGTATATGTGTAAATAAATGAACACTGAATTTCAAGTATTTCTCTCATTTAAATATATATATATATATATATATATATATATATATATATATATATATATATATATATATATATATATAATATATATATATATATATATATTATATATATATATATATATATATATATATATATATAATAAAATATATATATATATAGCTAGAATTCACTGAAAGTCAAGTATTTCTTATATATATATATATATATATATGTATATATATATATATATATATATATATATATATATATAATAAAATAAATATATATATAGCTAGAATTCACTGAAAGTCAAGTATTTCTTATATATATATATATATATATATATATATATATATATATATATATATATATATATATATATATATATATATATATGTATATATATATATATATATATGAAATACTTGACTTGGTGAATTCTAGCTGTAAATATACTCCTCCCCTTTTAGCCATGCCCCCAATCACGCCCCCGCCCCACCCCGACCACGCTCACCCCACCCCCCAAATCACAATATCCCATTTTAACTAGCTAGCCACTAACATCTTTTAACAAATCCTGAATTACTTTGCACCATGTTTGTACAAATAATAACTCATGTAAAATACAAAAATCAACTCTCAATTTTTTAAATAAATCATGTCAGTAATCAGTAATTTTTCCTGATTAAGATTAATTTTATTTAATGTTTTAAATAGGTTAAAATCCAATCTGCACTTTGTTATAATATATAACAAATTGGACCAAGCTATATTTCTAACAAAGACAAATCATTATTTCTTCTAGATTTTCCAGAATTTTTTTTTTAAAGAAATTCAAAAGATTTTGAAATAAGATTTAAATTTGATTCTACAGATTTTCTAGATTTGCCAGAATAATTTTTTTGAATTTTAATCATAATAAGTTTGAAGGAATATTTCACAAATATTCTTCGTCGAAAAAACAGAAGCTAAAATGAAGAATTGAATTAAAATGTATTTATTATTCTTTACAATAAAAAAATAAATTTACTTGAACATTGATTTAAATTGTCAGGAAAGAAGAGGAAGAAATTTAAAAGGTAAAAAGGTATATGTGTTCAAAAATCCTAGTATCATTTTTAAGGTTGTATTTTTTCTCTTAAATTGTCTTTCTGAAAGTTATAAGAAGCAAAGTAAAAAAATAAATGAATTTATTTAAACAAGTGAAGACCAAGTCTTTAAAATATTTTCTTGGATGTTCAAATTCTATTTGAGTTTTGTGTCTCTTAGAATTAAAAATGTCGAGCAAAGCGAGACCAGCTTGCTAGTAAATAAATAACATTTAAAAAAATAGAGGCAGCTCACTGGTAAGTGCTGCCATTTGAGCTATTTTTAGAACAGGCCATCGGGCGACTCTTCTGGTCTTTACGGGTGACCTGGGGCCCACGGGCACCGCATTGGTGACCCCTGGTTTAGCTGATTGGAGAGCTAGCGTCCAATGACTTCTGTTTTGTTCAATCGGCCGTTTCACTGCCGTGTTACGGACACCGTTTGTAAACAATTAAGGTATGTAACTAAACATTTACAAAATATTTCTGTGTAAATAGCTCATTTCACAACGTTTATAACTGCGGCTAATACATGGATTTTATTGTATTTTTTTCCTCAAGTTTAGTGGGTGTGGCCTATTTACAGGTACGCTCTATAGTCGTAGTATTTTTTTGTTTTGTTATTGTGTACTATTGGCTTTGTTTTGCTCAAACAATTGTAAGCAATAAAAGAAAATAGGGAAGTAGTGTAAATGTTGTGTTGATAATGTTCAAATGTCAGTCGTCAATATACAGAACGTTATTGGTACTTTTACCAGCCGACCCACACACCTTAAATCAAAACAAAGCATATCTAAAGGACGTATTTAGAATGCAGCGTCTGCGCCATTTGACTTATCCTCCTCAACTGGAACATTGCGACGCAAATGATAATAACGCATAAATAACAGCTGATGGGAGACAAACACCTTGAAGTAATCGTCTTTGGTTGTGTCTGAGGGCTTATTTACCAGCCGTCATGTCAGCTTGATTCATGTAAAACGTATTCATGGGCCTCTACCTGCTGCTGTAAAGACCTGCAGGAGGGTAATGGGATGTGAAATGTGTTTACACATGCGCCAGTGGTTAGTACGGAATAAATAACAGTGTGTACTGTATGTTGCGTGCTCACGGCGGATGTGTATGATTATCAAATCAGAAACATGCACAAAGGGAAAAAGGTAAAATGTATGTTTTGAAGTAGAAAATACGATAAGCAGGTAGTATGTCACGACGGATCCTCATCGTTTTGGACTTACAGCTTGTTTCTGGGTTAATTTCCTGGTATGCGCTCTTACTTTGTTCTACTTCCTGTCTTGAGTTCTCGTCGATGCGCTGGCTTCCTCACCTGCTCCTGATTGACAATGAAGAGTCAAGAGTTTTATGCAGATTTTTTGAGGCCCCTCCCTTATAAATTTTTTTTTTTTACTAATGTGAAAGGCATACTTGCCAACCTTGAGACCTCCAATTTTGGGAGGTGGGGGTGGGGGGTGGGTGCGGGGGGCGTGGTTGGGGCGGGGGCGTGGTTGGGGGCGTGGTTAAGAGGGGAGGAGTATATTTACAGCTAGAATTCACCAAGTCAAGTATTTCATATATATATATATATATATATATTTATATATATATATATATATATATATATATATATATATATATATATATATATATATATATATATATATATATATATATATATATATTAGAGATGCGCGGATAGGCAATTATTTCATCCGCAACCGCATCAGAAAGTCGTCAACCAACCGCCATCCACCCGATCTCACATTTGATCAGAACCGCACCCGCCCGCACCCGCCCGTTGTTATATATCTAATATAGACGATGCAAGGCATTAGTGAGGTTATAAAGCTTTTGCCTGTTAAAGAAAGGAGACTGATCCAATGCAGTTCAGACATTCGCGTGCCACGCTGTCACGACCCAGACACACACCAGTGCGCAATCATATGGGAGCCGCGCTGAGCGCACCTCCAAGCGCGTCTCGCTGCCGGCGACGGCCGGGTATGGGCCCGACGCTCCAGCGCCATCCATTTTCAGGGCTAGTTGATTCGGCAGGTGGGTTGTTACACACTCCTTAGCGGGTTCCAACTTCCATGGCCACCGTCCTGCTGTCTATATCAACCAGGGTGAGCCCCACCCCTTTCGTGAGCGCACTGCGCGCGGAGTGACCCCTGTTACGCGCCCCCGGCAACAGGGGTGGCGGGCAGGTAAGCTGCGCGGGCGGAGCGCGCGGAATGACCCCTGTTACGAGCCCCCGGCCACGGGGGTGGCGGGCAGGTAAGCTGCTTACCTGCTGCGCGTGACGCCGGCCGCGGCGAAGGCGGACGAGGCGGGGTGTCGGTGCGGTGGGCGCGGTGGTGACCCTAGACGTGCGTCGGGCCCTTCTCGCGGATCGCCTCAGCTACGGCTCCCGGTGGGGTCCCTTCTCCGCTCCGTAAAAGTGTCCATCTCTTTCTTTTTTTCTTCTTCTGTTGTGGCATATGCAGCAGGTGCCTGCTCGTTTTTCGTATGTGGGTAACAACATTTAACTATGTATATATATTTCCGAATTGGTTTAACTGCCACCCGCCTGAATCTATTTAAAATCTAATTTTTTTTTATTTCAACCGCCCGACCCGACCCGACCTGCGGATAAAATCTAATTTTTTTTAATTTCATCCGCCCGATCCGCGGATAATCCGCGGACTCCGTGGTTGTGCCCGCAAACCGCGCATCTCTAATATATATATATCCCCGCGACCCCGAAGGGAATAAGCGGTAGAAAATGGATGGATGGATGGATGGATGGATATATATATATATGTATATATATGTATATATATATATATATATATATATATATATATATATATATATATATATATATATATATATATATATATATATGAAATAATTGACTTTCAGTGAATTCTAGTGAATTCTAGCTATATATATATATATATATATATATATATATATATATATAAATAAAAGAAATACTTGAATTTCAGTGTTCATTTATTTACACATATACACACACATAACACTCATCTACTCATTGTTGAGTTAAGGGTTGAATTGTCCATCCTTGTTCTATTCTCTGTCACTATCTTTCTAACCATGCTGAACACCCTCTCTGATTATGCATTGCTGTGTGGCACGCACAAAAGTGCTTTCATTAAATGCACTAGATGGCAGTATTGTCCTGTTTAAGAGTGTCACAACATTGCTGTTTACGGCAGACGGACTGTTTTACTGTAGACGTTCTTTATATTGTGGGAAAGCGGACTCAGGTCCGCATGGAGCTGGAGGGGGCGTGGCCTCCAGCTCCGCCTGAATTTCGGGAGATTTTCGGGAGAAAATTTGTCCCGGGAGGTTTTCGGGAGAGGCGCTGAATTTCGGGAGTCTCCCGGAAAATCCGGGAGGGTTGGCAAGTATGGTGAAAGGGTTAGGGTTTTAATACTTTTTATTTTTTTTAAATCAAATTCAAATTTCATTTGATGCATGTCTTCCCCTAAAATAAATTAGTAGAAATATTTTTTTTTCAAAAAAATGAAATAACACACGGAACATGAATAAAACCTTAATTTGACCTCTGGTCAACATATGAAATAACAAGTGTGTGTAAAAATTTGAAGTGCTCCCCCTCTGGCCAACATATTTAATAACAAGTGTGTGTAAGAAATTTAAATGCGTCCCCTTTGGCTAAAATGTATTTAAAAAATAAAATAAATATGTATATGGAGACATGCTGTGACAACTTGAAGTAAATAATGAAGATTTAAAACCAATTACAAAAAAAATAAAAAATAAAAATAAATAAAAACTTACTTTTTTATATTTGCATTGTAGGCATTTTTCAGAGGTCTCAAGAAGGTAACAAATACAAGAATGTGCGTGTGTGTGTGTGTGTGTGTGTGTGTGTGTGTGTGTGTGTGTGTGTGTGTGTGTGTGTGTGTAAAAGAGGTCTTGTGTCCACTTGGTGTTGAGTTGTTTAAAAAAAATTATATTTACATAAAGCAAACAATCCCATGTTGATATTGTTAAACTTGAAAAGTATTACATAAAGTTGAAAAAAAATATATTTTTGCAATTAATTGCGATAATTGCAAATTAACTGCGGACAAGGCGGGTATATGTATATGCCCTAATACAGGGTTTCTTAGCCTTTTAGACCTTGGCCCCAATTTTTCTACTATACAGGGGCCCGGGCAGGGGCCCACTCAAATATTAACACTGAATTAGCAATATTTCTCTTCATTTTTGATTTTACAATTTACAACCTTGTCAAATGATATGAAAACATGTGTCAATTACAAAGATTAGTATTTATTTAACACTTACACCTTGGGCTTAGGTCAGGCTTATTGGTAAAATAAGTACTAGCCATAAATACTGCATAAGAAGGAACTGTAACTGACTGAATAATACATTTACAACAAATGCAATTATGTTGTGCTTAAATAAATGAACACAATTAATGATGAATATGTTTATTAACTAAACTGTGCAATTAAAGTGCAAACTAAAATACAGCTTCACCACTTTAGTCATCATTTTTGCGCTTAACAAAACACCTCTATGTTTTCAGCGAAAGACTTCTTCTGTATGTTTGATAATAAAATAAATAAATACACTTTAACTAATTTAATGATAAATAATATGAATATATATGTTTCTTAAATAAACTTTACCACTTTAGTCATAATATTTGCGCTTAAGAAACACCTCTATGACTTTAGTTCCAGACTTCTTCTGTATGTTTGATATGAAAAAAATAAAGAAATAAAGACATTTTAACTAATTTAGTGTTAAATAATATTAATGTATATGTTTCTTGAATAAACTTGCGGCCCATGCGCACCGCGGCTAAGAAACAGATATTTTTTGGCGGCCCAACAATGCCCTAATTATGATTATTATTAGCATAATCAATATCAACATTTAACTCCTTTTTTGTTGTTTACTTTTCTTAATTGTATTTTTAGAATGTGTTTCGGGGCTCCTAGCCTAGGGGTCGGCAACCCAAAATGTTGAAAGAGCCATTTTGGACCAAAAATACAACAACAACAAAAAAATCTGTCTGGAGCCGCAAAAAATTAAAAGCCTTATATAAGTGTCATAATGAAGGTAACACATGATGTGTCTATATTAGCTATATTAGCCTACTATCAAAATGACCTTAAAAGTCTTATATAAGTGTTATAATGAAGGCAACACATGATGTAAGTGTCTACATTAGCTATATTAGCCTACTATCAAAATGACCTTAAAAGTCTTATATAAGTGTTATAATGAAGACAACACATGATGTAAGTGTCTACATTATCTATATTAGCCTACTATCAAAATGACTTTAAAAGTCTTTTATAAGTGTTATAATGAAGACAACACATGATGTAAGTGTCTACATTAGCTATATTAGCCTACTATCAAAATGACTTTAAAAGTCTTATATAAGTGTTATAATGAAGACAACACATGATGTAAGTGTCTACATTAGTTATATTAGCCTACTATCAAAATGACTTTAAAAGTCTTATATAAGTGTTATAATGAAGACAACTCATGATGTAAGTGTCTACATTAGCTATATTAGCCTACTATCAAAATGATATTAAAAGTCTTATATAAGTGTTATAATGAAGACAACACATGATCTAAGTGTCTACATTAGCTATATTAGCCTACTATCAAAATGACTTTAAAAGTCTTATATAAGTGTTATAATGAAGACAACTCATGATGTAAGTGTCTACATTAGCTATATTAGCCTACTATCAAAATGACTTTAAAAGTCTTATATAAGTGTTATAATGAAGACAACCCATGATGTAAGTGTCTACATTAGCTATATTAGCCTACTATCAAAATGACTTTAAAAGTCGTATATAAGTGTTACAATGAAGACAACACATGATGTAAGTGTCTACATTAGCTATATTAGCCTACTATCAAAATGACTTTAAAAGTCTTATATAAGTGTTATAATGAAGACAACTCATGATGTAAGTGTCTACATTAGCTATATTAGCCTACTATCAAAATGACTTTAAAAGTCTTATATAAGTGTTATAATGAAGACAACTCATGATGTAAGTGTCTACATTAGCTATATTAGCCTACTATCAAAATGACTTTAAAAGTCTTATATAAGTGTTATAATGAAGACAACACATGATGTAAGTGTCTACATTAGCTATATTAGCCTACTATCAAAATGACTTTAAAAGTCGTATATACGTGTTATAATGAAGACAACACATGATGTAAGTGTCTACCTTAGCTATATTAGCCTACTATCAAAGGCTGACGCAAATCTTTGTTGACAGAAATGTTGTATTTAAATTTTTATTCTACACATTTTTGCAACATTGGAAATCATTAGTAAAATAGAGGCTTCTCGGGGGGTGAGATAACTCCTGGAAATGACTGTCTTAGAATGGCCAAAGGTATAGATGTGTGTGTGTGTCTTCTTCTAAATGGATTTATTACAATCTTTGCAAGCTGGGTAACGTTTGCTGTGGTCTGGAACAACATGGCACACAAACAACTATCAGAAATGCAGCCAATATTACATACAGATAATGTGTCATGAAACATGCAAATATAAAATAAATACCAAAGTAAAGGAAATTAAGTGAGCTCAAATATACCTACCAACGAGGCATAATGATGCAATATGTACATGCAGTTAACCTAAATATCATGTTAGCATTGATTAGCTTGCAGTCATGGATTGACCAAAATATGCAAATCAGTGACATCAACAAAGCTCACTTTTGTGCATTCACGCACAGCATAAAACGTTTGGTGGACAAAATGAGACACGGGGTGGCAAAAAACAGGTCTTTCTGTGGCAGCATCAGAGAAAGTTGTACATGTAAACAAACTACGATGAGTTCAAGGATCGCTGAAATTAGTAGGACAAAACGGTGCTTGCCAAATACTCTCATCAGTAAGGCATGTATAACATAAACAGTGGGATTTCTAGCAATTAGGAAGGTTCCTACAGAAAATATATATTTTTCTTCATCTTTTTCCATTGTCACACATCTCTGGAAGAGGTCCAGGGAGCCACTAGGGTGGCGCCAAAGAGCCGCATGTTTACACAATGTCGTAAAACCATACTTGCCAACCTTGAGACCTCCGATTTCGGGAGGTGGGGGCGTGGTCGGGGGTGGGGCGGGGCGGGGTTGGGGGCGTGGTTAAGAGGGGAGGAGTATATTGACAGCTAGAATTCACCAAGTCAAGTATTTCATACATATACATATATATATATATATATATATATATATATGTATATATATATATATATATATATATATATATAAAACTTGGCTTCTGAGAGTTTCAAAATGTAATGAATAAAATGCTAAAGTTGTTGATAAACAAGCAATTATTTTAATAATTAAATATGGTGATTTTAAATGAATTATTATGATAATTTAAAATCAATTATTTCAAATATGTTTATTTTAATGTATAATTCTATGGCTGGATGTAATAAGGAGTCACGAAAAAATACAAATAAAAATACAATTAATTTTGATGTTTTTAAGCAAAATATAGTAAAAATGTATTAATTTTTTTAAATTTTTTAATTAATAAATATATTTATTTTTTAGGTAAGATAAACATAATAATACAATTTATCTCTAGTATGGATGATTTAGTTCTTGTCCTCCCATCTGAAAAAAGGCTGTCCTCACTCAGGTCCGCATGGAGCTGGAGGGGGTGTGGCCTCCAGCTCCGGCTGAAAATCGGGAGATTTTCGGGAGAATATTTGTCCCGGGAGGTTTTCGGGAGAGGCGCTGAATTTCGGGAGTCTCCCGGAAAATTCGGGAGGGTTGGCAAGTATGCGTAAAACTCAAGCAAAATAAGTATGTTTTTGTTTTCAATCCGAAGTCCTATCAATGGCCTTTACCCTATACCTTTTATAGCAATATATTACTTTCCTAATTCTATGAAGTTGCTTTAATCACATGTTTAACACAGTTAGTTATTATTGCAATGTCCGCCATGTTTGTTAATTAATTGAACACAATTAAAAATGAGTAATTTGTAACGTAATTGCAATTTGTTGGACAAGCACCTCTGTGGAACACACACATATTAGCAATGCTATTGGAAGCCAATCTATTTGCTGTGATGGGCTTTTAAAAAAAAAAAAAAAAATTAAAGTGGTTACAGTGGTGAGAATTAACCAAACCGCCTGCGTTGATTACCCTTTCAGAGATATAGGCATACAAATAGCAGTAGTTAATCTTGTTTAGGGCGCACAAATTCATTGTGACAGCTCAGCTGCTTCAACCCTGCAGTCTGTCCGAGAGTAAATTGAACTGACTGATTGTAAGAGCTAGAAATAAAAAATAAAAAATAAATATATAAATATATATAGAAAGGCAGCAGCGACTGTAAACCAAAAAATAAATAAGTGGGGAGAGTAGGTGCAAGGAAACACAATAAAAGTAAGTTGGGGCCGTGTTAAGATTGAATTTTAATAGTTTGCCGAAAGTATGCGTGTGAATTAAACTTTCAGAGTAGAGCGTGGTCCAACTTGTGATTTGCATGCACGTTTATGACTTTGGCCAAACTGTCTCATTGTTAAGGTGGCTTTAGGAGAATTACAGTCGCTGTATATTTTTATAATCAGCCAATAAACATGCAGGGAGATATTGGGTTCATTAAAAGCCACTCCAAGTGCACAGGAAGGTGGACAAAACAAACACTGCAGGCACCTTTTTATCCATGCGTAGATTATTAGCGCCCGAGTTTGTGGCTTCAAAGTCCACATCGTGAGCTGCTGACGCTGTATAAGTTAGTTTAAATAGGGCGGTAATTAAGGAGGGTTTTTTCGCGGGTTCAAATGTTGGCCGTCGTGGAAATGATGGCTACAGACTGTAAATGTTTTAAGGAACATTGATCATAGTTAATTACCATATGGTCTGCTAAACTCACTGCCAGGGGTCTCTGAGAGCGGACTCACTTTTTTTGGGTGGGAATTATGCCCATCCGCGATCCCTACGTACGACAAGAACACCTCTTTCTCTTTTCTGGGTGTTCTAAAGAGTGAGCAACTGCAAGCAAGAGGTGGCTAACGGTGCAGAAAAGTGCGAATCACCTACTCTGGTGATAAAATGCTCTAAAAAACATCCAAAACCCATAAACAATGCTACTTACATGCCGTGACCTGCATAGTAACCGAGCTACACCCAGGAACTACTTTTCTTTTTGACACGTCGCCTTGCTCACACTGATCCTCTGACCACTAGAAAGTAGCCAACTACTAGTTAATAGCTGCTTATAATGTTGATTGCATTTTTTTAAATATGAAAGTTAAGTATTTTTCTGTATTTTCCAGCTAAAAGACGATGTAAGTGCTGAAAGATACAGCCGTCCCATCCGTCGGCATCCCAGTGAGAGCGGACAAAAAATATCAAAATGCTTGGCATTTCAGAATGTGGCCCTCGGTGGAAAAAGTGTAAACGCCCCTGATTTAAAATATTAGAAGCTCTCAAAATAAAAATCAAATATACCTAAAACAAAAACAAAGTTTAGTGACCTCGTTAAATAAAAAAATTACAAATTTATGAATTAATTAATTTTGAAAAAATTCAACAACCATAATAAACACTAATACATATTATATTTAAATGTTGATATTTTCTTACACGTATAATTTTAGGTTATGCAGTTACACAATCATATTATTATTATTATTATTATTATTATTATTATTATTATTATTATATTTTGACATGGGAATAAAACAACAGTAAAATGTAAGAAACCAGAGCAAAAATAAATAAATTATGTAATGAGAAAAAGCCGAACTGTTCTAACTAATAATTATTAATATTCACATACTTAGTCACCTATAACACAAATCTGTGTTGAGCATTTATTGTAAAATAATACAAATATCAATATGGCCCCTGCATACTTTGTCTTTTCAGTATGCTGCTCTTGGTGGAAAAAGTTTGAAAATATTAGAAGCTCTCAAAATAAAAAATAAAATATTCTTAAAATATGAACAAAGTTTTGTTTGTGAAAAGGAAAAAAATCAAACTTATGAATTATTTAAAAACATTACATCAACCATAATAAACATTGTTGAATATGTAACTCTACTTTAATATTTTTGTACAGGCAGAATTTTGGACACATTTGGTTATGCAGTTACTTATTATACATTGTTTTAAATTGTATTCTTACATGGGGAAAAAAGCAACAGTAAAATGTAAGAAACCAGAGCAAAAAATAAATAAATTATGTAATGAGAAAAAGCTGAACTGTTCTAACTAATAATTATTAATATTAACATACTTAGTCACCTATAACACAAATCTGTGTTGAGCATTTATTGTAAAATAATAAAAATATCAATATGGCCCCTGCATACTTTGTCTTTTCAGTATGCTGCTCTTGGTGGAAAAAGTTTGAAAATATTAGAAGCTCTCAAAATAAAAAATAAAATATTCTTAAAATATGAACAAAGTTTTGTTTGTGAAAAGGAAAAAATCAAACTTATGAATTATTTAAAAACATTACATCAACCATAATAAACATTGTTGAATATGTAACTCTACTTTAATATTTTTGTACAGGCAGAATTTTGGACACATTTGGTTATGCAGTTACTTATTATACATTGTTTTAAATTGTATTCTTACATGGGGAAAAAAGCAACAGTAAAATGGAAGAAAATAGCAAAAATATTGTTATAAAATAAAAAAAATCTAACTAATAATGAATAATAATATACTTAGTCAACTATAATACAAAGCTGATCTGTTTTTTGCATTTTCGACATGGCCCCCCCGCATACTTTGACTTTTCAGTATGTGGCCCTTGGTGGAAAAGGTTTAGACGCCACTGTGCTAAAGTATCAAAAGTATCGATATATTTCGATTTGACAATTGATATTAGAGAACAAAGATCTGGTATCTGCGGTATCGATATTATTAAAGGTAGAGGTGGCCCTGGAGCAATCTGTTCTGAGAATTTATTGTAAAATAATAAAAATATCAATATGGCCCCTGCATACTTTGTCTTTTCAGTATGCTGCCCTTGGTGGAAAAAGTTTGAACATTTTAGACAGAGGTGGGACCAAGTCATTGCTTTGCAAGTCACAAGTAAGTCTCAAGTCTTTACCCTCAAGTCTCGAGTCAAGTCCCGAGTCAAGACAGGGCAAGTCCGAGTCAAGTCCAAAGTCAAGACTGGAAAGTCTCAAGTCAAGTCCCAAGTCCTGCATTTTGAGTTTCGAGTCCTTTCAAGTCATTTAACCACAGACTAATATATTTACACAGATTGTGTATGCTTTTAAAACGCTGTATTTATTTATTAAAACAAGTGCATTTGAAATTGCAGGGAAAAAGATAGTGCTGACATTGCACTTCAAAATAGCACTATTAACCAGTCATTTTAAACATGTAACTCATTCCTTTACAGAATAAACACATTTGAAAAAAACAAGTGCAACTGTACTTATTTGCACAAAAGTGTTAACATTGTATTTCCATGGCATATTGCATTGTAACTAGTTCCACAGCAGTTTCAATCCTGTTCTTACCTTATCTCATTGATCTCATCTCATACTGTATGTGTGTTTATGTGTGCGTACACATGAAAAACATAACAAATATATGAACATAACAATGAACAGAGTTGTACTTTTTAGATGTCAGGACCCTATGCAATATGTACACATATTCTTAATATAGTATACATTTTAACTGACCTTTATTTGACTATGTTTGTCTTTTTGTAGGTGGCTAAAATACGCGGTGCTGCTGACTGCCGTCTAACGTTACGTTACTGTGTGTGATACATTGACTAACGTAATGTTACTGTGTGTGATACATTGACTAACGTTACGTTACTGTGTGTGATACATTGACTAACGTAACGTTATGTATAGGTACCTCATGAAACCCTGCTTAAAAAAAATCACTTGACAAAAAGTATGAATAAGGTAGCAAACTGCAGTGGACGCAACAGATTGCCGTGTTTGCAATGACGTTATAACCATAGACATCTTATAAGTAGACGCAGCATTGGTTGCTGTGACGTGAGCAATTTGCCCGCCATCTTGAAGTGCTGATGAGGAGCCGGCGAGCAGCCTAAACTGACAGTTGAAAGGTAGAAAACAAAGATGGTGTTCAGCGTTTTCCTGCTCAAATGAGCGGACTGTTGAAAATAGGAATCGGGGGATTACTTTTCACAAGTGAGATTTAACATTAACGTGCTATTGGTTGTATTTTGTGAAAATAATATTACCACAGAGTTGAGAAGGATCAAAGATCTTCAATATTTGTATGTGAAAATCACAAAGAAATCTTCTGGGGGAGGATGACCCCCCTAAGGGGTTTTCTTTACAAACTTTCAGCCCCACCTAAAACAAAATTCACCAGCCACTACTGATTATGATGCATTCTCATTTTAGGCAAAGTATAAGACAATACTTTCTTAACAGTATAATTGTAACCAGGAATCAGTCTTCAAGTAACAATATTCAAATACTAACATTGTTGGGTTAAACAGAATTTGGTTTTATTCTGAATCCAGTGAAACAGATTGGTGGTTTTAGCTGATATGAAGACTTTCAGGTGTTTATATGTGTTTATGTTTAAGTATTTGGCAGACGCTTTTATCCAAAGCGACTTACATAAAATAATACATATAAAACAATCACTGCAAACATTATCATTTAAGGGAAGAATGTAATAGAAAATATCAATACAAAGTGTCAAGACAGAATAAACTCTCTGCTGCTGCAGCAACAGAGATACAGTCTATAGGTCCCTAAGATATATAGATATCTAATGTATTCATACATTGTTTATGTAGGATACACGCATATGTATATATAACCTAATCATATTGTTTCTTCAACTTAAAAATAGCTTACCGTTTTTTTTTCCCCTTCTCTGGGATTATATTCCCAGTTTTGATCTCGGACGTCTGGTCACTTATAGCGTATAAGAATATTATATTACTGTTAAGCAAACTATGAATAATAAAACACGCCAAAACATGTGTCTGTTATCATAGCTACACGTATGACAAAAAGGGGGTGAAAATCAGTGGTATTCAGTGAGGTAAAATGAATTAAATGCGCTGACAGTTCATTGCTCCTGCCAAATGAATTGCACTGAGTGGAGCGGATCACCACTCCAAGATGGCGGCCCCGCGCCTCGTCTGCGCCAGTAGGCAGTAGTGCTCGATGCTGCGTCTACTTATAAGATGTCTATGGTTATAACGTTAGCAGTGAGTTTGCAGCCTCACTGATTTAACTACACAGCAAATAAAAGTCACGTTACTTAGCCAATAAACGTTATCTTACATTCAAAACTTACCCTTCTTTGTGCAACTTCAAATGTCGAATGAAGTTGGAAGTTGTTGCGTCTCCGTCTGTAATATTCGAACTGCGTGATTTGCATACGGCAATTCGTTTTTTGTTGACCAAGTCGTAGTTTTTATACCCGAACGAAACCAACTTTAACATAATTGTTTATCACTGGCACGTTGTTGGACCAACTCTTGTTCATTGGTTGTCCTGCAATTTGATTGGATGAATGCTGTGTGATGAAAATAACGTAGTTCTAATTTGATTGGCTGTTGTACTGACAGCACACCAGCTGACAGGAATAACACGCTGATAGACAGACGAAGAAAATGAAAAATACGGAGCGCTCCCAAATAACTTTTTAAGCTTTGGATTTTGGGGAAAGTGGCAAGTCATGTCAAGTCATGTCAAGTCAAAAGGCTCAAGTCCAAGTGAAGTCACAAGTCATTGATGTTAAAGTCTAAGTCGAGTTGCAAGTCTCTTTACATTTTGTCAAGTCGAGTCTAAAGTCATCAAATTCATGACTCGAGTCTGACTCGAGTCCAAGTCATGTGACTCGAGTCCACACCTCTGATTTTAGAAGCTCTCAAAATAGAAATAAAATATACTTAAATATGAACAAAGTTTTGTTTGTGAACCAAAAAAAAATCTAACTTATGAATTATTAAAAAAAAATTACAACAACCATAATAAACACTGTTGAATATGTACTGTAACTCAACATTGATATTTTTGTACAGGCAGAATTTTGGACACATTTGGTTATGCAGTTACTTTTTATACATTGTTTTAAATGGGGGAAAAAAGCAACAGTAAAATGGGAGAAAATAGCAAAAACATTGCTATAGAATAAGAAAATCTACCTTATAATTAATAATAATAAACTTTAATACAAAACTGATCTGTTTTTAGTATTTTTGACATGGCCCCCCGCATACTTTTGACTTTTCAGTATGTGGCCCTTGGTGGAAAAGGTTTGGACGCCACTGTGCTAAAGTATCAAAAGTATCGATATTTCGATATTAGAGCACAAAGCGGTATCAATATTATTAAAGTCAGAGGGTGCCCTGGAGCAAGAAAAAAAAAAAAAAGAATTACTGTACCACAACTTTAATAAGCGGGAGAAAATAACATCATAAAAGAACATGTGGCGGCTGACTTATGTTGCCCGTGATTCCACAGGTCATGCGGGTTCATTCTCTGGGGTTCAAGTGTGTAAAGTAGTTTACAGCTAAAGTGGATCAGCGACATTGCAAGGTTGTAAAGTGGACATTTAATCATAAAAAGTGTTCCCGGGGTACCCACACACTTGTAACACGAGTACATGGCCAACACAACTCCATGTAGAAGTAATCAAGACACACTTTGTCCTCGTCATCCTTTCTTAACGAGACAGGCTGTGGTTGAAGAGAATTGCTTTGATTTACGTCCAACAAAGGAAAATACTATTATCAGTTGGAGTCATAATATAGTTTTTTTTCCAGTGGGTTCATACTGAATACCAACTTTGTTTTGGTCCTTCAACGATGCAATTAGATTTTTGTACGGTACAGCCTCCATGTTTTCACTCATTTCATCCATCCATCCATCTTCTTCTGCTTATTCGAGGTCGGGTCGCGGGGGCAGCAGCCTAAGCAGGGAAGCCCAGACTTTCCTCTCCCCAGCCACTTCGTCCAGCTCCTCCCGAGGGATCCCGAGGCGTTCCCAGGCCAGCCGGGAGACATAGTCTTCCCAACGTGTCCTGGGTCTTCCCCGTGGCCTCCTACCGGTCGGACGTGGCCCTAAACACCTCCCGAGGGAGGCGTTCGGGTGGCATCCTGACCAGATGCCCGAACCACCTCATCTGGCTCCTCTCGATGTGGAGGAGCAGCTCCCCCCGGAAGGTAGAGCTTCTCACCCTATCACTAAGGGAGAGCCCCGCCACCCGGCGGAGGAAACTCATTTCGGCCGCTTGTACCCGTGATCTTGTCCTTTCGGTCATAACCCAAAGCTCATGACCATAGGTGAGGATGGGAACGTAGCTCGACCGGTAAATTGAGAGCTTTGCCTTCCGGCTCAGCTCCTTCTTCACCACAATGGATCGATACAGCGTCCGCATTACTGAAGACGCCTCACCGATCTGCCTGTCGATCTCAAGATCCACTCTTCCCTTACTCAAGAACAAGACTCCGAGGTACTTGAACTCCTCCACTTGGGGCAGGGTCTCCTCCCCAACTCTTTTCCGGGCGAGAACCATGGACTCGGACTTGGAGGTGCCGATTCCTATCCCAGTCGCTTCACACTCGGCTGCGAACCGACCCAGCGAGAGTTGAAGATCCTGGCCAGATGAAGCCATCAGGACCACATCATCTGCAAAAAGCAGAGACCTAATCCTGCAGCCATTAAATCGGATCCCCTCAACGCCTTGACTGCGCCTAGAAATTCTGTCCATAAAAGTTATGAACAGAATCGGTGACAAAGGGCAGCCTTGGCGGAGTCCAACCCTCACTGGAAACGTGTCCGACTTACTGCCGGCAATGCGGACTAAGATCTGATACTGATCATACAGGGAGCGGACCGCCACAATCAGACAGTCCGATACCCCATACTCTCTGAGCACTCCCCACAGGACTTCCCGAGGGACACGGTAGAATGCCTTCTCCAATTCCACAAAGCACATGTAGACTGGTTGGGCAAACTCCCATGCACCCTCAAGGACCCTGCCGAGAGTATAGAGCTGGTCCACAGTTCCACGACCAGGACGAAAACCGCACTGTTCCTCCTGAATCTGAGGTTCGACTATCCGGCGTAGCCTCCTCTCCAGTACAGTAGGTTTTCACTAATTTCCCGTTTGATATTCTTGCTCTTGTCCAATGCAAGTGTGCAGGGTTTTTACTGTTTCATTCCAAATGTCAACACATTGAATTCCAAATGAAGTGGGAGGAGCCAACAGATAAACCTGCTCCATTCGCTTTAATAATGTTCATTGAATCCCCTTCACGGACGCCGTGACCTACGGCCGTGCGATCGATACGGCTGTACAATAAAACCGCATTACAACAGCTTCCATTGCGTACAGCGCACATCTTTCTCTGTTTCAATTAGATTCGGGGAATGAACCAATCAATACAGAATGCTATAACGCGCTTTTTATTTATTTTTTTACAACGGAGCCAAAGTGCAAAAGGTTAGTTTATTACCAAGACTTGTGTAAGGATTGATAAAAGCACAGAGCATGTGGCTTTAATGTCGTTCCATGACGT
>NC_084577.2:21932586-21975086 GCF_033978685.3 Nerophis lumbriciformis | reverse complement strand
CAGTGCCGCTAATTTAACTTATTTTCCCCCCCAATGGCCATCATGTTTGGTATTCAACAAAAGGTGTGTTATTGTTTGTACTATGGCACTACCTTTTGGACGAGTTCGCTCCCTGTAGGCGCTGCTGGTTGAAAATATATTTCCTGTTTTGTCCCTCAAACCGGAAGTACAACCATCCATTGCGTTTTTTTTTTTAAAGACAATGAGATGAAATTTCAACGATCTCTTCTTGTTGAAGACTTGTTTTGATGGCAAAGCAAAGTACAAAACGTATCGCACAAAACTGTTACAATTTAGAGATAAATCATCAGTTTCTGTCAAAATGTTATGGGTGTCCTGATCTGTATTGATATCGGATATGGTGCATTATTAGCAAAGAAAAATAAAACAACCAGTATCGGATGATATAAGTTTGCCTCTAAAAAGTCCAATATAAGCATGATACAAAAAGTCCTGCAAACATGGCTGCAGCTATCAATCATTTTAGTGATTGCATACTGTATTTATCTACTTTTTTCCTACACTTTAAAACCTGCGGCTTATAAAACAGTGCCGCTAATTTAACTCTTTTTTTTTTTCCGCCAACGGCCATAATGTTTTGTATTCACCAAAAGGTGTGTTATTGTTTGTACTATGGCACCATCTTTTGTACGAGTTTGCTCCCTGCAGTCGCTGCTCGTTGAAAATATATTTCCTGTTTTGTCCCTCAAACCGGAAGTACAACCGTCCGTAACGTTTTATTTTGAAGAAAATGAGTTGAAAATCCAAATATTGCTTCCTGTTGAAGACATTTGTTTTGATGGCAAAGCAAGCTATGAAATGTATCACACAAAAGTGTTACATATCAGAGTTAAATCATCAGTTTCTGTCAAAATGTCACAGGTGTCCTGATCTATATTGATATCGAATAAGAGCAAAGAAAAGTAGAAAAACGAGTATCGGATGATAGGTATGCCTCTAAAAATTCCAATATAAGCTTGATACAAGAAGTCCTGCAACCATGGCTGCAGCTATCAATCACTTTAGTGATCACATAATGTATTTATCTGCTTTTTTCCTACACTTTACACCCTGCGGCTTATAAAACAGTGCCGCTAATTTAACTCATTTTTATTCTGCCAAAGGCCATCATATTTTGTATTCACCAAAAGGTGTGTTATTGTTTGTAATATGGCGCTATCTTTTGGACGAGTTCACTCCCTGCAGGCGCTGCTGGTTGAAAATATATTTCCTGCTTTGTCCCTCAAACCGGAAGTACAACCGTCCATAGCGGGTTTTTTTTTAAAGACAATGAGATGACATTTCAATTGTCTCTTCTTGTTGAAGACATTTGTTTTGATGGCAAAGCAAGCTATGAAATGTATCACACAAAAGTGTTACAATTCAGAGTTAAAAAAAAATCAGTTTCTGTCAAAATGTCACGGGTGTCCTGATCTATATTGATATCGGATATTAGCAAAGAAAAGTAAAAAAAACGAGTATCAGATGATATGGGTTTGCCTCTAAAAAGTCCAATATAAGCTTGATACAAGAAGTCCTGCAACCATGGCTGCAGCGATCAATCATTTTAGTGATCACATAATGTATTTATCTGCTTTTTTCCTACACTTTAAGCCCTGCGGCTTATAAAACAGTGCCGCTAATTTAACTCTTTTTTTTTTTTCGCCAACGGCCATAATGTTTTGTATTCAACAAAAGGTGTGTTATTGTTTGTACTATGGCACCATCTTTTGGACGAGTTTGCTCCCTGCTGGCGCTGCTGGTTGAAAATATATTTCCTGTTTTGTCCCTCAAACCGGAAGTACAACCGTCCATAACGTTTTATGTTGAAGAAAATTAGTTGAAGATCCAAATATTGCTTCTTGTTGAAGACATTCGTTTTATGGCAAAGCAAGCTATGAAATGTATCACACAAAAGTGTTACATATCAGAGTTAAATCATCAGTTTCTGTCAAAATGTCACGGGTGTCCTGATCTATATTGATATCGGATATTAGCAAAGAAAAGTAAAAAAACAAGTATCGGATGATGTAGGTATGCCTCTAAAAAGTCCAATATAAGCTGTGATAAAAGAAGTCCTGCAACCATGGCTGCAGCTACCAATCATTTTAGTGATCGCATACTGTATTTATCTGCTTTTTTCCCTACACTTTAAACCCTGCGGCTTATAAAACAGTGCCGCCAATTTAACTAATTTTTTTTCCGCCAACGGCCATAATGTTTTGTATTCACCAAAAGGTGTGTTATTGTTTGTACTATGGCACCATCTTTTGGACGAGTTCGCTCCCTGCTGGCGCTGCTGGTTGAAATTATATTTCCTGTTTTGTCCCTCAAACCTGAAGTACAACCGTCCATAGCGTTTTATTTTGAAGAAAATGAGTTGAAAATCCAAATATCGCTTCTTGTTGAAGACATTCGTTTTGATGGCAAAGCAAGCTATGAAATGTATCGCACGAAAGTGTTACATATCAGAGTTAAATCATCAGTTTCTGTCAAAATGTCACGGGTGTCCTGATCTATATTGATATCGGATAAGAGCAAAGAAAAGTAAAAAAACGAGTATCGGATGATATAGGTATGCCTCTAAAAATTCCAATATAAGCTCTGATACAAGAAGTCTTGCAACCATGGCTGCAGCTATCAATCATTTTAGTGATCACATAATGTATTTATCTGCTTTTTTTCCTACATTTTAAGCCCTGCGGCTTATAAAACAGTGCCGCTAATTTAACTCATTTTTATTCCGCCAACGGCCATCATGTTTTGTATTCACCAAAAGGTGTGTTATTGTTTGTACTATGGCACCATCTTTTGGACGAGTTCGCTCCCTGCAGTCGCTGCTCGTTGAAAATATATTTCCTGTTTTGTCCCTCAAACCGGAAGTACAACCGTCCGTAACGTTTTATTTTGAAGAAAATGAGTTGAAAATCCAAATATTGCTTCCTGTTGAAGACATTCGTTTTGATGGCAAAGCAAGCTATGAAATGTATCACACAAAAGTGTTACATATCAGAGTTAAATCATCAGTTTCTGTCAAAATGTCACGGGTGTCCTGATCTATATTGATATCGGATATTAGCAAAGAAAAGTAAAAAAACGAGTATCGGATGATATAGGTTTGCCTCTAAAAAGTCCAATATAAGCTCTGATACAAGAAGTCCTGCAACCTTGGCTGCAGCTATCAATCATTTTAGTGATCGCATACTGTATTTATCTGCTTTTTTTCCCTACACTTTAAACCCTGCGGCTTATAAATCAGTGCCGCTAATTTAACTAATTTTTTTAATCGCCAACGGCCATAATGTTTTGTATTCAACAAAAGGTGTGTTATTGTTTGTACTATGGCGCTACCTTTTGGACGAGTTCGCTCCCTGCAGGCGCTGCTGGTTGAAAATATATTTCCTGTTTTGTCCCTCAAACCGGAAGTAGAACCGTCCATAACGTTTTATTTTGAAGAAAATGAGTTGAAAATCCAAATATTGCTTCCTGTTGAAGACATTCGTTTTGATGGCAAAGCAAGCTATGAAATGTATCACACAAAAGTGTTACATATCAGAGTTGAATCATCAGTTTCTGTCAAAATGTCACCGGTGTCCTGATTTATATTGATATCGGATATTAGCAAAGAAAAGTAAAAAAGCGAGTATCGGATGATGTGGGTATGCCTCTAAAAAGTGCAATATAAGCTGTGATAAAAGAAGTCCTGCAACCATGGCTGCAGCTATCAATCATTTTAGTGATTGCATACTGTATTTATCTACTTTTTTCCTACACTTTAAACCCTGCGGCTTATAAAACAGTGCCGCTAATTTAACTTATTTTTTTTCCCCCAATGGCCATCATGTTTTGTATTCAACAAAAGGTGTGTTATTGTTTGTACTATGGCACTATCTTTTGGACGAGTTCGCTCACTGCAGGCACTTCTGATTGAAAATATATTTCCTGTTTTGTCCCTCAAACCGGAAGTACAACCATCCATAACGTTTTATTTTGAAGAAAATGAGTTGAAAATCCAAATATTGCTTCTTGTTGAAGACATTCGTTTTGATGGCAAAGCAAGCTATGAAATGTATCACACAAAAGTGTTACATATCAGAGTTAAATCATCAGTTTCTGTCAAAATGTCACGGGTGTCCTGATCTATATTGATATCGGATATTAGCAAAGAAAAGTAAAAAAACGAGTATCGGATGATAGGTATGCCTCTAAAAAGTCCAATATAAGCTTTATACAAGAAGTCCTGCAGCCATGGCTGCAGCTACCAATCATTTTAGTGATCGCATACTGTATTTATCTGCTTTTTTCCTACACTTTAAACCCTGCGGCTTATAAAACAGTGCCGCTAATTTAACTTATTTTTTACCCCAATGGGCATCATGTTTGGTATTCAACAAAAGGTGTGTTATTGTTTGTACTCTGGCACCATCTTTTGGACGAGTTTGCTCCCTGCAGTCGCTGCTGGTTGAAAATATATTTCCTCTTTTGTCCCTCAAACCGGAAGTACAACCGTCCATAACGTTTTATTTTGAAGAAAATGAGTTGAAAATCCAAATATTGCTTCTTGTTGAAGACATTCGTTTTGATGACAAAGCAAGCCATGAAATGTATCACACAAAAGTGTTACATATCAGAGTTAAATCATCAGTTTCTGTCAAAATGTCACGGGTGTCCTGATCTATATTGATATCGGATATTAGCAAAGAAAAGTAAAAAAACGAGTATCGGATGATATAGGTATGCCTCTAAAACGTCCAATATAAGCTCTGATACAAGAAGTCCTGCAACCATGGCTACCAATCATTTTAGTGATCGCATACTGTATTTATCTGCTTTTTTCCTACACTTTACACCCTGCGGCTTATAAAACAGTGCCGCCAATTTAACTATTTTTTTTTCCGCCAACGGCCATAATGTTTTGTATTCAACAAAAGGTGTGTTATTGTTTGTACTATGGCACCATCTTTTGGACGAGTTCGCTCACTGCAGGCGCTGCTGGTTGAAAATATATTTCCTCTTTTGTCCCTCAAACTGGAAGTACAACTGTCCATTGCAGGTTTTTTTTTTTTTAAAGACAATTAGATTCAATTTCAATTATCTCTTCTTGTTGAAGACATTCGTTTTGATGGCAAAGCAAAGTACAAAATGTATCGCACAAAAGTGTTACAATTCAGAGATAAATCATCAGTTTCTGTCAAAATGTTACGGATGTCCTGATTTATATTGATATCGGATATTGGTGCATTATTAGCGAAGAAAAATAAAAAAAACAATATCGGATGATATAAGTTTGCCTCTAAAAAGTCCAATATAAGCTTGATACAAAAAGTCCTGCAACCATGGCTGCAGCTATCAATCATTTTAGTGATCGCATAATGTATTTATCTGCTTTTTTCCTACACTTTAAACCCTGCGGCTTATAAAACAGTGCCGCTAATTTAATTCTTTTTTTTTTCACCAACGGCCATAATGTTTTGTATTTAACAAAAGGTGTGTTATTGTTTGTACTATGGCACTGCCTTTTGGACAAGTTCGCTACCTGCAGGCGCTGCTGGTTGAAAATATATTTCCTGTTTTGTCCCTCAAACCGGAAGTACAACCATCCATTGCAGGTTTTTTTTTTAAAGACAATGAGATGAAATTTCAACGATCTCTTCCTGTTGAAGACTTGTTTTGATGGCAAAGCAAAGTACAAAATGTATCACAAAAAAGTGTTACAATTTAGAGTAAAATAATCAGTTTCTGTCAAAATGTTACGGGTTTCCTGATTTATATTGATATCAGATATTGGTGCGTTATCAGCGAAGAAAAATTAAAAAACGAGTATCGGATGATATAGGTATGCCTCTAAATTGTCCAATATAAGATCTGATACAAGAAGTCCTGCAACCATGGCTGCAGCTATCAATCATTTTAGTGATCGCATACTGTATTTATCTGCTTTTTTCCCTACACTTTAACCCTGCGGCTTATAAAACAGTGCTGCTAATTTTTTTTCCGCCAATGGCCACCATGTTTTGTATTATCATGGACGCCCCTGCTTATTTCAGCAAGACAATGCCAAGCCACGTGTTACAACAGCGTTGCTTCATAGTAAAAGAGTGCGGGTACTAGACTGGCCTGCCTGTAGTCCAGACCTGTCTCCCATTGAAAATGTGTGGCGCAATATGAAGCCTAAAATACCACAACTTAAGCTGTACATCAAGCAAGAATGGGAAAGAATTCCACCTGAAAAGCTTCAAAAATGTGTCTCCTCAGTTCCCAAAAGTTTACTGAGTGTTGTTAAAAGGAAAAGCCATGTAACACAGTGTTAAAACTGCCCCTGTGCCAACTTTTTTGCAATGTGTTGCTGCCATTAAATTCTAAGTTAATGATTATTTGCCAAAAAAATATATAAGTTTTTCAGTTCGAACGTTAAATATCTTGTCTTTGCAGTCAATTCAATTAAATATAAGTTCAAAAGGATTATCAAATCATTGTATTCTGTTTTTATTTACAAATTACACAACTTCACTGGTTTTGTCATTTAAATTAACTTTAAATTAGATATATAAATACATATTTGGACACACATACTGCATTATGAGCCTTACTTACCTACCTGTTTGACTAATTACATTTCTTTAAACATTTTTGAACATTTTCTACAAAATTACAATAGTATGTAAGAGTCCTGCTGATATCGTATCGGACCAATATTTGTATTGAACAATACTCAAGGCTCCAGTTGCGTATCGTAAGTGAAAAATGTGACTCAAAACTCAAATTTTTGGAGTTCAAACGATCAGACATCAGCAAATCAGGTGAAACTTCAGATCGGTGAGCTTTTCAAGGAAAAAAGTACATGATTGTTGCAGGATTTTCCATTTGCAAAGACAAGTGAAGGCAGCAGGAGCCACACCGCAGCCAAGTGAAGGCCTGGCAAAGCATCTTTGAGGATTTATGTATCGTTTTATGTCCTCCAGATAAAACGGCTGTTAATTCCGCTGTGACAAAAGCCATATTTTTGTGAAACCTCCTAAACTGAAGCTGAAAGTCAACGCTTGAAACTCATCTTGATTGATTTATTCCAAATCCATTGTGGCGGTGTAAACATGCCCGCCCCTCCGACATGTGCAGATCACACGCTGGGGCCGAGGTCCCGCAATCCACGGTGGGGCCCCATTTTTGCGTTATCAAGCAAATGTGAAATGTCGATAAATGAAAGACGGGGCGCCTCATATGAATTTTTTTTTAACTGCAAACTGTCACGGCGAGGACTCAAACCCGTTTTTCCTGGCAGCGCGCTCGGACACGCCCCTGCTCGAGCTGAGCGCAGCACGCCCATGCAGCGACAAGTCTGCAGATGATCAGCAATCCGCACACCTGGGACTCATGAGGGCAAAAGGTATAAGGACCGGTGGAACCTAGGAGTTAGTTTCTCGATGGTGAACCTGTTTTCCTTCCGTTGCCCTGGATCTCGACTGCCTCCCTCGATCCTCGACCCCCGCCTGGACACGAACCTTGTCGCCTCTCTCTCTGCCCCACCGACCTCACTTGGATCACGGACCCCTTTCGCCTAGCCCCCTTTTGGATTTGTCTGCTTCCTCATTGGGGCGGTATAGCTTGGTTGAGGGTTCCAGGTTCGATCCCCGCGTCCGCCATCCTAGTCACTGCCGTTGCGTCCTTGGGCAAGACACTTTACCCACCTGCTCCCAGTGCCACCCACACTGGTTTAAATGTACTTTAAAACTTAGATATTGGGTTTCACTATGTAAAGCGCTTTGAGTCACTAGAGAAAAAGCACTATATAAATATAATTCACCTCATTTCACTTCACTTCATCCAACATTGCGGTAACACACAATAGTTAAATACACACATAGTTTAGCGAACACACACACTCTTGGATTTTGGTCACACACTCAATTCCTTAGTTTAAGTACAGTTAGTTTGTATTGTTTATTATATATATATATATATATATATATATATATATATATATATATATATATATATATATATATATATATATATATATATATATATGTACTTATGTGGGCTTTGTACCGAGGATGTCGTTGTGGCTTGTGCAGCCCTTTGAGACACTTGTGATTTAGGGCTATATAAATAAACATTGATTGATTGATTGATATATATCGGCAAAAAGCCATTATCGGACATCCCTAATACATACATATATATATATATATATATATATATATATATATATATATATATATATATATATATATATATATATATATATATATATATATTTATATTAGGGATGTCCGATAATGACTTTTTGCCGACATCCCTAATATATATATATATATATATATATATATATATATATATATATATATATATATATATATGTATATATATATATATATATATATATATATATATATATATATATATATATATGTGTATATATATATATATATGTGTATATATATATATATATATATATATATATATATATATATATATATATATATATATATATATATATATATATATATATATATATATATATATATATTAGGGATGTCCGATAATGGCTTTTTGCCGATATCCAATATTCCGATATTGACCAAACCCTTAATTACCGATACCGATATAAAATAATAATTAAAATAAAACATTTTCTTGAATAAAAAAGAAAGTAAAACAATATAAAAACAGTTACATAGAAACTAGTAATTAATGAAAATGAATTAAATTAACTGTTAAAGGTTAGTACTATTAGTGGACCAGCAGCACGCACAATCATGTGTGCTTACGGACTGTATCCCTTGCAGATTGTATTGATATATATTGATATATAATGTAGGAACCAGAATATTAATAACAGAAAGAAACAACCCTTTTGTGTGAATGAGTGTGAATGAGTGTAAATGGGGGAGGGAAGTTTTTTGGGTTGGTGCAGTAATTGTAAGTGTATCTTGTGTTTTTTATGTTGATTTAATTAAAAAAAACCAAACAAACAAAAAAAACGATACCGATAATAAAAAAAACGATACCGATAATTTCCGATATTACATTCTAAAGCATTCATCGGCCGATTATATCGGCAGGCCGATATTATCGGACATCTCTAATATATATTGACGATACACTGTATATTATAAATCATTGAACATTATCGCCCCCTGGTGTCTGAGCCGTCATCTCCCCTCTGTAACCATAACACAAACGTATTTATCATTAGCCCCTTCCTGCTCTGTCACTGATAATATAGTGGCACATTTTGCATTGTTCCCAGTGGCGGGTAGCTTTAGCGCTGGGCTGGTTGTAAACAATTGTGCTGGTATCAAATGCTTCAGGAATATATGGAAATGTATATTTTAATCATGTACAGTTTGTTATTTTACAAAAAAGTGTTGTAATACAAAACTTCCGTCAAAATTCAAGTTTTGATAAAAATAAATATGAATAAAAGTGTAAAAAATGTAATGGGCGAGCAGGGAGCACAAAATAATATGTATAAAAAGCGAATTCATAAAATTTGTGTCAATGTTCAAATAATTCTGAACTGCTATATAATCTACTGTGCTTACCCCAATATTGCTTGAAAAATAAAGTACGCTTACCGATATTGTCCAGACTATAGAGGAGTATACGCTGCAGATATATATGGGTATGAAATATTTTTAAAAAGTTTATCTTCATACCTTAATAGTTTCCAAACAATGCCTGTTCACACAGCAGTAAAACGTTGCAAAATGAATAATTACACAGAAAGATTTTTGTAACTGTTTATTTACATACCTTAATTGTTTCCAAAACGGTGTCTGTAACAGGGCAGTAAAACGGCTGATCAAACAAAACAAAAGTCATCGTCATGGACCCGCTATCTTTAGAAACCAGCTCTCCAATCAGCTAAACAGACTCAATAACTCCTCAGTGACATTTTGGTGAATTTTAAAATAATAAAATAATGCCTTACTAACCAGACACTCGAAAACGTGTTAGCATATTAGCTAATTCTAACGACGCTAGCTTTATTACATTACCATAGCACGTACAAACATGCATAAAAACACACGGGACAGTATCGTAAGTAAGACTAGTTTTAGTTATATTGTAAAACTTCCAAACTTTGCTTGGAGTGATGAATACATAATCCATACAAGTAGAAATGCTACATACTTCCGACACGAAACAGGAAGTACATTGCCATCACGCATGCACCTGCAGTGAGCGAACCCGTCCTGAGGATGGCGCCACGGCACAAACAACAACACACCTTTTCAGTGTCTCTGTCGGCGTAATATGAAAACTGTTTGTTGAAAATAAAAACATAATGTAAGATAGCGGGAAAAAAAATAATAGTCGCACCATTTTATTAGCCGCGGGGTTCAAAGCGTTGGAAAAAGGTAGCCGTTTATAGTCCAGAAAATATATCAATATAGTATTTATGATGGTGACTACCAAAGTCCAAAACAAAGTAGTATCTTATGGATATTAATAATACGTATACTGGAACTTCACCAAAAAGTATTATTCATTTCAGGATTTAAAGTTCTTAAGAAATGTATTTGACCAGCATCTAATGTAAGTATTATTTGATATGTCAGTACAAAAACAAGGTGGCTCCTAATAAAATTCTGCATAGGGCCCCAATTTAGCCAGGGGGCGGCCCTTATGAAAATAATTCAAGTCGGCAAACCCCAAAGGTGGAGAATGTTTGTTAATTTTCTTGCTTTTAATTTATTGCCTTTAATCTATGCTCTGTGTGTGTGTGTGTGTGTGTGTGTGTGTGTGTGTTCTTGTATTTCCACCCTTCTTGAGACATCAACAAGGAAAAAGTACCTACCATATAAGGAGGTGTGAACAAGTTAGGACATAAATCATGGTCCCAATACGGAAAACCATTGCATCTAATAGAGAATGTCTCATTTGCACCCCCGGTGGTGAAATCTATCAAAATTAGGGTGGTCCCAAAAAGGAGGAATTTTTCAAATTGACTGTGTGTCGCTTTTAAAAGTTCTCCCCCTCTGGTCAACATATGAAATAACAAGTGTGTGTAAGAAATTGAAATGTGCCCCCTTTGGCCAAAATTAATAAAAAAATAAAAATATACAGTATATAGCGACATTAATGAAGATTAAAAACCAATTACAAACAAAAAATTAAAACAATTAAATAATTAACTAAAATAAGTATTTTTTTCACGATGTGTCGACTTTTTTCTTATAAAATTGGGAACAATTTCTCATATTCTTTCTGTTTCTGTAATATTGCAATATTTTCTCGTAAAGTTATTTCTTTTTCATGCACAATTATTACTTTTTCATGCAAAATGGTGACATTTGTCATATAAAATGCGGACTTTTATCACAGTATAGCTATTTTTTTATTGTTGTTCTTGTGAAAATAGTGACGTGTTTGTGAGTAAAAGGATGACTTTTGTCATCATTTTGGCAAGTGAAATTCCGATTATCATTATAATATTGCCAACATTTTACAGTTTTCTTATAAAATTGTGCCTTTTGTCGAGTAAAATTACGACTCTTTTCATAAAATAGCCAAAATGTTAAGCTTTTTTTGTAAAATTGCGACTGTTATTGATTAAAAATTCCAACTTTTATCATAACATTGCGCAGATGTTCAGTTTTTCTTGTAACATTTTGACTTGCGTTGAGTAAAATTCCGACTTTTATTATAATACCGCCAAAATTCTAAGTTTATCTTGTGAAATTGTGACATTTTTCTTGTGAAATTCCAACTCTTTTTTCACAACAAGCTTTTTTATATTTACATAGTTTGTATGTTTATTAATGTTGTAAATACAAATTTTTATATAGCTAGAAAGGGTGGTCCTAAAGAGGTAGGCATCTTTCTCAGGTCTCAAGAAGGTAACAAATACAAGAATGTGTGTGTGTGTATGTATGTGTGTGTGTGTGTGTGTGTGTGTGTGTGTAAACAAACATGCTCAGGTGCCGAAAATTTCTCTCAAGGTACGCGCAGTGGACATTTTTTTATTATCCCTTTTGTCTGCATGTGCTTCTTTTTTGTCTTTAAGAAGACAATAGAGACGAACAAAAAATAAAAAAAATAACTAAAATAAGTATTTTTATACGATGTGTCGACTTTTTTCTTATAAAATTGGGAACAATTTCTCATATTCTTTCTGTTTCTGTAATATTGCAATACTGTCTCGTAAAATTATTACTTTTTCATGCAAAATGATGACATTTGTCATATAAAATGCTGACTTTTATCACAGTATAGCCATTTTTTGTTGTTGTTCTTGTGAAAATAGTGACGTGTTTGTGAGTAAAATGATGACTATTGTCATAATTTTGCCAAGTAAAATTCCGATTATCATTATAATATTGCCAGCATTTTACAGTTTTCCTATAAAATTGTGACTTTTGTCGAGTAAAATTACGACTCTTTTCATAAAATAGCCAAAATGTTAAGCTTTTTTTGTAAAATTGCGACTGTTATTGAGTAAAAATTCCAACTTTTATCATAACATTGCACAGATGTTCAGTTTTTCTTGTAACGTTTTGACTTGCGTTGAGTAAAATTACGACTCTTATTATAACACCGCCAAAATTCTAAGTTTTTCTTGTGAATTTGTGACATTTTTCTTGTGAAATTGTGACATTTTTCTTGTGAAATTCAAACTTATTTTTCACAAAAAGCTTTTTTATATTTACATAGTTTGTATATATTATTAATGTTGTAAATACAAATCTTTATATATCTAGAAAGGGTGGTCCTAAAGAGGTAGGCATTTTTCGGAGGTTTCAAGAAGATAACACATATAAGAATGTATGTGTGTGTGTGTGTGTGTGAACAAACATGCTCAGGTGCCTATAATTTCTCTCGAGATACGTACAGTTGGAAGTTGTTTTTTTCAATATTCTTTATCCCTTTTGTCTGCATGTGCTTCTTTTGTCTTGAAGAAGACAATAGAGCACGGGGCCACTCGCTAATCAGCAATGTTTAGAATAACTCCATGGGAAAACTACAAAAAATAATATACATATATATATATAAATATATATATTTTTTTCAGTCTTGCCTTGGAAAACAATCCTTCCTTCCCTGGATCTCTTGTAGCGTGGTCAAATGGAAATGAGAGAGGGAGAGTGGAACAAAGGAGTAAGCATCCCTTTGTTGGGATTAGGTGGAAAGAGAAAGCCTCTTGTCTTTGAGACACTGGGTGCGTGTTTCCGGTCTAATTTAATAAAGTGCTTTTGAGACCTCGTGTGTTTGATTTCGCCACCCCCCCTCACACTTTTGGTTGTATATGTCGGGGTGTTTTTGAACCGCAACTTCACCCTTTTGAAACGTTCTACACTTGCTGAGGTGTTTAACAATATACGAAAGCAGGGGTGTCAAACGTACATTTTTGAATGAAAGAAACTGCTGTTCGGAATGTGTCCACGTTCAATCAATCAATCAATCAATGTTTATTTATATAGCCCGAAATCACAAGTGTCTCAAAGGGCTGCACAAGCCACAACGACATCCGCGGTACTGAGCCCACATAAGGGCAAAGGAAAACTTATGTGAAAAGGAGAAACCAAAATAAACGGCAGATCAACTGGTCTAAAAAGGGGGGTCTATTTAAAGGCTAGAGTATACAAATAAGTTTTAAGATGGGACTTAATGTCATGTCTGTGTAATCATGTTTTGTTTTAAGTCATGTTTTGTTTAGTTATTGGACTCTTTAGTATCTGGCTTTTCACTCCCTTGTCTTGTTTCCAAGATTACCCATTAGTTTCACCTGTTCCACGTTTGGACTCATTGTGCACTCTTGTTTGTCACCATAGCAACCCATTAGTTTTCACCTGTCACGTCACGCACCTGTTTCACGTTTTGAGTCACGCACCTGTTTTCGTTAATCATGTCTGTAGTATTTAAGTTCATTGTTTTCAGTTTGTCTTTCTGGTGACATCCCCACATTTATGCTCTGCACATTTCTGACTCTTTTTTCATGTCCATCGTTCACGCTGCTCCTTTTTGTCCATGCCAAGTAAGTTTTGTTTATTATTGCCACCGTTAGTGTTTTTTGATGTTCATAGTTTTTGCCTTTGTGCAAGTGTTTGGTTTCATAGTTTGTTCTCCGTCATTGTGCGCGCCTTTTGTTTACTTCCTTGTTTTGTATTTATAGTATTTAAATAAAAATGTATCTGCATTCCCGTCTCGCCCGAGCCAACTTTCCGTTGCCTTCGAGAAAAACTAAACCCCTGGACCTAGTCTTGACACTTAAATGCTTCTACTGAGGTAGCATCTCTAACTGTTACCGGGAGGGCATTCCAGAGTACTGGAGCCCCAATAGAAAACGCTCTATAGCCCGCAGACTTTTTTTTGGGCTCTGGGAATCACTAATAAGCCGGAGTTCTTTGAACGCAGATTTCTTGCCGGGACATATGGTACAATACAATCAGCAAGATAGGATGGAGCTAGACCGTGTAGTATTTTATACGTAAGTAGTAAAACCTTAAAGTCACATCTTAAGTGCACAGGAAGCCAGTGCAGGTGAGCCAGTATAGGTATATATATATATATATATATATATATATATATAGGTATATATATATATATATATAGGTATATTTGTATATAGGCACAGTATATAAAGGTATATACAGTATAGGCCAGGGGTGCGCACACTTTTTCTGCAGGCGAGCTACTTTTCAATTGATCAAGTCGTGGGGATCTACCTCATTCATATATATAATTTATATTTACTTATTTATGAAATATATGTTTTTGTTAACAAGTTAAAGGTGTTTAATGATAATACAAGCATGTTTAACACATATAGTTAATATTGTTAATAAGTTAAAGGTGTTTAATGATAATACAAGCATGTTTAACACATATAGTTAATATTGTTAATAAGTTAAAGGGGTTTAAAGATAATGCAAGCATGTTTAACAAATATAGTTAATATTGTTAATAAATTAAAGGGGTATAATGATAATACAAGAATGTTTAACACATATAGTTAATATTGATAACAACTTAAAGGTGGTTAAAGATAATACAAGCATGTTTAACACATATAGTTAATATTGATAACAACTTAAAGGTGGTTAAAGATAATACAAGCATGTTTAACACATATAGTTAATATTGATAACAACTTAAAGGTGGTTAAAGATAATACAAGCATGTTTAACACATATAGTTAATATTGTTAACAAGTTAAAGGTGTTTAATGATAATACAAGCATGTTTAACACATATAGTTAATATTGTTAACAAGTCAAAGGTGTTTAATGATAATACAAGCATGTTTAACACATATAGTTAATATTGTTAATAAGTTAAAGGTGTTTAAAGATAATACAAGCATGTTTAACACATATAATTAATATTGTTAATAAGTTAAAGGTGTTTAAAGATAATACAAGCATGTTTAACACATATAGATTCCTTTCTTTCATGAAGACAAGAATATAAGTTGGTGTATTACCTGATTCTGATGACTTGCATTGATTGGAATCAGACAGTGGTGCTGATAACGTCCGCATTTTCGAATGGAGGAGAAAAAAAGTCCTCCTGTCTGTCCAATACCACATATGAAAGTGGTTGGTTTTTGGCATCTTATTTATTCAGCTTCCGTACTCTTTTGTATACACTTTACAAGAAATACATTGTCGGCAAACTCCGTAGCTTGCTAGCTGGTGCACAAGCTCATCTCAGAAGACCCTCGGGTGCCGTGAATGTCAATCAAGTGACGAAAGTGACGTCATAGTGAAGATTTATGATCGCTCATTTTTAGGACTATTTTTTTAATGCCTGGCTGGTGATCGACTGACACACCCTCCATGATCGACCGGTAGCTCGCGATCGACGTAATGAGCACCCCTGGTATAGGCGTAATATGATCAAACTTTCTTGTTCTTGTCAAAAGACAATCATTGGTACTTTAACTTTAACTTTAAAAGTCTAGCAGCCGTATTTTGTACCAACTGTAATCTTTTAATGCTATACATAGGGAGACCCGAAAATAATACATTAAAGGCCTACTGAAATGCGATTTTCTTTTTCAAACGGGGATAGCGGGTCCATACTATGTGTCATACTTGATCATTTCGTGATATTGCCATATTTTTGCTGAAAGGATTTAGTAGAGAACATCGACGATAAAGTTCGCAACTTTTGGTCGCTGATAAAAAAGCCTTGCCTGTACCGGAAGTAGCAGACGAGTAGCGTGACGTCACAGGTTGTGGAGCTCCTCACATCTGCACATTGTTTACAATCATGGCCACCAGCAGCGAGAGCGATTCGGACCGAGAAAGCGACGATTTCCCCATTAATTTGAGCGAGGATGAAAGATTTGTGGATGAGGAAAGTGAGAGTGAAGGACCAGAGGGCAGTGGGAGGGATTCAGATAGGGAAGATGCTGTGAGAGGCGGGTGGGACCTGATATTCAGCTGGGAATGACTAAAACAGTAAATAAACACAAGACATATATAAGCCACAAAACAACCAGGCTTATATTTAATATGCCACAAATTAATCCCGCATAACAAACACCTCCCGTCCATATAACCCGCCATTACAACACAAACACCTGCACAACACACTCAATCCCACAGCCCAAAGTACCGTTCACCTCCCCAAAGTTCATACAGCACATATATTTCACCAAAGTTCCCAAAGTTACGTACGTGACATGCACATAGCGGCACGCATGTACGGGCAAGCGATCAAATGTTTGGAAGCCGCAGCTGCATGCGTACTCACGGTACCGCGTCTGCGTATCCAACTCAAAGTCCTCCTGGTAAGAGTCTCTGTTGTCCCAGTTCTCCACAGGCCAATGGTAAAGCTTGACTGTCATCTTCCGGGAATGTAAACAATGAAACACCGGCTGTGTTTGTGTTGCTGCAGCCGTCCGCAATACACCGCTTCCCACCTACAGCTTTCTTCTTTGCTGTCTCCATTGTTCATTGAACAAATTGCAAAAGATTCACCAACACAGATGTCCAGAATACTGTGGAATTTTGCGATGAAAACAGACGACTTAATAGCTGGCCACCATGCTGTCCCAAAATGTCCTCCAGAATCCGTGACGTCACGCGCAGGCGTCATCATACCGAGATGTTTTCAGCAGGATATTTCGCGCGAAATTTAAAATTGCACTTTAGTAAGCTAACCCGGCCGTATTGGCATGTGTTGCAATGTTAAGATTTCATCATTGATGAATAAACTATCAGACTGCGTGGTCGGTAGTAGTGGGTTTCAGTAGGCCTTTAAAGTAATCTAGACGAGACGTAAAAAATGTTACACATGACAGTGTTTAAAGATGACGTGTCAACTGATTTTAAGCACCCTTCGGATTTACCGGATTTTCCGGACCATAGGGCGCACCGGATTATAAGGCGCACTGCCGATGAATGGTCTATTTTTTTTAAAATCTTTTTTTCATATATAAAACGCACCGGATTATAGGTCTACATAACATGTAATGGTGGTTCTTTGGTCAACATGTTGCATAGATTATGTTTTACAGATCATCTTCAAGCTGCTTTCTGAACTGTTTTGTGGGCGGTCTTATTTACGTGGCTCACCTTCGGCAGCGTCTTCTCCCCGTCATCTTTGTTGTAGCGGTGTAGCGTGCAAGGACGGGAGTGGAAGAAGTGTCAAAAGATGGAGCTAACTGTTTTAATGACATTCAGACTTTACTTCAATCAATAACGGAGCAGCATCTCCTCATCCGGAAACAACAACAAGGCCGGAAATGTGTCCCGTGAAAAACCGTCCCACCGGAACTCTAATAACTAAAGTTCCTTGGGTGAATAATGTAAACTCACCACACCGGTATGTTTTAGCGCTTTCATGGCGAGTTTACTGACAGATATACGTAAGAACTTTACACTACTTTATATTAGAAATGGCAACAGCGGAGGATGAATGTCCCATAACAAGAAGATAAAGAAAAAGAAGAAGCTTATTGACTACGGTGTCGGCACAGACTACAAAGGCGGACTTGTGCAATTTTTCTGTTTTTATGCAGATCCCAAATACAGATCAGCAGGTACCAGAAGGTAAGAAAAGTTGCTTTTGCATAATATTGCGAAACAAAACGCCAGATATAATGTCTTACCTTATACACACACCATAATAATACTCCTATGTTGTAGCACAGTACAATCTATCAAGCGGTGCGGCTTCATAGCTTACCAAAGTCGTACCAAAACATTTTGATGGATTTTTGAGCGCCGTGTGTAATGTTCGATATTTTCAATGGAACATATAAAATGTTGCTGTTGTTTATTTAAGTCATATTGACATTGTGGAGGTTTCTCTCTTCCGGGTTCCTCGGACCACCAAGCACTGACATGACAGTTCAGGTTCAGGTTTACAACACTGTTTTATTTTTCCTTCGATGCAGTCTGTGTTGCTTTTCAGCAAGTGTTCGCAAGTGTTCGTTCGTCTCTGTCTCTCTCTTGCTCTCGCTCCAGTTCCACCACCTCTCTCCTCCCCGGCTGCTGCCTTTTAACAGAGCGACAGGTGATCAGATAAGCAGGCCCAGGTGGACCATCTACGCACCTGTCGCTGATCTCGAAGTCGGTCATGGCACACCCCGCTTCGCTGCAGGTCCGCAGGCCACGTCCCCCCTCCACAGCCATCATAATGCAGTATACACATATCTCTTATGTTTGACTGCCATCTACTGGTCACACTTATCATTACACCGTGTACCAAATAAAACTGCTTTGAGGTCGGTAAACAAAACCAGAATTATTCTGGACATTAGGCACACCGGGTTATAAGGCGCACTGTCAAGTTTTGAAAAAAAAAATACAATTTTAAGTGTGCCTTATAGTCCGGAAAATACGGTATTTAATTAATTAATGTATTTATTTCTATTAATTTATAATTATTTAAAGCTAGCTTATAACACAGGGTTACATTTAGAGTCATCATTTTTTCAGCCTTGTACAAGTGATTAGAAGTACCAAAACATGCGTCAAAATAAAATATTCTAACAGAAGAAATAAGTTATTAGAGCGATACGAGCACTTTGTTGATTGCCATGTTCGAAAACACGACACACAACAGCAACACAACATTTTTCAATTTGGCGCCATTCTATTTGCAATTTGTCCTTATCTGATTTAGTCAAACAGTAATTAACAAGTACACAAATGAGGCACTAGGATAATCAGTGCGTTTCCATTGCCAGGTGACATGTTTTCGCACTTAAGTTCAGGAAACAAAGCCGGCAAAATGAACAAATAAAGACACATTGAGAAACTGGACTCTTTGGCCTTTATAAAATGTTTTTCAATTAAAGAGTAGAGTGAAAAGTAAATGTGTGGTCAGGAATGTCGAGTGCCTTGCACACGTATTCAGCCCCTTTCATTCAGTCATCCTTTTGTTGCTTTTATCAATGAAATCAAGGTCAATGTTATATTTGCGCATGAGGGCTTGCCGGATGCAGAGACTGCAGGCGACGTGCAGGTAAAAAAAATAAATAAAAAATTATGGTGGAAAAAGCATGGACGAGGGAGTGCACCATCAAAACTTGGTAATAATACAAAAACAGAGAGGCTAAACTTACTGGACGTAGCAAAGCACAAAACAACCATAAACACAAACAATTAATGCTTCATATTTTATTGTCCTCTGTTCGACGGCACTGGAATATGCACTCCTCATTGGTAATTAGGGACAGGTGAGCTTCCAGATTGCCAACCAGGCACAAGTGTGGAGACCAGCGGCTACAACAGAAGTCAATTTACTTTACTGTCTGACATGCAAACACAGGAAGTGGAACAACAATAAGAACACTGGAGAGGAACATCAAAAATTACACCAAATTATGACAATCAATGGAATTTGACTTTATTGACATGAATTTGCTACAAAAAAAAATAAAAATGTTAACGTGAGACCAAATTTTGAATTTATTAGTGTCAAAGAAAATAATACCGGTATGTTTAATGCGCCGACAATCCATCAAGCGGTGCGGCTTCATAGCTTACCAAAGTCCTATTTAAACATGTTGATAGATTTTTGAGCGCCTTGTGTATTGTTTTATATGTTCAATAGAACATATACAATGTTTGGTGTTGTTTACTTGAGTCATATTGCCATCATAATGCAGTTTACACGTATCTCTTATATTTGACTGCCATCTACTGGTCACCAGTGTTGGGCTAGTTACTGAAAACCAGTAACTAGTTACAGTTACTAGTTACTTTATTTCAAAAGTAACTCAGTTACTTACACCAAAAAGTAATGCGTTACTATGAAAAGTAACTATTTAGTTATATATATATATATATATTTTTTTTTTAAGGCCCCTTTTAATACCCTTTTAGCCTTCATTTCAGTACTGTTATTGCACTGGAAAATAATACAATCTGATCAACTTGACATGCATTTGCATCACTGAACTCTGCTAAACAATGTGGTCTACATACAACACACAAAGACAAAGATATGTTTCAAAGGACCAATTTGTTTCAGGCCAAATTAAATTGACAAAACTATTTTAAATAGCTGCAACATAACATACATAAGTAACAAACAGCATAATAACAACATAGCTGTAAACCAAGGAAGGCACACACTACATACACAAAGCCTAACCAGGCGTTTTTTTCCCTCAAGGAATTCTGAAATAAAATAATGTCTGAAGCCCAGAACACTCTACTCATTTCCCCACTTTTAGTTTAGAGATAAGGAAAGATTGGCCTGGCCCACTAGCATCCCTCTTTATGTTTGTGAACTTTATAGTCTATACATTTAGAGTATTGTGATAATCAAACACTCTAGAAGTCTAGAATGAAAGAGCAACAGTATATAAGAGAATTGACAGAGTGTGTGTACCTTCAGTGCGCAGTGCCTTGTTAAAATCCAGCCACTGTTGCTTAGGAGGTGAATTGTGTCTCTCTTTACGAGCTTCGTCGAAGCATGTTGCTTTTGTAGCTGTTTCAGCAGATTTTAATTGCTAGGAAATTATCTTTGATCCAAGACACAACTTACATTTAACTAAAATGTTCTTTTCTTTGTGTTCGACAAAATAAAAGTAGTGAGAATATCTCCATGTTAAGAAACTCGGCTTCGGGCTTTGCCATGTCTTGTTAGTAAACACAGACACGCCCCCTCCCACACACACACATACACACAGACAGCGCGCGGCGCGCCTCTTCCTTGACGTCTCTTCCGCAGCCCTCCAATAAAACACACTCAGATCTTCTCAGTTTCTAACCGATACTACATAAAAAACAATGTACAATAACACAGTAACGCATCATGTAGTGACAGTAACTGAGTTACTGAATATTAAAAATAATGCGTTAGATTACTAGTTACCCCCGAAAGTAACGGCGTTACAGTAACGGTAGATTCGCTTTTCCTGTAGCTTAGCTACTTTTATAGCCATGTAGCAGGGTAGCTTACATCAAAGCTACAAGCTGCAAAGAGAGAAAATGGACTGTGAAAAAAAGCCAAAAAAATAAAAAATACGGAGAAAATACACTGACCTGGATGAATGAGAACATCCTTACATACTGTCATGATCCCTGGTCCGGATCATGTTTTTGTTATGTTCTGTTAGTTTTGGACTCTTTTAGTTCCTGTTTGACACCTGAGTTTGTTTTAGTTACCATGGCTACGACGAGGTTTTCGCTTACTGCGGGTTCGTTCTCCCAGGAGGGCAAACGGACGACTCCGGACAGTAAGCGAAAACCTCATCGTGACAGAATGACGCCAGCCTGACTCACTGGCAAAGGCAGGCTTAAATAGTCCTCTGATTAGAAGCAGGTGCGCGTCCCGAACACCAGAGGCAGGTGAAAATCATAAGCAGAGGTGGGTAGAGTAGCCAGAAATTATACTCAAGTAGGAGTACTGTTACTTTAGAGATTTATTACTCAAGTAAAAGTAAGGAGTAGTCACCCAAATATTTACTTGAGTAAAAGTAAAAAGTATGTTGTGAAAAAACTACTCAAGTTCTGAGTAACTGATGAGTAACCTGTTCGTTTAATGATGACGGCAACAAATAATGCACAAAAACATAAAAATAGCAGTGAGCAAATTCAGAGCCAGGAATATCTCTTAAGCAACTAAAACAATAATATATATTAAATAATAATACATTAACATAAAAAAGATTAAGGCAAATTGAGCCACAATAGCTTAACACCACCATAGGCTCAGTAGGCAGAGATTACAAAGGAAAATAACAAGTTAGCCTTTACGCAAACCATAAACTGATAGGTGTGGGCTGCACCTGGGAACACACTGTGCACTTCTGATTGGTGTTTCTATGCATGCGTGTGTGTGCGTGCGACTGTGCGTGTGAGTGTGTGTGTTTCTGTCTGCTGCAGTGCGTTAATAAATGTCCCCACACGATGTACATTTGACAGTGATTCATAGCAGGGAAGCTAACATCAGCCTACGGTGACAGCCAAAATATCTACTAACGTTACTTACCGCGATGTGCTTCCTCAAATGTGACGTTGAGTTCATGTAAGCTTAAGCTTGTTAATCATGTGACTGCATTTGATTGGTGAAACGCAGGCATGCGATAGATCCTACTTTGAAGGTCTGTCTGACAAACCAAAACAAACAAAGCGTGCATTAACAGATCAATAAAAATCAGTAGCGAGTAGCGAGCTGAATGTAGATAAATGGAGCGGAGTAAAAGTAGCGTTTCTTCTCTATAAATATACTCAAGTAAAAGTAAAAGTATATTGCATTAAAACTACTCTTAGAAGTACAATTTATCCCAAAAGTTACTCAAGTAGATGTAACGGAGTAAATGTAGCACGTTACTACCCACCTCTGATCATAAGTAGGCATGGTAACTAAAACAAATTCAGGTGTCAAACAGGAACTAAAAGAGTCCAAAACTAACAGAACATAACAAAAACATGATCCGGACCACGGATCATGACACGTACGGAGAAAATCCTTGATGATTGGTTGGTGTTCGAATGATGAGTCATAATTGGCTAAGGTTCAGGCAAAACATTATGAACCGGCCAATCAGAGGCAAGATAAGGCGGGTCATCAAAACTAGTAAGCAAAATCATAACAGTCACACACTCATGTCACATGACCACGAGGGAGTCCGAGACAGAGGGACGCTTCAAGCTGACAACTCCAAAAAAAAAAAACATGCTTGAAAATGGTGCCCCGTGGAACCGTCAGGATTCGGTCCGTACCAAAAAAAGTACCGGATTCAGTACCCATCCCTAGGTACTACCCATCTCTGAAGTGTTTTAGGTCAGGCCGACACAACACTAGAAGCTTGGAAGCCTCTGTGGACGTTTTGTTGTTGTTGCGTGACAAAACATGACACAAATACCCAGTGCGTCAGACACAAGGCAACCGGGCAAGTGAGTCACTAGTCGAGTCTGAGTGTTGCCTAATGAACTTAAAAGTAAACTGCTGTCTAAGTACAGCGAGAGCAAAACACCGAGCATGCAGGGTGTGGCGAACAAAACATGCTAATCATCTCCCGGCAGTCCTTAACAACAGACTGACCTCAATCTGTCGTGCGCATGTGTGTGAACGCGCCGTGTATGAAGTACAATGCGTGCCAGTGCACATACATTCTGTCAGAGCGCGTGCCAGCTAATGAATTATACAAAACCTACGTGGGAGTCTCGCAGGGATGTGGTAAATGCTTCAAATGTGCTTTGTTGCCAGACAATCTTATCTCTGTCTTTGTTCAACACCTTGGCTCACACTGCTCTCAATACCTAGCACTTCATTGCCGTTTGGCTGGTCATAGTTAAGAATACAAACAATACATCCAACCATCCATTTTCTTCCGCTTATCCGAAGTCGGGTGGCGGGGGCAGCAGCCTAAACAGAGAAGCCCAGGCGTCCCTCTACCCAGCCACTTAGTCCAGATCCTCCCGGGGGATCCTGAGGCATTCCCAGAACAGCCGGGATACATAGTCTTCCCAACGTGTCCTGGGTCTACCCCGTCGTCTCCTACTGGCCGGATCTGCCCTAAAAATGTCCCCTGGGAGGCGTCCGGGTGGCGGGTGGATTTAAATGCAGTAGGGATGTAATGATAAACGGTGTAATGATAAAACCGCGGTCCATCCATCCATCCATCTTCTTCCGCTTATCCGAGGTCGGGTCGCGGGGGCAGCAGCCTAAGCAGGGAAGCCCAGACTTCCCTCTCCCCAGCCACTTCGTCCAGCTCTTCCCGGGGGATCCCGAGGCGTTCCCAGGCCAGCCGGGAGACATAGTCTTCCCAAAGTGTCCTGGGTCTTCCCCGTGGCCTCCTACCGGTCAGACGTGCCCTAAACACCTCCCGAGGGAGACGTTCGGGTGGCATTCTGACCAGATGCCCGAACCACCTCATCTGGCTCCTCTCGGTGTGGAGGAGCAGCGGCTTTACTTTGAGCTCCTCTCGGATGACAGAGCTTCTCACCCTATCTCTAAGGGAGAGCCCCACCACCCGGCGGAGGAAACTCATTTCGGCCGCTTGTACCCTTGATCTTGTCCTTTCGGTCATGACCCAAAGCTCATGACCATAGGTGAGGATGGGAACGTAGATCGACCGGTAAATCGAGAGCTTTGCCTTCTGGCTCAGCTCCTTCTTCACCACAACGGATCGACACAGCATCCGCATTACTGAAGACGCCGCACCGATCCGCCTGTCGATCTCACGATCCACTCTTCCCTCACTCGTGAACAAGACTCCGAGGTACTTGAACTCCTCCACTTGGGGCAAGATCTCCTCCCCAATCCGGAGATGGCACTCCACCCTTTTCCGGGCGAGAACCATGGACTCGGATTTGGAGGTGCTGATTCACGCTTCACACTCGGCTGCGAACCGATCCAGTGAGAGCTGAAGATCTTGGCCAGATGAAGCCATCAGGACCACATCATCTGCAAAAAGCAGAGACCTAATCCTGCAGCCACCAAACCAGATACCCTCAACGCCCTGACTGCGCCTAGAAATTCTGTCCATAAAGGTTATGAACAGAATCGGTGACAAAGGGCAGCCCTGGCGGAGTCCAACCCTCACTGGAAACGGGTCCGACTTACTGCCGGCAATGCGGACCAAGCTCTGACACTGATTATACAGGGAGCGAACCGCCACAATAAGACAGTCCGTGACCCCATACTCTCTGAGCACTCCCCACAGGACTTCCCGGGGTACACGGTCGAATGCCTTCTCCAAGTCCACAAAGCACATGTAGACTGGTTGAGCAAACTCCCATGCACCCTCAAGGACCCTGCCGAGAGTATAGAGCTGGTCCACAGTTCCACGACCAGGACGAAAACCACACTGTTCCTCATGAATCCGAGGTTCGACTATCCGGCGTAGCCTCCTCTCCAGTACACCTGAATAGACCTTACCAGGAAGGCTGAGGAGTGTGATCCCACGATAGTTGGAACACACCTTCCGGTTCCCCTTCTTAAAGAGAGGAACCACCACCCCGGTCTGCCAATCCAGAGGTACCGCCCCCGATGTCCACGCGATGTTGCAGAGTCTTGTAAACCAAGACAGCCCCACAACATCCAGAGCCTTAAGGAACTCCGGGCGGATCTCATCCACCCCCGGGGCCTTGCCACCGAGGAGCTTTTTAACTACCTCGGCAACCTCAGCCCCAGAAATAGGAGAGCCCGCGGTAAAACTTAATATTACCGTGTTAAATTAAAATGATCGTAAAACCGTGATTAATAACTCTGATGAAGTCACCGACCGGTGACACGGCTCATTTACTGGAGACACAAGCTAGCGTTACCGAGCTAACATGAGAACAAGAGACATTAACGTCTTTCTCCAATAAAATGATGGCATTCCCCCCATCTAAACGTATATAAACACATTACTGTCTGAGCAACTAAGATATTTCATCGTGTACATTGAAGCGACAGACTGTGCTCTTTTAGACGGAGAGAACGCTCGAAACACGAAGGATTATGACAACAGGAAGTGAAACCGGACGTGACGCACACGACACACTTTTTTTTTCTTTGTCATTAAAAAAAAAACACGTGCGAAATGTCTTCTAAGACCAACCGAAAACAGTCCGATCGCGATCGATTGAAAGCACTGAGAATACAGTGATGACCTGGATGAATACAAACATCCATAGACGACGTTGAGCTAACATCTCAAGGGCGGACATTTATCCATGAAAATATGAAGAAGTTGCAGGAAAAAAGATGCTGTAGAAGTCCACTCTTCAAGACAAAAGCTCTACATTAATGTGTGAATGCCCAAGCATTCTGATCGGAACCGTTCAAGTATCAAATTGTTATCGTCTGCTCACCAAAAAAAAAAGTTCTAAAATATCCCAGATTACCCAGAATTCCCGGTTTTCCTGGACATTTTTCCCCATTGAAAATGAATGGGCCATTTTTCAAACTCGCACAATTCCCACATTTCTCAACCGATTCCAACCGTTCCACCCTCCACCCGCCCCACTAAGCTTGGCCATTCAAACTTCCATTCTCCAAGTTGAAAAACATTCCAGGAATTATCGGTTTTCCAAAACCCTATTTTCACCTCTTCCTGGAAATTTTTCACAGTCCACATTTTTCCCACCGTTTTTGTCCATTCCACTTTCAAAACATTCCTCTTGGTTGGGAAAACAAAAGTTTGATTTTCCCGAAATTGCGGATTTCAATTCAAACGGTTACTACGGCAACATTTTTTAATCGATTCGAAAAATTCCAACACCAACACATTCATATAATCTAGGACAATTGTACTAGAATCAACATTTTCAATATATCCTGGTTTTCCCGTAATCCCCAAATTTCCAGGAAATTCCGATTCATATGAATGGACGTATTCATAGTTCTACAATGCCCTAAATTCTCAAAATGTAGTGCGTTTTTAACCCGATTACGACCTTTCAACCATCCATCCACACTACTCTTCTGATATATTGAATGCAACACATGTTTTCCCTGTCCAAAAATTCCCGCTTTTCCAGGCATTCCCGGTAATTTTCTCCCCATTGACAATAAATGGGAATTTTACAATCGACTGCATATCCCACATTTCTCATCCGATTTGAACCGTTACAGTTATCAACTACAGTAGTCCTCACAATTTGAGAATACCACATGATGTTTAACCTGAACACAGTTCAAACTGTATCATATACACTATATTGCCAAAAGTATTTGGCCACCCATCTCATTCACTTGGCCCGGTGTATAAAATCAAGCACTTAGGCATGGAGACTGTTTCTACAAACATTTGTGAGAGAATGGGCCACTCTCAGTGATTTCCAGCGTGGAACTGTCATTGGACGCTGAAGCGCATAGTGCAAAGACTTTCTTCACATTGTGGAGAATGCATATATGTTTCAGAGTTATATATTTTTATTCATAGTCATGTTTAAATCAGCTAGTGTTTTTCCATTTGTACTCTTTCTAATTTTTTAGGAATATGTCCGCATGTAAACTGTGTGTGTTACCCTGAAGGCTTGCGATGCAGGGGTTGGAGTACTCCCTTATATCTTATATGTACTAGAAAAATGAAGCCTGTGTTCCTTTCTGGAGAGGGTGGGGGCTGTTTGCGTATTCAAAAAGTTGTCTCTTCCTGTTTGAATGTTAGACCATCCCGAGATGACGGTATGACTGCATTGATGTGGGCTGGTCTCCTGAAGCTTCAGTAAAACATGATAATATTCCTATTCTGTCTTGATGGTCCTTCTCACTCTGCATACATGTCATCTGAAAGAACTTGGGATTGACCAGTGACTTGAATTCCCTGAGAGGTAGACTGGTCAGACGCAACAACAGTCAGTTGCTACAGAGCTCCAAACTTCATGTGATTTTCCAATTTAGCCCACGTCCAGTACGCAGAGAGCTTCATGGAATGGGTTTCCATGGCCGAGCAGCTGCGTCTTAGCCATGCATCACCAAGTCCAATGCAAAGCGTGGGATGCAGTGGTGTAAAGCACACGCGTTCTCTGGAGTGATGAATCAGAATGGACGAGTCTGTGTTTGGAGGTTGCCAGGGGAACGCTACATTTCGGACTGCATTTTGCTGAGTGTGAATTTTTGGTGGAGGCAGAATTATGGTGTAATAATAGATTTTATTTGTAAAAAGCCCTTTACATTGAGCAAACAACCTCAAAGTGCTGCAGGGTATTAAAAACAAATAATAATAATAATAAAAAGATAATAAAAAAAAATAAAAAATAAAAACTAGAACAGCCTAATAGCTAGAAATAGTATGCATACATCTATAAAAAAAGGCCTTTTTTATTTATTTATTTTTTTTTTAAAGAAGGGTTTTTAAGCCTTTTTTAGAAGCATCCACAGTCTGTGGTGCCCTCAGGTGGTCAGGGAGAGCGTTCCACAGACTGGGAGCGGCGGAGCAGAAAGGTGTGGGCTTGTTTTTTTTTCAGGAGTTGGTTCCAGTGAAAGGAACTTTGAATGCTCCAGGATACCGAAACATTTTTGGACAATTCCATGGGACGGCACTTCAAGGTCATATGTGAGTAAAGGCAGGTGACCCAAATATTTTTGGCAATATAGTGAATCTTCACAATTAAAGCATTCGATTTGAGAGGCCAGAGATGCTTGAGGCAGTCCATAGCACTTGGACCGCTTCCCTGCATTACCATACGGACATGGTAACTATCATTTTTTAGGGCCATGACTATAAGCATGACTATATGATGACACACACACACACACACACACACACACACACACACACACACACACACACACACACACACACACACACACACACACACACACACACACACACACACACACACACACACACACACATCTTTAGGACAAATTCACCAGCTCAGCAGGCATATGCACAATCGCTCCCTTCTTTATCCTGACCCTGTGAGCTTGTTGAGCTGTGTGATGTGAATGTGTTATGGCACTCTCTACAGGCATGCAAAATTCAACATGGACTCCCACAGGAGGGGCCATACATACTTAAGCTGTGATTTGCGCCGCTTTATATACGTGAGGATGTGAAGAGCCACTGCTGGAGACACCCACACATGTAGACATGGACGACTAAAGCCCACTGAGGCTGCTTGAAGTGTGCTTGCTTCTTACACACAACACAACCTGCCTGGATCCCTTTCTTTTCTTTTCTCTGTGCAGATTTTCTTTTTTGTTGCCTTACTTGTCCATGTATTATTTACAATGATATTCTATTTCCAATTCTTAAACGCAAATCAAAAAACAAAATTACGATCTGTTATTCGTTTTTCGATTTTTATTATGTATGGCAGATTTAAAAAAAACAAACAAATATTGCCATTAAATTGGATTTTGTGCTGTTTTCCTTTTATGGATTTTTATTTTTCCAGATAAACACAAAAAATCCCAAAATGCAAAAATGTGTGTTTGTCTGTGTGATGACAAATTGAACCGGAAGCAGTATTTTAGCTTTAGTTTTTAGCATGACGGTCCGTTCATTCTATTTCCAATTTCTAATGCCAATCAAAAAACACATTTTGGGCGATTTTTTCTATTTTCATTTCCGAAACAAAAGTTAGACAACTATTTAATGACACGTTTTTAAAATGACAATAGGACTCCTGCTGTTACCGTTACCACAGATAAACACACATTTTTGCATTTTGGATGAACATAAATTGTTTTTTTGTGTTTATCTGGAAAAATAAAAATCCATAAAAGGAAAACGGCACAAAATCCAATTTTATGGGAATATTTTTATGAAAATCAACCCTTTTTTGTTTGTTTTAAAATCTGCCATATATAATAAAGATCGGAAAAACGGCCCTAATTTTATTTTTTGATTTGCATTTCAGAATTGGAAATAGAATGAACAAAAGGTACACGGACCGTGTACCTTTTCCAAAACAAAAGTTGGACAACTATTTAATTAAACTTTTTTAAAACGATAATAGGACTTTTGCCGAACAAAGGTGTTAGCGTTATGCTAAAAACAAAGAAAATGCTGAAAATACTGCTTCCGGTTTAATTTGTCATCACAAAGATAAACAAACATTTTTGAATTTTGGATGAACTTTTTTTTTTTCCAATTTTTGTGTTTATCTTGAAAAATGTTAATCCATGGAAGGAAAACAGCACAAAATCCAATTTTATGGCAAGATTTTAATGAAAATCAATCTCTTTTTGTTTGTTTTAAAATCTGCCATATATAATAAAGATCGGAAAAACTGCCCTAATTTTGTTTTTTGATTTGCATTTCAGAATTGGAAATAGAATGAACAAAAGGTACACGGACCGTGTACCTTCCGATCATTCTATTTTGAATTCTTAAATGCAAATCAAAAAACAAATTTCCGAAACAAAAGTTGGACAACTATTTAATGACACTTTTTTAAAACGATGATAGGACTTTTGCTGAACAAAGGTGTTAGCGTTATGCTAAAAACATGTTAAACGCAAAGAAAATGCTGAAAATACTGCTTCCGGTTCAATTTGTCATCACAAAGATAAACACACGTTTTTGAATTTTGGATTAAATTTTTTTTCCCCGATTTTTGTGTTTATCTTGAAAAATGTTAATCCATGGAAGGAAAACAGCACAAAATCCAATTTTATGGCAAGATTTGAATGAAAATCAACCCCTTTTTGTTTGTTTTAAAATCTGCCATATATAATAAAGATCGAAAAACGGCCCTAATTTTATTTTTTGATTTGTGTTTCAGAATTGGAAATAGAATGATCGGAAGGTACACAGACCGTGTACCTTCCGATCATTCTATTTTGAATTCTTAAATGCAAATCAAAAAACTAATTTCAGGCTATTTTTTCTATTTTCATTTCCGAAACAAAAGTTGGACAACTATTTAATGACACTTTTTAAAAACGACAATCGGACTTCTGCTGAACAAAAGTGTTAGCGTTATGCTAAAAACATGTTAAACGCAAAGAAAATGCTGAAAATACTGCTTCCGGTTCAATTTGTCATCACAAAGATAAACACACGTTTTTGAATTTTGGATTAAATTTTTTTTCCCCGATTTTTGTGTTTATCTTGAAAAATGTTAATCCATGGAAGGAAAACAGCACAAAATCCAATTTTATGGCAAGATTTGAATGAAAATCAACCCCTTTTTGTTTGTTTTAAAATCTGCCATATATAATAAAGATCGAAAAACGGCCCTAATTTTATTTTTTGATTTGTGTTTCAGAATTGGAAATAGAATGATCGGAAGGTACACAGACCGTGTACCTTCCGATCATTCTATTTTGAATTCTTAAATGCAAATCAAAAAACTAATTTCAGGCTATTTTTTCTATTTTCATTTCCGAAACAAAAGTTGGACAACTATTTAATGACACTTTTTAAAACGACAATAGGACTTCTGCTGAAAAAAGGTGCTAGCGTTATGCTAAAAACATGCTAAACGCAAAGGAAATGCTGAAAATATTGCTTCCGGTTCAATTTGTCATCACAAAGCTAAACACGCATTTTTGCATTTTGGATTAACACAAATTGGATTTTTATGTTTATCTAGAAAAATTTTTACCCGTAAAAGGAAAACAGCACAAAATCCAATTTTATGGCAATATTTTAATGCAAATCAACCCTTTTTTGCTTGTTTTAAAATCTGCCATATATACAGTAATACAAATTGAAAAACGGCCCTAATTTTAGTTTATCATTTGCGTTTCAGAATTGGAAATAGAATGATCGGAAGGTACATGGACTGCGTACCTTCCATTCATTCTATTTTGAAGTCTTAAATGCAAATCAAAAAACACATTTTGGGCCATTTTTTCTATTTTAATTTCTGAAACAAAAGTTGGACAACTATTTAATGAACATTTTTTAAAATGACAATAGGACCCTTACTGAACAAAGGTGTTACCGTTATGCTAAAAACATGCTAAACGCGAAGGAAAAGCTAAAATACTGCTTCCGGTTCAATTTGTCATCACACAGATAACCATCCATTTTTGCATTTTGGATGAACATACATTTTTTTTTTGTGTTTATCTGGAAAAATTAAAATTCATAAAAGGAAAACGGCACAAAATCCAATTTTATGGGAATAGTTTTAGGAAAATCAACCCTTTTTAAAATCTGCCATATATAATAAAGATCGGAAAAACGGCCCTAATTTAGTTTTTGTATTTGCGTTTTAGAATTGGAAATAGAATGAACGGAAGGTACACGGACCCATATACTGAATCGATTCATAATTTTCTAAAATCGATTTAAAAAAAAACATGTTCCTTCCGTTCATTCTATTTCCAATTCTGAAACACAAATCAAAAAACAAAATTAGGGTCGTTTTTCGATTTTTATTATATATGGCAGATTTTTAAACAAACAAAAAAGGCTTGATTTTCATTAAAATATTGCCATAAAATTGGATTTTGTGCTGTTTTCCTTTTATGGATTAAAATTTTTCCGGATAAACACAAAAATCCAATTTACATTCATCCAAAATGCAAAAATGTGTGGTTATCTGTGCAATGACAAATTGAACCGGAAGCAGTATTTTAGCTTTAGTATTTAGCATAACGGTCCGTGTACCTTCCGTTCATTCTATTTCCAATTTCTAATGCGAATCAAAAAACACATTTTGTGCCATTTTTTCTATTTTCATTTCTATTTAATGACACTTTTTTAAAACGACAATAGGACTCCTGATGTTACCGTTACCACAGATAAACACACATTTTTGCATTTTGGATGAACATAAATTGTTTTTTTTGTTTATCTGGAAAAATAAAAATCCATAAAAGGAAAACGGCACAAAATCAAATTTTATGGGAATAGTTTTATGAAAATCAACCCATTTTTGTTTGTTTTAAAATCTGCCATATATAATAAAGATCGGAAAAACGGCCCTAATTTTATTTTTTGATTTGCATTTCAGAATTGGATATAGAATGATTGGAAGGTACACTATAATGGCTCGCCTGTTCTATTCGTCCATGTTGGTTCTCATATCCAATTTTTCCTTTTCAGCAAGCTTCTCCATGATGTGATCCATCTTGCGATTCACTTCAGAAATCACCCCAGACTGTGATCCCACAGCCCGGCCCAAACCTTCCATCGCGACGAACAGCCTTTGGGCCCCTTGAGTGGCTGCCATCGTCTTACGAATTTTACGATACACCAGAGCAATGCCCAGCCCAATCAGCAGGTGCGCCGCGATAACGGTACCAAATAGGTAGAGGTCTTCCCCGTCCTCGATGGAAAGGACTGAGAGGCACATGATTCTCCATTTGTCCCAGAAATCTCTCACGTACCCCGTGAGAGATTTTTGATGATTCTGCAATTTTATTAGAATTTACTCTGAAAAATTACACGTTGCAGAAGCAAAAGGGTATTTAACTGCTCCTGCTCCGCAGCAAACATAACACCCCAATACATATTTACATTTGAGAGTTCCGAATCAGCACCTTCATGTCCGAGTCCATGGTTCTTGCCCGGAAAAGGGTTGGGAGGAGATCTTGCCCCAAGTGGAGGAGTTCAAATACCTCGGAGTCTTGTTCACGAGTGAGGGAAAAGTGGATCGTGAGATCGACAGACAGATCGGTGCGGCGTCTTCAGTAATCCGGACTCTGTATCGATCTGTTGTGGTGAAGAAGGATATGAGCCGGAAGGCAAAGCTCTCAATTTACCGGTCGATCTGCGTTCCCATCCTCACCTATGGTCATGAGCTTTGGGTTATGACCGAGAGGACAAGATCACGGGTACAAGCGGCCGAAATGAGTTTCCTCCGCCGGGTGGCGGGGCTCTCCCTTAGAGATAGGGTGAGAAGCTCTGTCATCCGGGGGGAGCTCAAAGTAAAGCCGCTACTCCTCCACATCGAGAGGAGCCAAATGAGGTGGTTCGGGCATCTGGTCAGGATGCCACCCGAACGCCTCCCTAGGGAGGTGTTTAGGGCACGTCCGACCGGTAAGAGGCCACGGGGAAGACCCAGAACACGTTGGGAAGACTATGTCTCCCGGCTGGCCTGGGAACGCCTCGGAATCCCCCAGGAAGATCTGGACGAAGTGGCTGGGGAGAGGGAAGTCTGGGCTTCCCTGCTTAGGCTGCTGAAAGGACAAGATCACGAGTACAAGCGGCCGAAATGAGTTTCCTCCGCCGGGTGGCGGGGCTCTCCCTTAAAGATAGGGTGAGAAGCTCGGCCATCCGGGAGGAGCTCAAAGTAAAGCCGCTACTCCTCCACATCGAGAGGAGCCAGATGAGGTGGTTTGGGCATCTGGTCAGGATGCCACTCGAACGCCTCCCTAGGGAGGTGTTTAGGGCATGTCCGACCGGTAAGAGGCCACGGGGAAGACCCAGAACACGTTGGGAAGACTATGTCTCCCGGCTGGCCTGGGAATGCCTCGGAATCCCCCGGGAAGAGCTGGACGAAGTGGGTGGGGAGAGGGAAGTCTGGGCTTCCCTGCTTAGGCTTCTGCCCCCGAGACCCGACCTCGGATAAGCGGAAAGAGATGGATGGATGGATAGATGGAGTTCCGCATCTTTTTTCTGAAACTGGTCCGTAGCTTTTTGCGACAACATGTTTTTCCTGATCAAACTTCAGCGACATTGAAGGCAGACATTTTCCGAGTCTTGTAAAAGCAAATAGATTAGAGTAAAAGAATTAAAAAAAAGACACGGAACAAGTAGCTCAGGTCACAAAGAACAATCCCGCCAGCACAATTTCAAGTAGAGGACCTTGTCAGAGCTGAACAACAAGCATGTGTCTGAAGAGTCCTTGACCAAGACACTAATTCCCCGCCATCTTTACGAGCGCCGCACTTCTCTCCGCTCCGCTCCGACCCCTTGTGCAGGGGCGAGCGTGACAAGACAATTTTGCAGTTCTAATTAATGAAGTCTTTCATTTGTACTAAAGGGTGCTGCTCAGTCGCCGAGGGTGTTTGATTCTGCACCATGAATGAAGACAACACTATCCTCATGACGGATTACTTCTGTTAAAGACCTCGTTGCCAACTTTTGTATTAATAAAGGTTTGATTTTATAAGTTGAACTCCAAATGTCGACTATAAACAGTGCATATTAATCATGGTCAGAGCCATTCTGATCATGTGGCGCCCCCTGGTGGTTGTGGCTTTAAAGAACCGCAAATTGCTATTTATATGGTCCGATAAAACCTGGAAAAAATCTTCCTTACTAATAAGTTTGCTGTTAATATTTTGACAGAAAACATGGCATATTATGGTGAAACAAATACAAACACCAAAACCAGTGAAGTTGGCACGTCGTGCAAATGGTAAATAAAAACATAATACAATGATTTGCAAATCCTTTTCAACTTATATTCAATTGAATAAACTGTAAAGACAAGATATTTAATGTTCAAACTGAGAATTTTTTGGCAAATAATCATTAACTTAGAATTTAATGTCAGCAACACATTGCAAAAAAGTTGGCACAGGGGCATTTTTACCACTGTGTTACATGGCCTTTCCTTTTAACAACACTCAGTAAACGTTTGGGAACTGAGGAGACCAATTTTTGAAGCTTTTCAGGTGGAATTTTTCCCCATTCTTGCTTGATGTACAGCTTAAGTTGTTCAACAGTCTGGGGTCTCCGTTCATATTGCGCCACACATTTTCAATAGGAGACAGGTCTGGACTATAGGCAGGCCAGTCTAGTACCCGCACTCTTTTGAAGCTACACTGTTGTCACACGTGGCTGGGCATTGTCTTGCTGAAATAAGCAGGGGCGTCCATGATAACGTTGCTTGGATGGGAACATATGTTGCTCCAAAACCTGTATGTACCTTTCAGCATTAATGGTGCCTTCACAGATGTGTAAGTTACCCATGCCTTGGGCACTAATACACCCCCATACCATCACAGATGCTGGCTTTTGAACTTTGCGCCTATAACAATCCGGATGGTTCTTTTCCTCTTTGGTCCGGAGGACACAACGTCCACAGTTTCCCCCAAAAAATGTGAAATGTGGACTCGTCAGATGACCACTGAACACTTTTCCACTTTGCATCAGTCCATCTTAGATGAGCTCGGGTGTTGCTGATAAATGGCTTTTGCTTTGCATAGTCAATTTTTAACTTGCACTTACAGATGTAGCAACCGACTGTAGTTACTGACAGTGGTTTTCTAAAGTGTTCCTGAGCACAAGTGGTGATATCCTTTACACACTGATGTCGTTTTTTGAGGGATCGAAGGTCACGGGCATTCACTGTTGGTTTTCAGCCTTGCCGCTTAAGTGCAGGATTTCTACAGATTCTCTGAACCCTTTGATGACATTACGGACCGTAGATGGTGAAATCCCTAAATTCCTCCCAATAGCTCGTTGAGAAATGTTGTTCTTAAACATTTTGCTCACGCATTCGTTCACAAAGTGGTGACCCTCGCCCCGTCCTTGTTTGTGAATGACTGAGCATTTCATGGAAGCTGCTTTTATACCCAATCATGGCACCCACCTGTTCCCAATTAGCCTGTTCACCCGTGGGATGTTCCAAATAAGCGTTTGATGAGCATTCATCAAACTTTCTCTGTCTTTTTTGCCACTTGTGCCAGCTTTTTTGAAACATGTTGCTGGCATCAAATTCCAAATGAGCTAATATTTGCAAAAAATAACTAAGTTTACCAGTTCGAATGTTAAATATATTGTCTTTGCAGTCTATTCAATTGAATATAAGTCGAAAATGATTTGCAAATCATTGTATTCTGTTTTTATTTACCATTTACACAACATGCCAACTTCACTGGTTTTGGGTTTTGTATATTTTCATGTAGTGCATGTTAAAAATTGAAACATTTATTTTTCTTTGTTGCAGATTTTTAGAAGTTATGAGGAGTAGGAAACGTAATGCTTGGTGTCGGAATCCCACAGTTGCTCTGCGTGCACGTGCTGCGTGTGTGTGTGTGTTGGAGACAGAAGAAAGTGAGAGGGTTATACAAATTGAATGAAGACGCTCGAAAGAGAAATGCACATGTGAGGAACACGTTTTATTTGCTCCTGACAGGTTGAACTTTTTCTCACCTGCGATGTGTTTCGCCCTCCCTGTGAAAGCAGACAAGCCCCGAAAGCAACAGAATGACCTACTTGGGCTTTTACGAAGGCAGACCATGGAGGCCCAGAACCTCCACACATGTCACACATGTTACCCAGTCGGGGTACTTAGAATTCTCAAAAGGAAGTGCAAGTGAAAGATCAGGGAAAACAACATGGCCAAGTCACAGCGTTTATTATTCAAACTCAATGGACACTTGATTAGGAACCTCTACCAATCAAATGCATCTAAGATAAAACATGCCATTATGACAAAGACTAAAAATGCACACCATGTAAATGTATGTATTATATGTAGTCCATATAAAAATACTTTAAAAAATGTATAATTATAATTACTCGTTACTTTCCCAATAAAATAATTGAAATACTAATAAAATTGCTCTTTTTTCTTTCATTTTTTATTATTATTAATCACTCTATCAAAATAATACACAATAATAATTCAGAATAGCAATAAACAGAACAATTGAGAGGACACACAAACATGACACAAAACAATCCAAACATTGTTTTACAAAATAGTACTCACATTTTTAGAGTATGTTTTTTTGCAATATTGTAATCTCATTGTCAAAGCATTTTGTTTTTGCAAAATAGTGATCTCATTGTTCAAAGCTCGTTGTTTTTTTTAATAGTCATCTTATTGTCAAGACATTGTTGTTTTGCAAAATAGTGATCTCTATGTCAAAACATGTTTTTTTTTTCCAAAATAGTGATCTCATTGACAAAGCATGGGTTTTTGCAAAATAGTGATCTCATTGTCAAAGCTTGATGTTTTTTTTAATAGTGATCTTATTGTCAAAACATTGCTGTTTTGCAAAATAGTGATCTCATTGTCAAAGCATGTTTTTTTTGCAAAATAGTGATCTTATTGTCAACACATGGGTTTTTGCAAAATAGTGATCTCATTGTCAACACATGTTTTTTTGCAAAATGGTGATCTCATTGTCAAAACATGTGTTTTTGTAAAATAGTGATCTTATGTCAAAGCATGTTTTTTTTTAATAGTGATCTTATTGTCAAAACATTGGTGTTTTGCAAAATAGTGATCTAATTTTAAAAGTATGGGTTTTGCAAAATAGTGATCTCATTGACGAAGCACGTTTTTTGTGTGCAAAATAATGATCTCATTGTCAAAGCATGTTTTTTTTTGCAAAATAGTGATCTCATTGTCAAAGCATGTTTTTTTTTGCAAAATAGTGATCTTATTGTCAACACATAGGTTTTTGCAAAATAGTGATTTCATTGTCAACACATGTTGTTTTGCAAAATGGTGATCTTATTGTCAAAACATGTGTTTTTGCAAAATAGTGATCTTATTGTCAAGCATGTTTTTTTTTTAATAGTGATCTTATTGTCAAAACATTGGTGTTTTGCAAAATAGTGATCTAATTTTTAAAGTATGGGTTTTTGCAAAATAGTGATCTCATTGACAAAGCATGTTTTTTTTGTGCAAAATAGTGATCTCATTGTCAAAGGATGTATATTTTGCAAAATAGTGATCTCATTGTTAAAGCATGTTTTTTTTTTGCAAAATAGTGATCTTATTGTCAACACATGGGTTTTTGCAAAATAGTGATCTCATTGTCAACACATGGGTTTTTGCAAAATGGTGATCTCATTGTCAAAACATGTTTTTGCAAAATAGTGATCTTATTGTCAAAGCATGGGCTTTTTTTTTAAATAGTGATCTTATTGTCAAAACATTGGTGTTTTGCAAAATAGTGATCTAATTTTTAAAGTATGGGTTTTTGCAAAATAGTGATCTCATTGACGAAGCACGTTTTTTGTGTGCAAAATAGTGATCTCATTGTCAAAGGATGTATTTTTTGCAAAATAGTGATCTCATTGTCAAAGCATGTTTTTTGCAAAATAGTGATCTTATTGTCAACACATGGGTTTTTGCAAAATAGTGATCTCATTGTCAACACATGGGTTTTTGCAAAATGGTGATCTCATTGTCAAAACATGTGTTTTTGCAAAATAGTGATATTATTATCAAAGCATGGTTTTTTTTAAAATAGTGATCTTATTTACAAAACATTGGTGTTTTGCAAAATAGTGTTCTAATTTTTAAAGTATGGGTTTTTTGCAAAATAGTGATCTAATTTTTAAAGTATGGGTTTTTGGAAAATAGTGATCTCATTCACAAAGCATGTTTTTTTTTGTTTTTTTTTGCAAAATAGTGATCTCATTGTCAAAGGATGTATTTTTTTGCAAAATAGTGATCTCATTGTCAAAGCATGTTTGTTTTGCAAAATAGTGATCTTATTGTCAACACATGGGTTTTTGCAAAATAGTGATCTCATTGTCAACACATGGGTTTTTGCAAAATGGTGATCTCATTGTCAAAGCATGGGTTTTTGCAAAATAGTGATCTCATTGTCAAAACATGTGTTTTTGCAAAATAGTGATCTCATTGTCAAAACATGTGTTTTTGCAAAATAGTGATCTCATAGTCAAAACATGTTTTTCTGAAATAGGGATTTCATTGTCAAACCTTGTTTTAAAAAAAAAATAGTGATCTTATTATCAAAACATTAATTTGCTAAAAAAAAGTGATCACATTTTTAAAGCCTGTTTTTTTATTGCAAAATAGTGATCTCATTGTCAAAACATGTTTTTTTTTTTTTTTGCAAAATTGTGATTTCCTTGTCAAAGCATGTTTTTTTCCCCGCAAAATAGTGATCTCATTGTCAAAGCATGGGTTTTTGCAAATTAATGATCTAATTTTTAAAGTATGGGTTTTTGCAAAATAGTGATCTCATTGTCAAAACATGTGTTTTTGCAAAATAGTGATCTCATTGTGAAAACATGTGTTTTTGCAAAATGGGGAACTAATTGTCAAACCTTGTTTTTTCAAAAAAAAATAGTGATCTTTTTGTCAAAACATTGCAAAAAAAAAATTATCCAATTTTTTAAGGTATGTTTTTTTTTTGCAAAATAGTGATCTCATTGTCAAAGCATGTTTTTTTTCCCAAAATAGTCATCTCATTGTCAAAGCATGTTTGTTTTTGCTAAATAGTCATCTCATTGTCAAAGCATGGGCTTTTGCAAAATAGTGACCTCATTGTCAAAGTTTTTTCTCTATTGACTCAAAGTGTAGTGAAACATAGTGAAGCCCATTATCTAAATTATGTTTAAACCAGTGTGGGTCTCATCCTCAAAGCATGTTTTTTTTTTGTGTGTGCAAAATAGTGATCTCATTTTCAAAGCATGTGTATACAGCACTCATTATCTTGTGAAATGTTGACAATAAATCCACAATGCAAATGAAATAACTGTATAATATGTCAGCATCATTTCTACTAATAAGTAAGAAAAATAAGGTATAATAAGAGTAACTATTGGTGGGATATGTAAGTTTGAATCATTATCATATTCTGATATTATAACTGCTACTACCAGTGATAGTCATGTGCAACAAAAATATGCTAGCGTATGATTTCACGTGAGTAGGTGCAAACCTATTAAAGTACCAAATTTTTGCAAAATGATAATCTCATTATCATAGCATGGGTTTTTGCAAAATAGTGATCTCATTGTCAAAGCATGACTTTTTGCAAAATAGTGATCTCATTGTCAAAACATGTGTTTTTGCAAAATAGTGATCTCATTGTCAAAACATGTTTTTGCAAAATAGGGATTTCATTGTCAAACCTTGTTTTTTTTTAAAAAATAGTGATATTATTGTCAAAACATTGTTAATTTTCAAAAAAGTGATCACATTTTTAAAGCATGTTATTTTTTTGGCAAAATAGTGAACTCATTGTCAAAGCATGTTTTTTTAAATAGTGATCTTATTGTCAAAACATTGTTAATTTGCAAAAAAGTTATCCAATTTTTAAAGCATGTTTTTTTTTGCTAAATAGTGATCTCATTGTCAAAGCATGTTTTGTTTTTTTCAAAATAGTGATTCTATTGTCCAAAGCATGACTTTTTGCAAAATAGTGATCTCATTGTCAAAGCATGGGCTTTTGCAAAATAGTGACCTCATTGTCAAAACATGTGTTTTTGCAAAATAGTGATCTCATTATCAATACATGTGTTTTTGCAAAATAGTGATCTCATTGTCAAAACAAGTTTTTGCAAAATAGGGATTTCATTGTCAAACCTTTTTTTTTTTTTGCAAAATATTGATCTTATTGTCAAAACATTTTTCACTTGCAAAAAAGTGATCCAATTTTTAAAACATGTTTTTTTTGTGCAAAATAGTGATCTCATTGTCAAAGCAAGTTTTTTTTGGAAAAATAGTGGTCTCATTGTCAAAGCATGTTTTTCTTTGCTAAATAGTGATCTCATTGTCAAAACAAGTTTTTGCAAAATATGGATTACATTGTCAAACCTTTTTTTTTTTTTGCAAAATATTGATCTTATTGTCAAAACATTTTTCACTTGCAAAAAAGTGATCCAATTTTTAAAGCATGTTTTTTTTGTGCAAAATAGTGATCTCATTGTCAAAGCAAGTTTTTTTTTGCAAAATAGTGGTCTCATTGTCAAAGCATGTTTTTCTTTGCTCAATAGTGATCTCATTGTCAAAACAAGTTTTTGCAAAATATGGATTTCATTGTCAAACCTTTTTTTTTTTTGCAAAATATTGATCTTATTGTCAAAACATTTTTAATTTGAAAAAAAGTGATCCAATTTTTAAAGCATGTTATTTTTTTGTAAAGTAGTGAACACATTGTCAAAGCATGTTTTAAAAAAAAATAGTGATCTTATTGTCAAAACATTGTTAATTTGCAAAAAAGTGATCCGATTTTTATAGCATGTTTTTTTTTTTTTTTTGCAAAATAGGGATTTCATTGTCAAAACATGTTTTTTTTTTGCAAAATAATGATCTCACTGTCAAAACATGTGTTTTTGCAAAACAGTGATCTCATTGTCAAAACATGTGTTTTTGCAAAATAGTGATCTCATTTTCAAAGCATGTTTTTTTTTTTGCAAAATAGTGATCTCATTGTCAAAGCATGGGCTTTTGCAAACTAGTGACCTCATTGTCAAAACATGGGTTTTTTGCAAAATAGTGATCTCATTGTCAAGTCTTTTTTCTATTGACTCAAAGCGGGGTGAAATTATGTTTAAACCAGTGTGGGTCTCATCCTCAAAGAATGTATTTTTAATTTTTTTTGCAAAATAGTGATCTCATTTTCAAAGCATGTGGATACAGCACTCATTATCTTGTGTAATGTTGACAATAAATTCACAATGCAAATGAAATAACTGTATAATATGTCAACATCAGTTCTACTAATAAGTAAGGAAAATAAGGTATAATAAGAGTAACTATTGGTGGGATATGTAAGTGGGATATTATAACTGCTACCACTGATAGTCATGTGCAAGAAAAATATGCTACCGTATGATTTCACGTGAGTAGGTGCAAACCTATTAAAGTACCGAATACTAAGCTTGCCTTAATTGCAGCAATGTCGTTACACGTGTTGCCGTAATCTGTTCTCAGCAATAAACAAAGACATAAGTGTTTAAATATGGAAAACAGGGTTTTCTTTTCGGCACCAGGCTTTGCTAAAAGTGACTTTCCCCAAACTTTAGTCTTCAAAAATTCCCAGAGGAGCGCTTCTCATCTCCATTGTGACAA
>NC_084577.2:21867586-21927586 GCF_033978685.3 Nerophis lumbriciformis | reverse complement strand
GTCGCATAGTGATGCGGGTGTGGTTCTCCCAAGGATGCAGACGGCTTCGGACACAGCTTGCAGGTAGGAAAATGATTTATTTTAAATATAAATCATATGATGGATAAACAAAAAACATGCATGTAGCACAAAAGGCAAAACAAAAGGACTAGCGTGGGAGCTAGCAGGAAAAAATAGCATAGCGTGAAAAGCTAGCAGAATCAAAGTAGTCGTTAACAGTTGTATGGGAACAAACTACGAAGCCAGACAGAGTGAGACCAGAGCAAAGACTAAATAGCCCTCTGATTAGTGCCCGGGCAACAGGTGCGCGTCCCGAACACTAACCAGAGGCAGGTGAAAGTAATCAGCTGACATGGCAACTGAACACAAACAAAATCAAATGTGCTGAAAACATATGTGACGAGAAACATAAACAAACTATGATCCGTGCAGCGGATCGTAACAGTACCCCCCTCTTAAAGGACAGATTCCAGATGTCCCTTGACACTAAATAAAACTAGAACCCAAAAAACAAGAAATAGTTCGAGAGTCAAGGGAGGGTGGAGGGAGGATTTGGTGGTGGGTCGCCAGGCCACGTGTCCCCGAATCCACCGGGGAAGAGTCAGGTGGCGGCGGCGAGTGGAACGCCGCTGCCGCAGGCGAGGCGGGCGGCCACGGAAAGGCCACATTCGTGGCTGCCGAGAAGTTGGGCGTGAGTGGCGCCAGAAGTTCAGCAGCCGGAGAGTTCTACGACTACGTCTCGGGTGTCGCTGCTGTTTGCGCCACTGGCGTCCATAAACAAACCTCCGAGAGCGCCGCTTGCGCAGCCAGACCACTCGAGGTCGCTGAGACGAAGACGAGGAGAGAGCAGACGTCGCCGTGGAAACAGGAGGAGCCGACGTCGCCGTGGAGGCAGGAGGAGCCGACGTCGCCGTGGAGGCAGGAGGAGCCGACGTCGCCGTGGAGGCAGGAGGAGCCGACGTCGCCGTGGAGGCAGGAGGAGCCGACGTCGCCGTGGAGGCAGGAGGAGCCGACGTCGCCGTGGAGGCAGGAGGAGACGTCGTCGCCGTGGAGGCAGGAGGAGCCGACGTCGCCGTGGAGGCAGGAGGAGCCGACGTCGCCGTGGAGGCAGGAGGAGCCGACGTCGCCGTGGAGGCAGGAGGAGACGTCGTCGCCGTGGAGGCAGGAGGAGACGTCGTCGCCGTGGAGGCAGGTGCAGGTTCTGGTACCAGCCGTGGAGCAGGTGCAGGTTCTGGTACCAGCCGTGGAGCCGGTGCAGGTTCTGGTACCAGCCGTGGAGCCGGCGCTGGTGTGGGTACCAGCCGTGGAGCCGGCGCTGGTGTGGGAACCAGCCGTGGAGCCGGCGCTGGTGTGGGAACCAGCCTTGGAGCCGGGACAGGGGTTGGTCTTGGAGTCGGCGCTGGTGTGAGAACCAGCCTTGGAGCCGGCGCTGGTGTGAGAACCAGCCTTGGAGCCGGCGCTGGTGTGAGAACCAGCCTTGGAGCCGGCGCTGGTGTGAGAACCAGCCTTGGAGCCGGCGCTGGTGTGAGAACCAGCCTTGGAGCCGGCGCTGGTGTGAGAACCAGCCTTGGAGCCGGCGCTGGTGTGGGAACCAGCCGAGGAACTTGGCATGGTGGAGCTTGGCGTGGTGGAGGTACTGGAGACGAAGCTTGGTGTGTAGGTCCGAGGTGCAGGAACAGGTGCTAGCCGAGGTGCAGCTTGAGGTGGCCTAGCTGGCGGTTGTGGCTTAGCAGGACAAAGGACTGGTGGCGGTGGCCGTGCAGGAGGTTGCGGTTTAGCACGCCGGAAGACTGGTGGCGGTGGCCTTGCAGGAAGTTGCGGTTTAGCACGCCGAAAGACTGGTGGCGGTGGCCTTGCAGGAGGTTGCGGTTTAGCACGCCGAAAGACTGGTGGCGGTGGCCGTGCAGGGGGTTGCGGCTTAGCACGCCGAAAAACTGGTGGCGGTGGCCGTGCAGGAGGTTGCGGCTTAGCACGCCGAAAAACTGGTGGCGGTGGCCGTGCAGGTGGTTGCGGCTTAGTACGCCGAAGTTGTGCCACCGCACTAGCACAGTTCCCAGTACTAGCCCCCCCCTCAAGACGCGGATACCAGACGCGCTCTTTGCGGTTTGGAACCGTCTTCAAGGGTGGGTGGGGGGAGGTATGGAGGGGGGTATACTCTTCTTTAAATTGTCCAAGTTGACTATTATTACTCCTCACTTGAGATTGGGTGGGAGCACAGGGGGAAAAAATATGTGCAGTGGGCGGAGCAATAGTCACTGGGGGCGGAAACAAAGTCACTGGAGGTGGAGTTTGAAAATCAGAATGTGACTGACTAGATTTACACTTAGCAAAAATGTCCTGATAATGTTTTATCTTAGAATGAAAATCATTAGGTATTGGCTGACAGAAAGAATTAGAAGAGGGAAAAAAAAAAATCTTGTTCAATGATGTCATCAGAAGTGGGCGGAGTTACCTCTTCGGGAGGCGCCAATGAAATGACATCACTGTTGCAACTGTCCATGTGACTTACAGCCCAATCGGAGAATTTTTTGGCGAAGTGGTCGATGGGGTTGCCAAACATCTGAGGAGGGGGAGTTTGAGCTGCATGTAGCTTGCTTCGGTCCGGGGGAGGAGTTTGCAGGAGCGGCGCGTCTTGGCGGCGAGGGAAAGACTTCCTGGCCGGCTTCCGTCTTTGACGGCGCGCACGGTACTGCGGTGTTGCGGCGATGTCTTCCGACCAGAGGGAATCGATGGGGATAAGAGAGCCTCCAGGTCCCCACATGAGATTCGACCTCTCCTCCGTCGAATAGCGAAGCGTCTCGGCTTCCATCGCTCGCAACACCATGAGCGTACCTTCGTCCAACTCCTCGTTAGCCAGTGCGGGAGAATTGTTTTTTGCTGGCTTCGTACTGAAACGACTTGAAACGACTTGGTCGCATAGTGATGCGGGTGTGGTTCTCCCAAGGATGCAGACGGCTTCGGACACAGCTTGCAGGTAGGAAAATGATTTATTTTAAATATAAATCATATGATGGATAAACAAAAAACATGCATGTAGCACAAAAGGCAAAACAAAAGGACTAGCGTGGGAGCTAGCAGAAAAAAATAGCATAGCGTGAAAAGCTAGCAGAATCAAAGTAGTCGTTAACAGTTGTATGGGAACAAACTACGAAGCCAGACAGAGTGAGACCAGAGCAAAGACTAAATAGCCCTCTGATTAGTGCCCGGGCAACAGGTGCGCGTCCCGAACACTAACCAGAGGCAGGTGAAAGTAATCAGCTGACATGGCAACTGAACACAAACAAAATCAAATGTGCTGAAAACATATGTGACGAGAAACATAAACAAGCTATGATCCGTGCAGCGGATCGTAACACAGTGACTTTAATTCCCTGAGAGGAAGACTGGTCAGACGCAACACTATCTATATACTGTGTGTATATATATATATATATACACATATATATATGCACACATATATATATACACACTTACACATATATATACACACTTATATACATATACACACACACACATATATATATATATATATATATATATATATATATATATATATATATATATATATATATATATATATATATATACATATATACATATGTACACATATATACACATTTTACACACACACACACACATATATATATATATATATATATATATATATATATATATATATATATATATATATATATATATATATAAATATGTATATATATATATATATATATATATATATATATATTAGGGATGTCCGATAATGACTTTTTGCCGATATCCGATATTCCGATATTGTCCAACTCTTTAATTACCGATACAGATATCAACCGATATCAACCGATATATACAGTCGTGGAATTAACACATTATTATGCCTAATTTGGACAACCAGGTATGGTGAAGATAAGGTACTTTAAAATAAGATTAATAAAATAAAATAAGATAAATAAATTAAAAACATTTTCTTGAATAAAAAAGAAAGTAAAATAATATAAAAACAGTTACATTGAAACTAGTAATTAATGAAAATTAGTAAAATTACCTGTTAAAGGTTAGTACTATTAGTGGACCAGCAGCACACACAATCATGTGTGCTTACGGACTGTATCCCTTGCAGACTGTATTGATATATATTGACATATACTGTAGGAACCGGAAAATTAATAACAGAAAGAGTAGGGGAGGAAAATGTTTTGGGTTGTTGCACTTATTGTAAGTGTATTTTGTGTTTTTTATGTTGATTTAATTAAAAAAAACTAAACGAAAACGATACCGATATTAAAAAAAACGATACCGATTATTTCCGATATTACATTTTAACGCATTTATAGGCATCTCTAATATTTATATATATATATATATATATATATATATATATATATATATATATATATGCGGACACCTTTGTTACTAGATACTTTAATACTCTTCTTCCTTGGATACTTTGTGTAAGTATTATGCAACCATAATTGTTTTGTATTTCTTTATACTGACAAATGTGCCGTTTAAACTGGATTATTGTTCAATTAAGGACACTTATGTGTGTCTAGCTCGTGTGCTTAGCTGTTGTGTAGCTGCCAGTTAGTAAATTAAACGATACTTTTATAAAGCGCTTTCCATACGCGTTTCCTACCACTGTGTGTAAATCTGCTCTCGAAGAAGCTGTCATTGAGTCCGATTGTGTTTGGAATGTGACCTGAGTCAAAGGGATTAGCAAGTACTCTCTGACTGGTTTTAGAGGTCAATTGTAGCTTTGTGTCATTCTGTCTTGCTGATTGTGCACACACAGACACACACTTACCTTTGTGCCCAATGCAAAACAGCGAGATATTAAAAAAAAACTAAACATTCAGGCTGTGGAGCTTAGTGTGTTCAAATAAGGCATTTTGTCAAGTCAGATGTCATTTTGCCTGCACATAAGGCAGTAAAAATACACAAAAAATGAACACAAGTCAGCCCTACAAAAAAGGTGGAACATTGTGATAACAACAACAACGGCCGCCGGGACATTCAACAACCATTTAGTGGTGCAATGGAAAGCCATCACATGTAAGTACAAGTATAAGAAAGTATATTAAGGATGAAAAGTGTTAGAATCGGAGCAACGTGGACAGAAGAAAAGGAGACCAGAAGCTGAATCGTTTCAACTTAACTGTCAACGCGTTAAAAGAGCGCTTAACTCAAGGATAGATGACGCAAACAGATTCCAAAGTCATGACAAATATTATGGCCTCCGCACAATCACCTCCATCTACAACATTGGCAAGGTGGCATTTGTGTTTCCATTTAATGAAAACGTATTTCCCATTGATTGCTTAAAACAGGAGCAGCGCAACTTATCATTATTATGTTGAAGTAACTAAAAAAGGTGTAATCATTCCCTCCAGGATTTTACAGGATTTTTTGTGATTGTTGGGCAGCTTTTTTATTTTTTAGAAAATTGCGACTCAAGTTGTAGTGTTTGGAGCCTCCTGTCAAGCGTTGACAAGCGATGCGTCGTGGAAGACGCAGGAGGTTGCGTACATGGGCAGACGGCGTCCACAAAGTAGTGCGTATTTGTCTCAGCATCAAAAGGATCCTCTGTAGTCCAGTGAACAGATAACAACATTGTCCCGACAACGTAGGTAGAAAAAGGATCAACTGAAGTCATTATTTGGTGTTGTTTCAGTTTCACAAATTCCTCGGTAAATTCACCAAGATGTTACCGTGGAGTTATTAAGTCTGTTTGGCGATGCGTCGTGGAAGACGCAGGTGGTTGTAGTGATTTTTAGGATGCAGACAAACAGGGTAGCTACGTGAGGTAAAAAGGGGTATTTATTAATTAATTAAAGAGGCAAACAACACAAAGGTGAGAGCAGAAGGAACGCGCTCCAAACGGCCAGACTATGAAAGACACAAAACAAACCGAAACCCGGCAAAACACTGACGAGAAATGTCGAGCAGATGGCGTCCACAAGGTAGTGCGTATTTGGGCTCAGCATCAAAAGGATCCTCTGTAGTCCAGTGAACAGATAACAACAATGTCCCGACAACGTAGGTAGAAAAACGATCAACTAAAGTCATTATTTGGTATTGTTTCAGTTTCACAAATTCCTCGGTAAATTCACCAAGATGTTACCGTGGAGTTATTGAGTCTGTTTGGCGATGCGTCGGGGAAGACGCAGGAGGTTGTAGTGATTTTTAGGATGCAGACGAACGAGGTAACATCGTGAGGTAAAAAGGGGTATTTATTAATTAATTAATGAGGCAAAAAACACAAAGGTGAGAGCAGAAGGGACGCGCTCCGAACGGCTAGACTTTGAAAAACACAAAACAAACTGAAACCCGGCAAAACACTGATGAGAAATGTGAGCAGACGGCGTCCACAAAGTAGTGCGTATTTGGGCTCAGCATCAAAAGGATCCTCTGTAGTCCAGTGAACAGATAACAACATTGTCCCGACAACGTAGGTAGAAAAAGGATCAACTAAAGTCATTATTTGGTATTGTTTCAGTTTCACAAATTCCTCGGTAAATTCACCATGATGTTACCGTGGAGTTATTGAGTCTGTTTGGCGATGCGTCGTGGAAGACGTAGGAGGTTGTATTGATTTTTAGGATGCAGACGAATGAGGTAGCAGCGTGAGGTAAAAAGAGGTATTTATTAATTAATTAAAGAGGCAAAAAACACAAAGGTGAGAGCAGAAGGGACGCGCCCCGAACGGCTCGACTTTGAAAAACACAAAACAAACTGAAACCCGGCAAAACACTGATGAGAAATGTGAGCAGACGGCGTCCACAAAGTAGTGCGTATTTGGGCTCAGCATCAAAAGGATCCTCTGTAGTTCAGTGAACAGATAATAACAATGTCCCGACAACGTAGGTAGAAAAACGATCAACTAAAGTCATTATTTGGTATTGTTTCAGTTTCACAAATTCCTCGGTAAATTCACCAAGATGTTACCGTGGAGTTATTGAGTCTGTTTGGCGATGCGTCGTGGAAGACGCAGGAGGTTGTAGTGATTTTTAGGATGCAGACGAACGAGGTAACATCGTGAGGTAAAAAGGGGTATTTATTAATTAATTAATGAGGCAAAAAACACAAAGGTGAGAGCAGAAGGGACGCGCTCCGAGCGGCTAGACTTTGAAAAACACAAAACAAACTGAAACCCGGCAAAACACTGACGAGAAATGTGGAGCAGACGGCGTCCACAAAGTAGTGCGTATTTGGGCTCAGCATCAAAAGGACCCTCTGTAGTCCAGTGAACAGATAATAACAATGTCCCGACAATGGAGGCAGAACAAGGATCAACTAAAGTCATTATTTGGTATTGTTTCAGTTTCACAAATTCCTCGGTAAATTCACCAAGATGTTACCGTGGAGTTATTGAGTCTGTTTGGCGATGTGTCGTGGAAGACACAGGAGGTTGTAGTGATTTTTAGGATGCAGACAAACGAGGTAACAGCGTGAGGTAAAAAGGGGTATTTATTAATTAATTAATGAGGCGAAAAACACAAAGGTGAGAGCAGCTCCGAACGGCCAGACTATGAAAGACACAAAACAAACTGAAACCCGGCAAAACACTGACGAGAAATGTGGAGCAGACGGCGTCCACAAAGTAGTGCGTATTTGGGCTCAGCATCAATAGGATCCTCTGTAGTCCAGTGAACAGATAACGACAATGTGTGTCCTGGGCATGACGTTAAAGTGCATCCGGCAGTGGAGGCTCCTCTATGGGGGTCTTGGGGCACTTGGAGGTTAACCCCTTTAGTACTGTTACCCCAGGTGGCCCTTGGCAAAGGCCTAGTACCAGCTGCCCCCTAGCCAGGGATACGGTGAAGACCTCAAGGGCGGAGCAGGCGGAAGACGGTAGATATAAGAACTACCACAACGGCTGCGATGGCGGAAGAAGGCTGCAGCAGAAAAGGGTCCCCAGTCGTCTTGGACTCCATGCCAATGGACCCTGACCCGATTCTGTCAAGGATCGTGTGGTGATTGTCTGTGCACCAGTCTCCCCACGTTAAACAAAGTCACGCACAGGCATCCTCCGTAAAGGGCTACACCCTCTACCAGGAGGATCGTCATACTCCTTCGAGTGACCGCCGATGAACAACAATGTCCCGACAACGGTGGTAGAAAAAGGATCAACTAAAGTCGTTATTTGGTATTGTTTCAGTTTCACAAATTCCTCAGTAAATTCACGAAGACGTTACCGTGGAGTTATTTAGTCCATTTCGCTGATAGGAGAGCTAGTTTTTGCAGCCGATGACTTCGGTTTTGTTTGATCAGCCGTTTTTTTGCTGTATTAAGATATGTAAATAAACATTTACAAAATCTTTCTGTGTAAATTACTCATTACGCAACATAATGAGTAGCCTTCCCGGTAAGGTCTATTCAGGTGTACTGGAGAGGAGGCTACGCCGGATAGTGGAACCTCGGATTCAGGAGGAACAGTGCGGTTTTCGTCCTGGTCGTGGAACTGTGGACCAGCTCTATACTCTCGGCAGGGTCCTTGAGGGTGCATGGGAGTTTGCCCAACCAGTCTACATGTGCTTTGTGGACTTGGAGAAGGCATTCGACCGTGTCCCTCGGGAAGTCCTGTGGGGAGTGCTCAGAGAGTATGGGGTATCGGACTGTCTGATTGTGGCGGTCCGCTCCCTGTACGATCAGTGTCAGAGCTTGGTCTGCATTGCCGGCAGTAAGTCAGACACGTTTCCAGTGAGGGTTGGACTCCGCCAGGGCTGCCCTTTGTCACCGATTCTGTTCATAACTTTTATGGACAGAATTTCTAGGCACAGTCAGGGTGTTGAGGAGATCCGATTTGGTGGCTGCAGGATTAGGTCTCTGCTTTTTGCAGATGATGTGGTCCTGATGGCTTCATCTGGCCAGGATCTTCAGCTTTCACTGGATCGGTTCGCAGCTGAGTGGGAAGCGACTGGAATGAGAATCAGCATCTCCAAGTCCGAGTCCATAGTTCTCGCCCGGAAAAGGGTGGAGTCCCGTCTCCGGGTTGGGGAGGAGAACCTGCCCCAAGTGGAGGAGTTCAAGTACCCCGCAGTCTTGTTCACGAGTGAGGGAAGAGTAAATCGTGAGATCTTCAGTAATGCGGATGCTGTATCGATTCATTGGGGTGAAGAAGGAGCTGAGCCGGAAGGCAAAGCTCTCAATTTACCGGTTGATCTACGTTCCCATCCTCACCTATGGCCATGAGCTTTGGGTTATGACCGAAAGGACAAGATCACGGGTACAAGCGGCTGAAATTAGTTTCCTCCGCCGGGTGGTGTGGCTGTCCCTGAGAAATAGGGTGAGAAGCTCTGCCATCCGGGAGGAACTCAAAGTAAAGCCGCTGCTCCTCCACATCGAGAGGAGCCAGATGAGGTGGTTCGGGCATCTGGTCAGGATGCCACCCGAACGCCTCCCGAGGGAGGTGTTTAGGCCACGTCTGACCGTTAGGAGGCCACGGGGAAGACCCAGGACACATTGGGAAGACTATGTCTCCCGGCTGGCCTGGGAACGCCTTGGGATCCCTTGGGAAGAGCTGGACAAAGTGGCTGGGGAGAGGGAAGTCTGGGCTTCCCTGCTTAGGCTGCTGCCCCCGCGACCCGACCTCGGATAAGCGGAAGATGATTGCAACGTAGATATCTGCTGCTTATCGCCCGGTGCGGCTAATATATGAAAGCATCACGTACAACAACGATATTGAATTATGGCACCGTTTGATTTTACCTGAATCAATACCCGGTAATTCGGTACCCATCCCTAATCATGACTTCTGTAGTTTTGAAATCCGACAAATAGAGGTTGACGCACTGTGATGTATCGTGGCTTTATTTTATTCTGGACTAATTAGAAAAAAAAGGCTAACATGCTTCTTGAAGGCAGTGCCCTTTCCAACAGCAACATTCCCCGAGAAATGGCGCACCTGTTGTTGCATTCTTAGCTGAGGAATTGCAACGGAGAAGACAGAAAGGAGCGAGAAGGCATGATGAATCAGAATATGACACCGTGGCAAAAATGGAGCGCCAACAGCATGAAGTAAACACGTGTCTGAATAGGTCGAGAACACATTCCCTGCCTGGGAATGTGACAAGTCCATTCAAACATGGAGCATTAAAGAGTACACATATCTGCTCTCTCATAATATCTCTTTGATGACATATTTTAGCATTAAGAAAAACTAACGTTTACAGTAAATGAATAGCGTGAAACAGTGGTTAACAATAAAGCTAATGGAGATTGACCGAGTTCGCCTAAAAAAGCCCTCCAAAAACCTACAAGACTGTTTAATATACATGCTGTAAGTATATATGTATACAACCCAAAAGCAGTGAAGTTGGCACGTTGACTGAGAAAGTTGAGGAATGCTCATCAAACACTTATTTGGAACATCCCGCGGGTGAAGAGGCTATTTAGGAACAGGTGGGTGCCATGATCGGGTATAAAAGCAGCTTCCGTGAAATGCTCAGTCATTCACAAACAAGGACGGGGCGAGGGTCACCACTTTGTGAGCAAATTGTCGAACAGTTTAAGAACAACATTTCTCAACGAGCTATTGCAAGGTAATTAGGGATTTCCCCACCTACAGTCCGTAATATCATCAAAAGGTTCAGAGAATCTGGAAAAATCACTGCACGTAAGCGGCAAAGCCCGTTGCCTTCGATCCCTCAGGCGGTACCGCATCAAAAACCGACATCAGTGTGTAAAGGATATCACCACATGGGCTCAGGAGCACTTCAGAAAACCACTGTCAGTAACGTACAGTTCGTCGCTACATCTGTAAGTGCAAGTTGAAACTCGACTATGCAAAGCGAAAGCCATTTATCAACAACACCCGGAAACGCAGCCGGTTTCGCTGGGCCCGAGCTCATCTAAGATGGACTGATGAAAAGTGAGTGCACATTTCAAATAGTTTTTGGAAACCGTGGACGTCGTGTCCTCCGGATCAAAGAGGAAAAGAACCATCCGGATTGTTATAGGCGCAAAGTTCAAAAGCCAGTATCTGTGATGGTATGGGGGTGTATTTGTGCCCAAGGGATGGGTAACTTACACATCTGTGAAAACACCATTAATGCTGAAAGGTACATACAGGTTTTGGAGCAACATATGTTGCCATCCAAGCAACGTTATCATGGACGCCCCTGCTTATTTCAGCAAGATAATGCTAAGCCACATTCTGCATGTGCTACGCTACTGTATACCCCAAGCACAAGCGCCTTTGTTACTATTTCATGTTTCATTGTGTAAACCAGCGTCTTGAGACTTTTTGCAGCCAACGTGTAAAAAATTAAAATTAGTCCAAATATTATATTTAGATGCACCCTATAGTCCATAAGTTTTAGGAACAGAATTTCTAGGCGCAGTCAGGGCGTTGAGGGGATCTGGTTTGGTGGCTGCAGGATTAGGTCTTTGCTTTTTGCAGATGATGTGGTCTTGATGGCTTCTTCTGGCCAGGATCTTCAGCTCTCACTGGATCGGTTTGCAGCCGAGTGTGAAGCGACTGGGATGAGAATCAGCGCTTCCAAGTCCATGGTTCTCGCCCGGAAAAGGGTGGAGTGCCATCTCCGGGTTGGGAAGGAGACCCTACCCCATGTGGAAGAGGTCAAGTACCTCAGAGTCTTGTTCACGAGTGAGGGAAGAGTGGATCGTGAGATCGACAGGCGGATCGGTGCGGCGTCTTCAGCAACGCGGACGCTGTATTGATCCGTTGTAGTGAAGATGAAGCTGAGCCGGAAGGCAAAGCTCTCAATTTACCGGTCGATCTACGTTCCCATCCTCACCTATGGTCATGAGCTTTGGGTTATGACCGAAAGGACAACATCACGGGTACAAGCGGCTGAAATGAGTTTCTTCTGCCGGGTGGCGGGGCTCTCCCTAGAAGATAGGGTGAGAAGCTCTGTAATCCGGGAGAAGCTCAAAGTAAAGCCGCTGCTCCTCCACATCGAGAGGAGCCAGATGAGGTGGTTCGGGCATCTGGGCAGAATGCCACCAGAATGCCTCCAGAGGGAGGTGTTTAGGGCACGTCCGACTGGTAGGAGGCCACAGGGGAGACCCAGGACAAGTTGGGAAGACTATGTCTCCCGGCTGGCCTGGGAATGCCTCAGAATCCCCCGGGAGGAGCTGGACAAAGTGGCTGGGGAGAGGAAAGTCTGGGCTTCTCTGCTTAGGCTGCTGCCCCCGCGACCCGACCTCGGATAAGCGGAAGAAGATGGATGGATGAATGGATATATATATATATATATATATATATATATATATATATATATATATATATATAAAATAAATACTTGACTTTTAGTGAATTCTAGCAATAAATATACTCCTTAACCCCGCCCTGGCCCCAACCACCCACCTCGCCCACCTCAAACCCCCCAATCTCCCGAATTCGAAGGTCTCAAAGTAGGTAAGTATGAAATAGAGGGACGCGGGAGTTGTACCTTAGAGCGTAGGGCGAGACTGTGACTAAGTGTGCAGCTCCATGCGTTCTTCTCATGAGCTACATTGAACTCGGTCTCTGCATGATTCCTTGCTTCTTGTCTGTTTAATAGACGTCATCAGTTTTTGAACCTGACATTTGGAACACACAGAAATGATTGTGATCGATGGGCCGAATCAACCCCTAAAAGGTTCAGGTCCCCTTTAAGAGACAGCCAGTTGTTTTTCTGTGATGAAACCAGATGAGATTTAGAACTCCTGAATAAATAGAGGGACGCGGGAGTTGTACCTTAGAGCGTAGGGCGAGACTGTGACTAAGTGTGCAGCTCCATGCGTTCTCCTCATGAGCTAAATTGAACTCTGTCCCTGCATGATTCCTTGCTTCTTGTCTGTTTAATAGATGTCATCAGTGTTTGAACCTGACATTTGGAACACACAGAAATGATTGTGATCGACGGGCCGAATCAACCCCAAAAAGTTCAGAGCCCCTTTTAAGAGACAGTCAGTTGTTTTTCTGTGATGAAACCAGATGAGATTTAGAACTCCTGAATAAAGAGAGGGACGCGGGAGTTGTACCTTAGAGCGTAGGGCGAGACTGTGACTAAGTGTGCAACTCCATGCATTCTCCACATGAGCTAAATTGAACTCTGTCTCTGTATGATTCCTTGCTTCTTGTCTGATTAATAGACGTCATCAGTGTTTGAACCTGACATTTGGAACACACAGAAATGATTGTGATCGACGGGCCCAATCAACCCCAAAAAGTTCAGGGCCCCTTTTAAGAGACAGCCAGTTGTTTTTCTGTGATGAAACCAGATGAGATTTAGAACTCCTGAACAAATAGAGGGACGCGGGAGTTGTACCTTAGAGCGTAGGGCGAGACTTTGACTTAGTGCGCAGCTCCATGTGTTCTCCTCATGAGCTAAATTGAACTCGGTCTCTGCATGATTCCTTGCTTCTTGTCTGTTTAATAGATGTCATCAGCGTTTGAACCTGACATTTGGAACACACAGAAATGATTGTGACCGACGGGCCGAATCAACCCCAAAAAGTTCAGGTCCCCTTTAAGAGACAGCCAGTTGTTTTTCTGTGATTAAACCAGATGATATTTAGAACTCCTGAATAAATAGAAGGACGCGGGAGTTGTACCTTAGAGTGTAGGGCGAGACTGTGGCTAAGTGTGCAACTCCATGCGTTCTCCTCATGAGCTAAATTGAACTCTGTCTCTGCATGATTCCTTGCTTTTTGTTTGTTTAATAGACGTCATCAGTGTTTGAACCTGACATTTAGAACACACAGAAATGATTGTGATCGACGGGCCGAATCAACCTCAAAAAGTTCAGGGCCCCTTTTAAGAGACAGTCAGTTGTTTTTCTGTGATGAAACCAGATGAGATTTAGAACTCCTGAATAAAGAGAGGGACGCGGGAGTTGTACCTTAGAGCGTAGGGCGAGACTGTGACTAAGTGCGCAGCTCCATGCGTTCTCCTCATTAGCTAAATTGAACTCTGTATTGAACTCTGTCTCTGCATGATTCCTTGCTTCTTGTCTGATTAATAGACGTCATCAGTGTTTGAACCTGACATTTGGAACACACAGAAATGATTGTGATCGACGGGCCCAATCAACCCCAAAAAGTTCAGGGCCCCTTTTAAGAGACAGCCAGTTGTTTTTCTGTGATGAAACCAGATGAGATTTAGAGACGGATCCGAGGAGAGGCGGGAAGAAGAATGGATTTTTTCTTTCCTCTGACACCATCCGAGAACGAACTACGACGACCGATTTTCATTTTCGAGGAAAAACCTCGGGGGGAGTGTGAGTTATGGACACGACAGCGAGCGCTGGTTTACTGCATCATGATGCGCTCCGCTCGTCCGCCCGCCACGACGCTTCCCGGGCTTAAGAGTCGTCTGCTTGAGAAGCGTCGTTTTCGCCCGCCCATCCATCTGCCTTATTGCGACTCGCTTTGGCTTTTGCCTCGTCCCCTTTTGTTATTGTATGCACCTTTGCGCCCGTCACCGGCTGAAGAAGTACGACACAATTTGCTTGCCTCCGCCATCAATACCCAGCCCAATCACGGATGCAGTTCACTGGTCAACGTGACTCGTTCCCATGATCCATCCATCTGTTCTTTCCGACCACCGCCATGTCCCCTCCTTCATTCCAGGCTTAATGCGCCCCTTTGTGTCCCGTACTCGGCTTTACTTTTGAGCCGTCATTAAAGGCCCCTTTTGCTGGCAGATCGTCGTCCGCATAGCGCCGGCTCTCCCCCAGCTTGCGCGATAGTCATGCTTATGATACATGCGGTTAATTATCTAGCAGCTCTTGTTTCTCAGGTGGTCAATAATGATGTGACAACCGGCTGATGGAGGGCATGTAGACACAGCGTTATTGCATACATGAGGCCTGGCGCTGTACTTTACGCCGTGTCTCGTGAGTAGCGGGGGGGAAAAAAAAAAATTGTGTGATATCACCTCCGCTGTTTGAAGAGTGTGCCGGTGGCAGTGGGGACAAACATAAAACCATATAGCCGTGTAATTTATGAGACAGGGAAATAAGGATATCTACGGTGTAAAAGGGGTTATGAAAGAACATGAAAATAATAATGTGTTTCTGGTTCCTAGAGACATACACTATATTGCCAAAAGTATTTGACCACCCATGGACGAGTCTGGGTTTGGAGGTTGCCAGGAGAACGCTACATTTCGGGCCGCATTGTGCCGAGTGTGAAATTCGGTGGAGGAGGAATTATGGTGTGGGGTTGTTTTTCAGTAGTTGGGCTTGGCTCCTTAGTTCCAGTGAAAGGCACTTCGAATGCTCCAGGACAGTGGTCCCCAACCTTCTTGTAACTGTGGACGCTTGTAAATTGGTCGGGTGGGGGTGGAGGTGGAAGTGGCGGGTGGGGTGGGTGGGGGTTATGTTTTTTTGTTTGTTTTTTGTCATAAAAAATTACAATCGTGTGTGCTTACGGACTGTATCCCTGCAGACTGTATTGATCTAAATTGATATATAATGTAGGAACCCGAAATATTAATAACAGAAAGAAACAACCCTTTTGTGCGAATGAGTGTGAATGAGTGTAAATGGGGAAGGGAGGTTTTTTGGGTTGGTGCACTAATTCTAAGTGTATATTGAGTTTTTTATGCTAATTTAGTTAAAAAAATAAAAATAAAAAAAAAAAAAAAAATTTTTTCCTTTTTTTTTTTCTTTTTTTTTTTTTCTTGTGCGGCCCGGTGGTTGGGGACCACTGCTCCAGGATACCAAAATATTTTGGACAATTGCATGCTCTCAACCTTGTGGGAACAGTTTGGAGCGGGGCCCCTTCGTCTTCCAACATGACTGTGCACCAGTGCACAAAGCAAGGTCCATAAAGACATGGATGACAGAGTCTGGTGTGGGTCAACTTGACTGGCCTGCACAGAGTCCTGACCTGAACCTGATAGAACAGTGGTCCCCAACCACTGGTCCGGGGCCGTGACGCATTTGCAACCGGGCCGCACAGAAACATTAATTGATGTGGATATATATATATATATATCCCGCTCGGGATGGTTTCCTAATGGCCCCAGTATATATATATATATATATATATATATATACATATATATATATATATATATATACATATATATATATTTTTTATATATATATATATTTATATATATATATATACATATATATATATATTTTTTATATATATATATATATTTATATTTATATATATATATATATATATATATATATATATATATATATATATATATATATATATATATATATATATATATATATATATACACACATATATATATATATATATATATATATATATATATATACACACACATATATATATATATATACACACATATATATATATATATATATATATATATATATATATATATATATATATATATATATATATATATATATATATATATATATTTGAGTGTGTGTGTACTGTATATAAAACCCTGTTCCTCAGTGTAACAGAGGATGTATGGCTGACTGTAAGCGAATGCCGCATGCCACAGAAATTGTTGTATCTCTTTTTACAGGTAACTCCAGGCAAGATATGTTTTAAGGCGAATGTCAGAAATGAAAGATTACTTACATAAATGTCAGCTTTTCCTCCAGATTTTTTGGTGTTATTTGTGATATAATACAACCACAGAGACATATATATATATTTTTTTACTATGCTGACTGTCATTTATGTGATGGCACTATTGCCATGGTCACTATTGTGAAACAATGGCTGTCATTTTTCCATACTGGGAACACTTTTTGTCACTAAGGAATATTACCCAAACATATAATACATTGCAATAAAATGCTAAATATTACAAATCAAAAAGGCCCATAAAGACTTTGCAGATATTATTTTTATTTTCGATTTTATGTTACAAACAAGACATTATACTAGCATATTTGCACTATTGTGTATATATTTGGTTCTAAAAGTACAATCTAAAGCTAATATTTCCATGATTGAACATATTTAACTATTATTAATTATTTTTCAGCATTTTTTGTGTGGGTTCATATATTAAATATATAACAAATATTCATTTGTTTAATGATACAAAATATATTTAGCATTTAACACTAAGGTGATAATGATACATAGAAACTAGTATTTGCCATTTAGTCGATTGCACCAGTTTTGTCTTTCGTTGAGACCTACAACGTGTTTATACTGTAAGTATGGTACTTGATACATGATAATGTTATTTTATTCCTCTCAAAGTCCACTCTCCAAGTTAAATGCTGTATATTACCATTATATTAATTCATAAAAATACCGTAGTTGTTACTGGTACATTCTATTAAATTATGTTTTATACAATAGTTCTTATCTCAGAGTTTGTTTTTCTTTTTAAAAAGTACGGTACATATTAAAAGTCTGCAAGCACCGATTATATTCATTTCAACCGGCGACATTGATTTGAGATACAAGTGTTTGGAGTTACGAGCTCCGTCAAAGAACCGAGTTGAGGTACTACCGTGCAAAAAATGTATCGATGGGTTTTATGAATGGTTTTAAGAAAACGCTTGACATGGACAAGATTGTGTCACACCAAAAGCGGGCTTGCTCTGATCACAGCCACTTTTACATCCTGCAGTTTGAAGGGAAACAGGCGACGCCTCTGCGCAGCCCAGCACACATCATTTAAACATAAACCAACACACCCGTAAACAAACAGTCTTCGGTCTTAATATGCGTCTAAAACCGCCATCCTTTATGCGATGACAGCTTAATGAAAGCCCCTAGAAACAAACAGACCCCCCACACAGGCAATCACATTAACGTATAGCGACAGAGCGGTGGCTAATCTATCTTAATGAGTCCTCATAATGGGTGCCTGAGTGTCAACTATGCACTGCTCTTTGAACAAACAAGATAAATATATGTTTATCATGGCTGGTATATGCGGTACATGCAGCATATACAATATAAACAAAAGAACCCATAGAGACCAACAGTTCTCTTAATGCATTTTTTGCCCCTGAAAATAAATTGAGTCGTCATTTTCTATAATATCAATTAGTTTTTGAGTAATTGGTAGATAACTACCATACTTATTTTCTACGCTTTGAACCCTGCGGCTTATAAAACGGTGCGGCTAATTTATGGATTTTTCTTCGCTGATAGTCTTCATGAAACACAAGCAAAGACACTTCAATGGTGTGTTATTGTTTGTGGCATGGCACCATCTTTTGGACGAGTTCGCTCACTGCAGGTGCCGCTTTGTAGAGCTTTGAACTGGAAGTAAAAGTTGCATTCCGTCTTCTAATCGGCCATCGTTTGGAATCTTCATTTATCTCTCCAAGCAACGTTTGTAAGTTTTACAATGTAACTAAAACAATTCTTACATATCGTCACGTCCGCTTTTCTTCAATTCTAACATCGTTCAGACCCAGTCACAAGATATGTGCGGCTCCTGTACGCACACACGAGCGAATGCAACGCATACTTCATCAACAGTGATACAAGTTACACTGAGGGTGCCAGTATAAAAAACTTTATCACTGTTAGAAATATACGCCATACTGTGAATCCACCCCAAACAAGAATGACAAACACATTTCAGGAGAACATCTGCACCGTAACACAACATAAACACAACAGAACAAATACCCAGAATCCTTTGCAGCACTAACTCTTACCGGACGCTACAAAATACACCCCCGCTACCACCAGAACTCTTCCCCCACACACACACACACCTTGTAGCGTGCCGGAAGAGTTAGTGCTGCAAAGGGTTCTGGTTTGGTGTGGATTCACAGTGTGGCGTATATTTCTAACAGTGTTAAAGTTTTTTATTCGGCTACCCTCAGTGTAACCTGTATCGCTGTTGATGAAGTATGCGTTGCATTCTAATGTGTGTGCGTGCAGATGCCGCACATGTTATGTGGCTGGCTGGCTGGCTGGCGTTTGGAAGACTCTCGGGAGGATCGGCGGGCCAGATTTAGTGTTAATTTGATATCGCCTCAAGGGCCAAGTGAAATTACAAGGAGGGCCAAATATGGCCCGTGGGCCAGAGTTTAACACCCATGCTCTTTTACCATTTCCGCACTAGAAAAAAAAAAATCAGTAGAAGAGGACGCAAAAAAAGCAAATCAATTTCTGTCGTTTTTGATCCCCTGGGCTGCTATTCTTTCTGGGTTTTTTTTTCCGCAGGTTCTGACTCAGTCTTTCTCCCTTTGGTAACATACTGATTTTTGTTTTAGCCTTTTAAATGTTTTCCATCCAAACTACGACCAGAACCCTCCTTCTTCGAAGTCAGAATCATTGAAACGATGGCTGCAACTTACACTCCTATCGCTTGGTCTGTCCCAATTTGACAGGACAAGTCTAACCTTTTCCTAACATTGCTATCATTTAGAAACGTATGCAGGCTGACCCCTTCTTTGGTCGTATTGCTACAACCTCCAACAATGCATCTGGCAGACATATTTGATCAATCCTCCAAATTACGAACATCTGTCTTGGAATATAGTAGTGGCAGTTGACATGGTCTATTTCCACTCTATAATAGGCCTATAAATAGAAATAGGACTTCATTTCTTATTGGTGCAGTGCAATGAAAAGCAGCAAAAGATATGGGCCCATATTCAAGCAAACTACTGTATATACAACAAGGTGGGAATTGTAAATAGTACTGTCAGAGACCTGCTCCGGGAATAGAGTACTGTACTTCCACAAGTAGCAGTAAAAATAAATGCGGGATGACAGTGTTTATTGCACACTCATAAATATCAAGGTTTTGAACTGATAACAATGACATAAATTACCAGTTGCCTTCCCAACAGAATATCCTTAAGCTATTTGGAACTGTCTGGACTGTGCATCCTTGAGCTTCTGAGAATGGTTCGGGTTATGTATGGCTTCGGTTCCAGCCTGTCTGACTTTGTAATATGCAACGTGGAATATTATATGCAATACTGAAGTCGTTCTACTCCGGTGAGATGTATACATGGTTTAGAATTAATGGGTGCAGCAGCAGTTCAGTTCAATAATAAATACGGTCTTGAGTGTTTAAGACACATGCAGTAGAGCAGTATTAAATATATGTACATTATATACTGCAATTACAGATGGGTACCGACTTCGGTATCTTTACATCTGCCGACCTAATTTTGTCGGTACTACTATGTAAAATCCAACGGTATAATATTTCGATACCTTTGCTGCACGCATACTTGCCAACCCTACCGGATTTTACGGGAGACTCCCGAAATTCAGCGCCTCTCCCGAAAACCTCCAGAGACACATTTTCTCCCGAAAATCTCCCGAAATTCAGACGGACCTGGAGGCCACGCCCCCTCCAGGTCCGCATGGAGCAATGTTGTTGTAATATATTGAGTTGGAGGCAATAAACAGGCGAGGGGATGAAGTACGTCTCTTTAATGTAGACTTCAGAACAGACACTTGACGTCAGGTGCGCAACACCACGTAAATCGTTGGCCAACCAAAAAGTAACCCCGGTACGCTATAGCCAACATTCACCAGGAGATGGCAACAGACAAACATAGATCACTTTATTACATTCCAGTCTCTCCATGTTTTCTCGCCATGGTAACATGTGATACTCATGCACTGTGCGCTGTCTCTGTCCCTCTTGATATATATATATATATATATATATATATATATATATATATATATATACTTCACTTTCAGTGAATTCTAGCTATATATATATATATATATATATATATATATATATAGCTAGAATTCACTGAAAGTGAAGTATATATATATATATATATATATATATATATATATATATATATATATATATATATATATATATATATATATATATATGTATATATATATATATATATATATATATATACTGTATACATATATATATATATATATATATATATATATATATGAAATACTTGACTTGGTGAATTCTAGCTGTAAATATACTCCTCCTCTCTTAGCCACGCCCCCAACCACGCCCCCGCCCCACCCCGACCACGCCCCCACCTCCCGAAATCAGAGGTCTCAAGGTTGGCAAGTATGGCTGCACGTGATATCAAGTATGGTTTGTCTTGGGATTTTTTTCCTCTTGAATAAATGACTGTCCAGGGAAAACTAAGATCATTTTAAGTATTTATTAGACTGCCGTATTTTTCGGACTATAAGGCGCACTTAAAATCCTTTCATTTTCTCAAAAATCAACCTAATGTACGGAATAATTCTGGCTGTGCTTACCGAACTCGAAGCAATTTTTATTTGGTACATGGTGTAATGATAAGTGTGACCGGTAGATGGCAGTCACACATAAGAGATACGTGTAGACTGCAATGTGAAGCCAGTAAACAACACCAAAACTTTAAATGTTCCATTGAAAAGAAAGAACATTATACACGGCACTCAAAAATCTGTCAAAATGTTTTAGTATGACTTTGAAGCCGCACCGTTTGATGGATTGTCGGCCCATGACGGCCACCGTAGTCAGAGATACAAGTATTACTATGGTGTGTGTATAAAGACAGCAAAATGGCACCCATTAGCAGACATATTATCTGGCGTTTTGTTTCACAATGTTATGCAAAACCGACTTTTCTTACCATCTGGTACCTGCTGATGTGTATTTGAGATCTGCATACGTCCTAAAAAATTTGCGCAGTAGTCCGTGCCAATGCCGTAGTCGATAAGCTTCTTCTTTTTCACTATCTTCTTGTTATGGGACATTCACCCTCTTCTGTTGCCATTTCTATTATAAAGTAGTGTAAAGTTTTTACTTATATCTCGCGATGGAAGCGCTAAAAACTACCGGTGTTGTGAGTGTACATAATTCACCCAAGAAACTTAAGTTATTAGAGAGTTCCGGTCGGACGGTTTTTCACGGGACACATTTCCGGCGTTGTTGCACTAGTCAGCCACGGATGAGGAGATGCTGCTACGTTAAAAATCCAGAAAATACGGTACTCAAACAACATCGGTTTACAAAGAAGAAAGGTTTTACGCTGCTACGGAAAGAAAGAAAGAGAGCGAGAGCGAGGGAGATAGACAAATAACTCCTTCAGGACTTTATAGCTGTTGGCAATGAGAGAGGAGGGAAAAGGGCTTGGGGTAAAGTGTCTCATCTTGGGAAGGGGAGGAAAATGAGCAAAACACATTTTATCTGATTGTGGTATTAGCCCAAACCAGGAATGTTTTGATTAAAATTTGGACAGGCAGTCACAACCAGACATTTGAAGAGTAACCTCTGACAAAGGAAAAATACAACTTTGTCCGTTTCACGGAGAAGGTGTGGGTTTGGAGTCATCCCCGGCAAGCCCCAAGAATGCGTAAAGGGCCATAAAAGTGTCTTGTTTTACGACAAAATACAGACCAATGCAGTGAAGACAAAGCCCCAAACACAGACTCTTAGACTATGTGATTTTAGGTAAGAGATTACTAAAATATGAATTTTGCCATTACAGGTTGCAGAGTCAAGCACTTGGCGCGTATTCGTTGCATACTGCCTCGAGGTTGCAATTTTCTTCGCTAACAAAGCAAGCATGTCTGTCAGAAAGCGCTCAGGAGTAAAGCACCGCTTTTCAACTCACTGCTAGTTTTCATTGGATTTGCCATAAGCATGCTACTAATTAGCTTTAGGAATTTTAAACGGCCAAGAAATTTGAATTTACATCCCAAAATGGATGTCGGTTATTAGATTTCTGAGGTAGCTGCACATATTTGCATGCGTGTTCAAGGTTTATGACCTATACTGGAATTTGTGATATTTTGTCAACAGACCAGTTTGGTGGGAGGCCTGAGTCAGGCACAGATTGTAAACACAGATGAACAGCATGTGCGCCTTGAACCTGCAGAGACCGATCTTGTGAGGTGTGTCATATTTATACTGCAGCAGTTGTCTGTCCGTGTGTGTGTTTGTGTGGGTGTGTACATGTAATTCCATCTCAAGTAGTGCCAGATGGTGGTGGCACAACAGAAGGGAACCCTGTCATTAAGGTGGGCTCAGTCTCTGCACCAACATACTTGGTAACTTGTGTGTGTTTACATGCAAGCAAAATAAGTTGTAAGTTGTGTTTGTGTTGTAGAATTTTGGTTGGGAAATGACCACATTTCAATGGTCAACTCAAGGTCAGAACCCAACATTGATTAAACATCGTCAAAAAGCATGTTGTTTCAACGTTGTATTTGTGTTGTGGAATTTTGGTTGGGAAATGACCAAATTTCAATGGTCAACTCAAGGTCAGAACCCAACATTGATTAAACGTCGTCAAAAGTATGTTTTTTGAACATTATATTTGTGTTGTAGAATATTGGTTAGGAAAATGACCAAATTTCAATGGTCAAATCAGCGTCACATCCTGACATTGATTAAATATTGTCAAAAAGCATGTTGTTTCAATGTTGTATTTGTGTTGTAGAATTTTGTTTAGGAAATGACCAAATTTCAATGGTCAAGTCAAGGTCAGAACCCAACATTGATTAAACCTCGTCAAAAAGCATGTTGTTTCAACGTTGTAATTGTGTTGTAGAAGTTTGTTTGGGAATTGACCAAATTTCAATGGTCAACTCAAGGTCAGGACCAACATTGATTAAAAGTCGTCAAAAAGAATGTTGTTTCAACGTTAGGTTTGAGTTGCCTAACGTCAGGACTTAATTCATGTGTTTCAACGTTTCATTCATTCAACGTGACATTGAATAAATGTCGTCAAAGAGTATGTTGTTTCAACGTTGTATTTGTGTTGTAGAATTTTTGGTTGGGGAATAACCAAATATCAATGGTCTACTCAAGGTCAGGATCCAACATTGATTAAACGTCATCAAAAAGCATGTTGTTTCAACATTGTCTTTGTGTTGTAGAATATTGGCTAGAAAAATGACCAAATTTCAATGATCAAATCAGCGTCACATCCTGTCATTGATTAAACATTGTCAAAAAGCATGTTGTTTCAATGTTGTATTTGTGTTGTAGAATTTTGTTTAGGAAATGACCAAGTTTCAATGGTCAATTCAAGGTCAGAACCCAACATTGATTAAACGTTGTCAAAAAAGCGTGTTGTTTCAAAGTTATATTTGTGTTGTAGAATATTGGTTAGGAAAATGACCAAATTTCAATGGTCAATTCAGCGTCACATCCTGACATTGATTAAATATTGTCAAAAAACATGTTGTTTCAATGTTGTATTTGTGTTGTAGAATTTTGTTTAGGAAATGACCAAATTTCAATGGTCAACTCAAGGTCAGAACCCAACATTGATTAAACGTTGTCAAAAAAGCGTGTTGTTTCAATGTTGTAATTGTGTTGTAGAATTTTGGTTGGGAAATGACCAAATTTCAATGGTCAACTCAAGGTCAGAACCCAACATTGATTAAACGTCGTCAAAAAGAATGTTGTTTCAACGTTAGGTTTGAGTTGCCTAATGTCAGGACCTAATTCATGTGTTTCAATGTTGTAATTGTGTTGTAGAATATTGTTTTGGAAATGACCAAATTTCAATGTTCAAATCAACGTCATAACCTGACATTGAATAAACATTGTCAAAAATTATGTTGTTTCAACGTTGCATTTGTGTTGTAGAATTTTTGTTGGGAAATGACCAAATTTCAATGGTCAACTCAAGGTCAGAACCCAACATTGATTAAACGTTGTCAAAAAAGCGTGTTGTTTCAACGTTGTAATTGTGTTGTAGAATTTTGGTTGGGAAATGACCACATTTCAATGTTCAAATCAACGTCACAACCTGACATTGAATAAACGTCGTCAAAGAGTATGTTGTTTCAACGTTGTATTTGGGTTGTAGAATTTTGTTTGGGAAATGACCGAAATTCAATGGTCAACTCAACGTCAGAACCCAACATTGATTAAACGTCGTCAAAAAGAATGTTGTTTCAACGTTAGGGGTTGAGTTGCCTAACGTCAGGACCTAATTCATGTGTTTCAATGTTGTAATTGTGTTGTAGAATATTGTTTGGGAAATTACCACATTTCAATGTTCAAATCAACGTCACAACCTGACATTGAATAAACATCGTCAAAAATTATGTTGTTTCAATGTTGTATTTGGGTTGTAGAATTTTTGGTTGGGAAATGACCAATTTCAATGGTCAAATCAACGTCAGAATCCAACATTGATTAAATGTCAGGACCTAAATCGACAAGTTCTCAACGTTGTTTTAATGTTTTGTGCCTGCTGGGAATGCAATTATTCGCTATTAAATATTGTAATAATTTTACAGCCTTAATTATTTGTCGGTACCGTTTGATTGTCTGAAATGCGTTATTGTTTTGCAAGTTATGGCCCAATGGAATTTGTAGTTGAATTTTAAGTTGAATCTAAACCCACCAAATAACTGAACTGAAATAACTGAACAACGTTGACACCTGTGTGCTGTTTGAATGGTTTTAGTGTGAAGGTGCTAAGACTGTTTCTTAGATTACTGGCGCTTATCTGAAATCGTCACACCTGCCTGAAATGGAGCAATCACGACTGCGGCAAGAAGCCTGTCCTGGTGCCAGCTCCTGCCAGATTGTCAAGATCTGCACAGATCTCCAGCCGTCCTCTCCCGCCGACCAAGCCACCTGTCGGCCTTATCAATTACTTCGGCTCAGTCACGTCATCCTAACTCTGCTTTAGCTCTTCAATGACTCCATGCTTGCATTAGAGCTCAACTTCAACGTGGAGTGAAACTGTAAGGACTTGGTGGTCACAGGATCCTCAAACAGCAGATATTGCCTTGAAATCAATTATTATTGACATTAATATCAGTTGCGTTGTTGGTTAGTCCCTAAGATGACATCAAAACCTTGTACATGATTGTTATTAAACCTTGCAGAGGGCATTTGCTGAGGAGGAAACCAATCGAGTTGTGTGCAGGAAAAACAATTACTGACAGCGGAATGCGTTTTTCCCCCATCCCACCTCAGAATACCAACGGCACTGGAGAGACACGCTCGTCTTTTCCTGACGTCGTTCTGTACGACTCGGAATCAAATTTCGAATGGAAATCAAAAGTAATTATCGGCAAACATGCAAATGAATATTGACCAAGGGTCTCCTTCTACAAGGTTGTTGCTGAGCTTGTATTATCTCCTCTCAAAACCTCGCTTGTACTGGTCGTGTGTTGTTGTTCCATTAATTCAATCAATAATTACACAGTTATACACACAAACAAGTACCGAAAATCTATAGGCCGCTAATTTTTTCCTACGCTTTGAAACCTACGGCTTATTAAAACGGTGCGGGTAATTCATGGATTTTTCTTCCCGAATCGCCATAATGCAAACAGGTTTCATAAACATGTGCAAAGAGATTGAACTGGTGTTTTATTGTTTGTGGTTTGGAGATATCTTTTGGAGGTGTTCGCTCACTGCTGGCGCTGCTGGGTAAATAAAAAAACCCTGCTGTTTAAAGCTTTGAACCGGAAGTAAAAGTGCCTTTCTGTCTTCTAATGCTCCATAGCGTTTGGATTCTTCATTCATCCGTCCAAGTTTTACAATATAACTAAAACAATTCTTAATTACTAAACCGTCCCGTGTGTGATGTCTGTAGGATGTGTCTACATGCATTTTTGTATGGGCTATTATCATGTAATGAAGCTAGCGTTTTTAGCATTAGCTAATGCTAAATTACATTCTTTTTGTATTGTTCCAGTTTCACAAATTCCTCAGTTAATTCACCAAAACGTCACCGTGTAGTTATTGGGTCCGAAAATCTATAGGCCGCTAATTTTTTCCTACGCTTTGAAACCTACGGCTTATTAAAACGGTGCGGCTAGTTCATGGATTTTTCTTCCCGAATCGCCATAATGCAAACAGGTTTCATAAACACATGCAAAGAGATTGAACTGGTGTTTTATTGTTTGTGCTTTGGAGCCATCTTTTGGACGTGCTCGCTCACTGCTGGCGCTGCTGGGTAAATAAAAAAATCCTGCTGTTTAAAGCTTTGAACCGGAAGTAAAAGTGCCTTTCTGTCTTCTAATGCTCCATAGCGTTTGGATTCTTCATTCATCAGTCCAAGTTTTACAATATAACTAAAACAGTTCTTACTTACTAAACCGTCCCGTGTGTGATGTCTGTAGGATGTGTCTACATGCATTTTTGTATGGGCTATTATCATGTAATGAAGCTAGCGTCTTTAGCATTAGCTAATGCTAAATTACATTCTTTTTGTATTGTTCCAGTTTCACAAATTCCTCAGTTAATTCACCAAAACGTCACCGTGTAGTTATTGGGTCCGAAAATCTATAGGCCGCTAATTTTTTCCTACGCTTTGAAACCTACGGCTTATTAAAACGGTGCGGCTAATTCATGGATTTTTCTTCCCGAATCGCCATAATGCAAACAGGTTTCATAAACATGTGCAAAGAGATTGAACTGGTGTTTTATTGTTTGTGCTTTGGAGCCATCTTTTGGACGTGTTCGCTCACTGCTGGCGCTGCTGGGTAAATAAAAAAAATCCTGCTGTTTAAAGCTTTGAACCGGAAGTAAAAGTGCCTTTCTGTCTTCTAATGGTCCATAGCGTTTGGATTCTTCATCCATCAGTCCAAGTTTTACAATATAACTAAAACAGTTCTTACTTACTAAACCGTCCCGTGTGTGATGTCTGTAGGATGTGTCTACATGCATTTTTGTATGGGCTATTATCATGTAATGAAGCTAGCGTTTTTAGCATTAGCTAATGCTAAATTACATTCTTTTTGTATTGTTCCAGTTTCACAAATTCCTCAGTTAATTCACCAAAACGTCACCGTGTAGTTATTGGGTCCGAAAATCTATAGGCCGCTAATTTTTTCCTACGCTTTGAAACCTACGGCTTATTAAAACGGTGCGGCTAATTAATGGATTTTTCTTCCCGAATGGCCATAATGCAAACAGGTTTCATAAACATGTGCAAAGAGATTGAACTGGTGTTTTATTGTTTGTGGTTTGGAGATATCTTTTGGAGGTGTTCGCTCACTGCTGGCGCTGCTGGATAAATAAAAAAAACCTGCTGTTTAAAGCTTTGAACCGGAAGTAAACGTGCCTTTCTGTCTTCTAATGCTCCATAGCGTTTGGATTCTTCATCCATCAGTCCAAGTTTTACAATATAACTAAAACAATTCTTACTTACTAAACTGTCCCGTGTGTGATGTCTGTAGGATGTGTCTACATGCATTTTTGTATGGGCTATTATCATGTAATGAAGCTAGCGTCTTTAGCATTAGCTAATGCTAAATGACGTTCTTTTTGTATTGTTCCAGTTTCACAAATTCCTCAGTTAATTCACCAAAACGTCACAATGTAGTTATTGGGTCCGGAAATCTATAGGCCGCTAATTTTTTCCTACGCTTTGAAACCTACGGCTTATTAAAACGGTGCGGCTAATTCATGGATTTTTCTTCCCGAATCGCCATAATGCAAACAGGTTTCATAAACATGTGCAAAGAGATTGAAATGGTGTTTTATTGTTTGTGCTTTGGAGATATCTTTTGGAGGCGTTCGCTCACTGCTGGCGCTGCTGGGTAAATAAAAAAAAACTGCTGTTTAAAGCTTTGAACCGGAAGTAAAAGTGCCTTTCTCTCTTCTAATGGTCCATAGCGTTTGGATTCTTCATTCATCAGTCCAAGTTTTACAATATAACTAAAACAATTCTTACTTACTAAACCGTCCCGTGTGTGATGTCCGTAGGAGTGTCTACTTGCATTTTTGTATGGGCTATTATCATGTAATGAAGCTAGCGTTTTTAGCATTAGCTAATGCTAAATTACATTCTTTTTGTATTGTTCCAGTTTCACAAATGCCTCAGTTAATTCACCAAAACGTCACCGTGTAGTTATTGGGTCCGAAAATCTATAGGCTGCTAATTTTTTCCTACGCTTTGAAACCTACGGCTTATTAAAACGGTGCGGCTAATTCATGGATTTTTCTTCCCGAATCTCCATAATGCAAACAAGGTTCCATAAACATGTGCAAAGAGATTGAACTGGTGTTTTATTGTTTGTGCTTTGGAGCCATCTTTTGGGCGTGTTTGCTCACTGCTGGCGCTGCTGGGTAAATAAAAAAACCCTGCTGTTTAAAGCTTTGAACCGGAAGTAAACGTGCCTTTCTGTCTTCTAATGCTCCATAGCGTTTGGATTCTTCATTCATCAGTCCAAGTTTTACAATATAACTAAAACAGTTCTTACTTACTAAACCGTCCCGTGTGTGATGTCTGTCGGATGTGTCTACATGCATTTTTGTATGGGCTATTATCATGTAATGAAGCTAGCGTTTTTAGCATTAGCTAATGCTAAATTACATTCTTTTTGTATTGTTCCAGTTTCACATATTCCTCAGTTAATTCACCAAAACGTCACCGTGTAGTTATTGGGTCCGAAAATCTATAGGCCGTTAATTTTTTCCTACGCTTTGAAACCTACGGCTTATTAAAACGGTGCAGGTAATTCATGGATTTTTCTTCCCGAATCGCCATAATGCAAACAGGTTTCATAAACATGTGCAAAGAGATTGAACTGGTGTTTTATTGTTTGTGGTTTGGAGATATCTTTTGGAGGTGTTCACTCACTGCTGGTGCTGCTGGGTAAATAAAAAACCCCTGCTGTTTAAAGCTTTGAACCGGAAGTAAACGTGCCTTTCTGTCTTCTAATGGTCCATATGTCAAGTGGGGGTCGCATGTTGATGCGGGATCGTTCCTTCAGTGCACAACACGGACACTCCGGACAAAGACGTGAAGGTAAGAAATGATTTAATTACATAAATCAAAGGCAAACAGAAAACAATCAAAAGAAAAGCGTGCCGAACGCACGGGAAGCTAAGGCTAAACTTAGCACAGGACTCAGGAACATGAAAACAAAAACGTGAATGTAGCTTACCGCAAACAAGGAGCACAGCACGAGTGAACAGAAAGGCAGGCTTAAATAGTGTCAGTGATGGAAAACAGGTGCGCGTCGGGAACACAAGCGGCAGGTGAAAATAATAAGTAACCATGGTGACGAAACAAACTCACAGGTGCACAAGCAATAACTAAAGAAGTCCAAAACTAACCAAACATAACTAAACAAAATATGATCCGACCACGGATCATGACACCATAGCGTTTGGATTCTTCATTCATCAGTCCAAGTTTTACAATATAACTAAAACAATTCTTACTTACTAAACCGTCCCGTGTGTGATGTCTGTAGGATGTGTCTACATGCATTTTTGTATGGGCTATTATCATGTAATGAAGCTAGCGTTTTTAGCATTAGCTAATGCTAAATTACATTCTTTTTGTATTGTTCCAGTTTCACAAATTAGTCAGTTAATTCACCAAAACGTCACTGTGTAGTTATTGGGTCTTTTTAGCCAAGTGGGTCCGTGACAATGACTTCTGTTTTGTTTGATCACCCGTTTTACTGCAGTGTTACAGACACTGTTTGAAAACAATTAAGGAATGTAAGTAAACATTTGCAAAATCTTTCCGTGTAAATAACTAATTTCACGTATAAATCTGCGGTTTATAGTCTGGTGCTAAGATATGGCAACATTTTTCTAAAATTTAATGGGTGCAGCCTATATACCAGTGCGCTCTATATATGATACATCAACCATGTAGATGTTGAAAATATATTTTTTAAAGTATTTAAACTGCAAGGTTTCTTCCTTTCCTATCTTGGGCTTTTTGAGTTTGTCCTTGCCCGAGTGTAGGTTCAGATGAGGGGATGCCCTTTGAGGTTGTGATTAAGGGCTATACAAAGACATTTTGATTGAGTGATTGATAAACCGAGGACATTTACCCATGAAAATATGGAGAGGCTGCTGATGGTGGAGTTTGAAGGAGATACCATAGAAATCTGTTCTCCAAGGTAAATGCTGCACATTGTTATTATGTTACTTTATAAAACTACCGTACTATGTTATATTGCACAGGTGTCAAAATCAAGGCCTGGAAAACTTGGAAATAATGTGCATGAATAAGGCCTTTCATCTTTCTTGATAAATGCATTGCATGCAAATGCGGTTATATTATTTGATACAACAAGCAATTCCAATCTTTTTTGTTTTTATTGAAACCCTTTTCAAATTAAATTCTACACCATCTGATCTAAAAATCTCCGCTTGTCACTTTGACTTTTGATTACAAAGCAGGTTTTCCATCATTTTGTCGGCAAACAATGATAATAATAAAGCAAAGGTGCAATTGTGTGTCAATATGACTGACAATTCTATAGCTGAAAATTAGTTTGACGCCACTCGTGTTGTTTTTCATCCAACATTTCTAATTAAAAGTTAGTTTTGCATTTTAAAATTGTGTTTTTTTTTGTTTTTTTTATAGATTTTTATATTTATTTTTAACTGATCTCAATGGTCAATGCTGTTTCGCAATACTAGTTTATCGAGGTACGAGCGGCGTCACAGAACCAATTAAATTCGTACCTTGAGGTACCATTGTACTAAATTACAATCCACGGTTGTCATTGGGGGTGGGCGATACTTAAAATGTTGATATCGATCTGACACCAAGTAAAAGCAGGACTAGTATCGCTGATATTGTGCCAATCATTGAATCTAGGGATGTCCAATAATGGCTTTTTGCCGATATCCGATATTCCGATATTATCCAACTCTTTAATTACTGATACCGATATCAACCGATACCGATATCAACCGATATATACAGTTGTGGAATTAACACATTGATATGCCTAATTTGGACAACCAGGTATGGTGAAGATAAGGTACTTTTAAAAAACAATAATACAATAAAATAAGATAAATAAATTAAAAACATTTGCATGAATACAAAAGAAAGTAAAACAATATAAAAACAGTTACATAGAAACTGGTAATTAATGAAAATTAGTCAAATTAACTGTTAAAGGTTAGTACTATTAGTGGACCAGCAGCACGCACAATCATGTGTGCTTACGGACTGTATCCCTTGCAGACTGTATTTATATACATTGATATATAATGTAGGAACCAGAATATTAATAACAGAAAGAAACAACCCTTTTGTGTGAATGAGTGTAAATGGGGGAGGAAGGTTTTTTGGGTGGGTGCACTAATTGTAAGTGTATCCTGTGTTTTTTATGTTGATTTAATAAAAAAAAAAAAAATAAAAAAAAAAATAAAATAAAAAAATGATACCGATAATAAAAAAAACGATACCGATAATTTCCGATATTATATTTTAACGCATTTATCCCTCGATAATATCGGCCTGCCGACATCTCTAATTGAATCCCTTCGTAAATGTGTGAGTTAGTTGATTATGACTATAGGGGACTACAGGGAAAATATTTTATTCTAATAGAAATGTTTTTATAGGTGTATTAGTATATACTTATTTAAAATAACTCCCCTATTCAATTCAATTCCACAGAATTATATACAAAAATTTAAAAAAATGGTACAAAATAAAAATATTTTACAAAACACACAAATACATATTTGTAAACATAAATAACTTCCATCGCAGGCAGATATTTGTGAAAAATAAAGTTAGTAATAAGAGTGTCAAAAAATATATATTTTCAAATTAATCGCGATTCTAACTCAACGATTTTTAATCAATTAAAAAAAAATCCAAATCAAAACAAAACCTTTTTTTTTAAATTTCTTTTATTTGTCCTGTCCAGCCACACAGGCAAATCATATTGTTGATGTACAGTAGGGAAAGGATTCATATGGCCCCATGCAATCTGCTGAAAATGATGGAAAGCGCCACTCCACAGAGTGTTACGCTTGCGTGGCATTGTGATGCCGGTGGTCGTCTTTACAAGATGCAGAGTGATGTCAGGAAGCGGCTTGCAGGTGAGATTAAATTATTTATTTTAGTTGCAAAACAAAATTAGCTGCGCGGTGCCCACGGCACGGAAAACAAAAGGGTAGCCAAAAGATGCTAATATCAAAAATGCAGACTATGAGCAAAACCAAGAGCGGAACTTGTTGCATGGGAGCAAACAAGACCAACAGACCGAGTGAGGCCAGCGCGTAAACTAAATAGCCCTCTGATTAGTGCCCCGGCAACAGGTGCGCGTCCGGAACACTAACCAGAGGCAGGTGACTATAATCTGCCGTCATGGCAACTGAGAAACACAAACTCAACAGGTGCTGAGAACACAAGTGAACTGAAAACATAAACAGTATATGATCCGGGCAGCGGATCATAACACAGAGCATGTGACGCTGAGGTCAAAGTCGGAATTGCCACAAAACACATTTTAAGACTGTGCAGGTTTCCCTCTTGTGGTGGGTTCTCCTGGCCGACAGATGTTCGGGAACCCGGTATACAGTTTGAATCAAGTATTTTATTTTTCACAAACACCCGGGGGTGGCTTGCTTTCCAGCAATATGTGTTCGTCTCTGGGCGTGTGTCTCTCTCTGGCTCCAACAACGTCTCTCGTCCCGGCTGCTGCTAATAAGGGCGACAGGTGATTAGATTATATTCCCCAGCTGGGCAATCTACTCACCTGCCGGTCCTTAAACACCCGCAGGCCACGCCCTCCTCCACAAAGACATTCAACACTCTACTGCCATCTGGCAACTAAAGTGAATGATAGACCTGCCCCCCCAATTTGTCACGTTTTATGTGTCAGGTAAACCACGACAAATGGGGCCATATGAACCCCCTTCCTACTGTAGTTGCTCATATCTAGTGTATTTTAAGAGAAATGTTGGATACTTCTCTTGTTGCCTTATTTGTATTTGACTTTATTAAATGTTTGGGTAGAATTGTATTAAAACCAGTTTTCTTTTAAGTAATAAAGACAGTAATCACAGCTGTTTATCTATTTGATGGAGGAATGTAGTTAATCATAGAACTGACACCCAATGTTATTAAAAAGTATCAATTTTGATTCGAGAATCTATTTGAATTGAGAATGGATTCTGAATCCAGTCGTTACCCCCCTGGAATCGTGCGTTGCCCAAAGGTTCACAGGCCTAGTAGCAAGGAGTGAGCAGTGAGAGAGGTGTGCTTTTTGAGGAAAAGCAAGAGTAATTTGTTTAACGTAGACGAGAAACCACAACAAAAGTATCGAGCCCATCACGCTCGTATCGGCCCGATACCAATACCAACCGTGGTATCGATATTATCAATCGATCAAACTTGATTTATATAGCACTTTTTAAGCACAGGCAAGTTGCAACACACAATGCACACACGCACTATTGACAATAACAAGACATGGAAATCGATATTTATATCAATACCCGTGGTTCTCATATGGGTTGAATGGGTTGTACTTGTATAGCGCTTTTCTACCTTTAAGGTACTCAAAGCGCTTTGACACTACTTCCACATTTACCCATTCACACACACATTCACACACTGCTGGAGGGAGCTGCCATGCAAGGCGCTAACCAGCACCCATCAGGAGCAAGGGTGAAGTGTCTTGCTCAGGACACAACGGACATGACGAGGTTGGTACTAGGTGGGGATTGAACCAGGGACCCTCGGGTCGCGCACGGCCATTCTTCCACTGCGCCACGCCGTCCCTATATATATCTTGTCTTCTACCTTGCATGCAGCTAAAATTAATGTGGCTATTGAGAATATAAAATAAAAAATTAAAAACTCCAAACAGATGTAAGGAACTACCGCAAAATAAGGGCAATAACTTCACAATGAGCTTTGGTTTGGTATGTTAATTGTGCCCTTACTGTAAAATCAAACAAACAATCATCAATCAATGTTTATTTATATAGCCCTAAATCACAAGTGTCTCAAAGGGCTGCACAAGCCACAACGACATCCGCGGTACAGAGCCCACATAAGGGCAAGGAAAAACTCACAACCCCAATGGAACGTCGATGTGAATGACTATTTTTTTTTTAGCTAATTTTTAAAAGTTGCAACGAAAAAAAAAGTGATTTTATTATCAAAAACAATATTTATGAACACACAAAAGTACCGGAAATTGGTACCATTGAGTTCGCAATTGAACCGGTACCTTGGGATCAATAAGCCAAGAGAATCAATCAATCAATCAATCAATGTTTATTTACACGTTTGTATATAGCCCTAAATCACAAGTGTCTCAAAGGGCTGCACAAGCCACAACGACATCCTCGGTTCGGAGCCCACATAAGGGCAAGGAAAAAACTCACAACCCAGTGGGATGTCAATGTGAATGACTATGAGAAACCTTGGAGAGGACCGCAGATGTGGGTGACCCCCCCCAGTGGACGTCGAGTGGGTCTAAAATAATATTGTGAAAGTCCAGTCCATAGTGGATCTAACATAATAGTGAGAGTCCAGTCCATAGTGGATCTAACATAATAGTGAGAGTCCAGTCCATAGTGGGGCCAGCAGGAGACCATCTCGAGCGGAGACGGGTCAGCAGCGCAGAGATGTCCCCAACCGATGCACAGGCGAGCGGTCCACCCCGGGTCCCGACTCTGGACAGCCAGCACTTCATCCATGGCCACCGGACCTGTGTCCCCCCCCTCCACAAGGGAGAGGGGGGCAGAGGAGAAAATAAAATAAACGGCAGATCAACTGGTCTTAAAAGGGAGTCTATTTAAAGGCTAGAGTATACAAATGAGTTTTAAGATGGGACTTAAATGCTTCTACTGAGGTAGCATCTCTAACTGTTACCGGGAGGGCATTCCATAGTACTGGAGCCCCAATAGAAAACGCTCTATAGCCCGCAGACTTTCTTTGGGCTCTGGGAATCACTAATAAGCCGGAGTGGTAGAGTAGATGGCGAGCGATGAAGGGGGGTGTGATTTGGGGGAAAGATGGATGGAAAGCCAAAGAAAGGATTAGCCATGCGGCGAACCAGGGAGGTTGAATCGGTAATGAAGGAGAAGGGCCAGCAATGCATGCGAATAGAAGAGAGGGGCTTAAGTGTCGTGCAGTGCATTGATTACCTCGATCAGCCATTAGCTGGAGTCGCCATGCCTAGAGGTGGGATGAGTCGCTCGGATGCCGGGTGGGGGTTAGGTGAAGGAGAGGAGACGGGGGCAGGGAGAGATTGAGTGCTGAGGGTTAAGTACCTTGAGCAAAACAAAAATAATGGAATGACAGATGCTTGAATAATCCACGCGCATCATATCACAACTGAACTCTGTGCTGCTGAGCGATTAAAGACACAGTTGTTAAGGAGATGTAATTAGACATTCTATATAATTGTATACCAGCGGGTAACTCCCTACACAAAATGAAAATAACAAAAAGTTGTACAAAGTTTACAAACTTTAGACATGTTTCCTTACTTCCAAGATGTTCTTCAAAAAAATGTTACACAGCAGATTGGACACATTTATGTAATCGACAAAAGCATTTGACACATTTATATCATGTATCATAACATCTTAACCCTTGTTTAATGTTCACATTGTTGTTATTCAGCCAGCGTTTGTGGGTCTGATGGACCCGTTGCATTTTGTGGCTTTTAATGCCTCACAATCTAACACTTTTATGTTAAAATACTGAACAGATGTTTATTGGGATAAGGTAAACATCTGTTCAATTCAACTACAACTTCTCTGCCAGTTTCTGCATCCCACAGGGATTCTTCTTTTGTGTTTCTGCACCTGCGGTTCCCACACAAGTGTCAGGTTCAAACATCGATGACATCTATTAAACAAGACAAGAAGCAAGGAAATAAACAGAGACCGAATTAAATTTGGCTCAATTTGAGGAGAAACGTCTGGTCTGTACTCTTGTACAGTTTCCAGCACGCTCTGACGAAAAAAGGTTTACGTCTCCTCTTTTATTTGGATATTCCCTGTTTACACAACAACAGCTGTTTCTAAAGGAATGGGGGGTATGTAAACAGCCATTGTTTTTGGTCACATTAACACAAAAGAAAAATATGCCTCGGGCTTGGGCTGGTCCTGGATCACAATAGATAACCCCTCCCGTCTCCTCCCATCGTACACAGCGGAATTTTCCAAACCTTTGGCTTGGGGCAACAAAGACAGCTTTCATCTGTTCACTGGGAACTCGAGGAACGGAAAGTTTTTTGATAATTTACATATAATTTTTCTGACAACAAGGTTGCAACATTGTTTGTAATCTGCTCTCATTTTCTCACACATTTAACCCTCTGATGTTCTGTGTACCTACACTCTGTCCTCCTACTGTCTAGGTCTGCTGTGTGTGTGTGTGTGTGTGTGTATGTGGTACACAGAACATCTATTTCCACACTTCTATTAGCCAGTGGACCTGGACATCTTGTATGTAATAGAAATGTGTAGGGCGGGTGTATGGTGTGTGGTCATTAAATATGTATTCTGATATATGTTCTTCACAGAAAATGAGCCAAAGTCAGTGAGTCTCAGTTTGAAAAATTAATTAATTGTATCATTTTTCTTTTAATAAAAAATGAAAACGGGTCCCACAGACCCGAACACCACACAAGGGTTAATTACCAAATTACCGTATTTTTCGGACTATAAGGCGCACTTAAAATCCTTTTATTTTCTCAAAACCCTTTGTGAGGAGGCGTGTCCGGCGGACCGGCTCCGAGATGGACGTCAGGTACGTGGATCCCCCACCTGGGCGCAATGCTATAATCACCTGGCAGTGCGTAAAAGGGCGGGAGCAGAGGAGGACGAGGCAGAGGAAGGAGGGAGAAAACCAGCGCATGCAGAACGAGAGCGACGGAGAGCAAGAGGCAGACGACGACGACGTGGGCGGCTGAAAAGTGACCGAAGAGCGAGCAGTGGAGGAGGAGCTGAAAAACGACCCGACGAGAGACTGAGGTTTATTTGAAAACAAATAAAAGAAGTCACAACGCTGCTCGCAGTCATGTCTGTCTTTGGTGGTCCATGGAACCCGGAGGGAGGAAGAACTCCACATTGATCCACGCACCTGACGTCCATCTCGGAGCCTCGCTGCCAGTCCGCCGGCCACCCCTCTTCGCCGTCATCTCGGAGTCGGCCCCGGCTCGCCCCGCCTCGCTGCAGGTCTGCCGGCCCCGCCTCCTCACACCCTTATAACCCGGTGCGCCTAATGTTCGGAACAATTTTGGTTGTGCTTCCGACATTATCATGGGCGCCCCTGCTTATTTCAGCAAGACAATGTAGTGAAAAAGAGTGCGGGTACTAGACTGGCCTGCCTGTAGTCCAGACCTGTCTCCCATTGAAAATGTGTGGCGCATTATGAAGCCTAAAATACCATAACGGAGACTTGTTGAACAACTTAAACTGCACATTAAGCAGGAATGGGAAAGAATTCCACCTGCAAAGTTTCAAAAATTGGTCTTCACAGTTCCCAAACGTTTACTGAGTGTTGTTAAAAGGAAAGGCCATGTAACACAGTGGTAAAAATGCCCCTGTGCCAACTTTTTTGCAATCTGCTGCCATTAAGTCAATGATTATTTACAAAAAAAAATGAAGTTTCTCAGTTCAAACATTACATATCTTGTCTTTGCGGTTTATTCAATTAAATATAAGTAGAAAATGATTTGCAAATCATTGTATTCTGTTTTTATTTACCATTTTACACAACGTGCCAACTTCACTGGTTTTGGGTTTTGTAATACCATAACCTGTACATAGGGAAGTTGTTACAATCTACTAAATGACGCCCATAGCTCTCACATTAGGACATATATCCGGTTGTCGTGTACTATGGATCAGTTTGACCGTTAGGTAGGAATTGGAACGCATGTTACATAATTAAGATGTTTTAGTTGCCCAAGGGCATTGTTAAATTATAAATGTCTAATTTATTTGACTGTGTTTACTGTATCGCGATTGGCACGTTATTTACTGCAGCTACTGAACTGAATGATGTTAACGACCCCATTAAAAGTGGGGCGGCATAGCTCGGTTGGTAGAGTGGCCGTGGTGGAGTGGTTCAATTCCCGTTTCCGCCATCCTAGTCACTGCCGGGCAATCAACGTCAGAACCCAACATTGATTAAACATCGTCAAAAATCATGTTGTTTCAACGTTGTATATGGTTTGAAAATGACCAAAATTCAATGGTCATATCAACGTCAAAACCCAACATTGATTAAACGTCGTCAAAAAGCATGTTGTTTCAACGTTGTATATGGTTTGAAAATGACCAAAATTCAACGGTCAAATCAACGTCAAAACCCAACATTGATTAAACGTCGTCAAAAAGCATGTTGTTTCAACGTTGTATATGGTTTGAAAATGACCAAAATTCAACGGTCAAATCAACGTCAAAACCCAACATTGATTAAACGTCGTCAAAAAGCATGTTGTTTGGGGCAAGCCACTTTACCCACCTGCTCCCTGTGCCACCCACACTGGTTTAAATGTTGCTTAGATATTGGGTTTCAATATGTAAAGCGCTTTGAGTCACTAGAGAAAAGCGCTATATAAATGTAATTCACTTCTCTTAAAATTGGTTTCTGACTGACCAAAAGGAGTCTATAGGAATCTTCATTCTACTTATCAGGGAGTCACCAGTGGCTCAGTAAGTATCGGACTTGGCTTAAGGGGAGCATTGGCTGGTTTGTAACGTTAGGTATGGAAATGCAGGGTATGATGTCGGTTCTGCGTGTGTGCCCTAAAGCAAGGCACAAAGCCTACTCCATCGCCCGAGGTGCATGTCGTTCTGTTGCCGCCCCTCTCGGACTTCATTGCTTTCCTGCATGTCCGCAGAATTTAAATGCCGACGTGTGGCATGTTCACTGCAAAAAAAAAACAAAAAACTACTTTAACTTTCCCTCAAGGACTGAATAAAACATTTCAATCCATTATGGAATCACATTAAAAACAATTTTGCCCAAAGTAAAAAAAAATAAGTATGTTTATTTTGAACGACTCACATTATTTTTATGCCCCTCAACCAATGAACCTTCAACATAGCTCTCTCTCAGCACTCCATAATTTAGCTTTTTTTTTAACCGTTTTTTAAATCTTGGACGACTTCAGTCGTTGCAATTATAAAAGGTACATAAACACGTTCCCACTTTACTGAAGCTGAATTCTGCAGTTCACTTCATGGACACAACAATGTTGTCGAAAAGGCTGTTTGAGAGGGGGTTTATTGTAATTAACTCCGAATAAGAAGGCCTCTCTGAGCATGTCAAGTGCTACGAACATATTGAGTGTCATCTGCGATGAGCTTCAGTCGCAAATGAAGGCAAACACACACTCTTTGAAAGCTGATCTATTCCCTCCGCCTTTTGAAGGATGTTTTGGTGCTCGACCAAAGGCTGATACACACTTTGAGATTTTCAAAATGTTATGAGATGTTTTATCTGTAACAGACCCCACATATGAAGATAAGAAATCCGGCATTGGGCAGTTTTGATCAGTTTTGTTCGACGATAATATCAACACCACTAGTCCTTCAAGCCCGAAATCTTGTGTGAACAAACGTGACCAATAGGAGTGGCCATATCAATTTAAATATAGATGGTATGGATACCGAGGTGTGTATTGGTATCAGATCGATACTGTCCAGCAGACACAAGACATCAAAACAGCGTTGAGAATTTGTTGAATTAGGTCCTGACATTGAGCAACTCAAACTTAACGATGAAACAACATACTTTTTGACGACGTTTAATCAATGTTGGGTTCTGACGTTGATTTGACCATTGAATTTTGATCATTTTCAAACCATATACAACGATGAAACAACATGCTTTTTGATGACATTTAATCAATGTTGGGTTCTGACGTTGATTTGACCATTGAATATTGGTCATTTTCAAACCATATACAACGTCGAAACAACATGCTTTTTGACGACATTTAATCAATGTTGGGTTCTGACGTTGATTTGACCATTGAATTTTGGTCATTTTCAAACCATATACAACGTTGAAACAACATGCTTTTTGACGACGTTTAATCAATGTTGGGTTCTGACGTTGATTTGACCATTGAATTTTGGTCATTTTCAAACCATATACAACGTTGAAACAACATGCTTTTTGACGACGTTTAATCAATGTTGAGTTTTGACGTTGATTTGACCGTTGAATTTTGGTCATTTTCAAACCATATACAACGTTGAAACAACAAGCTTTTTGACGACGTTTAATCAATGATAGGTTTTGACGTTGATTTGACCATTGAATTTTGGTCATTTTCAAACCATATACAACGTTGAAACAACATGCTTTTTGACGACGTTTAATCAATGTTGGGTTTTGACATTGATTTGACTGTTGAATTTTGGTCATTTTCAAACCATATACAACGTTGAAACAACATGCTTTTTGATGACATTTAATCAATGTTGGGTTCTGACGTTGATTTGACCATTGAATTTTGGTCATTTTCCAATTAATATTTTTCAACACAAATACAACGTTGAAACAACATGCTTTTTGACGACGTTTAATCAATGTTGGGTTTTGACGTTTATTTGACCATTGAATTTTGGTCATTTTCCAACCAAAATCTTTCAACACAAATACAACGTTGAAACAACATGCTTTTTGACGACGTTTAATCAATGTTGGGTTCTGACGTTGATTTGACCATTGAATTGTGGTTATTTTCCAACCAAAAATTTTCAACACAAATACAACGTTGAAACAACATGCTTTTTGACGACGTTTAATCAATGTTGGGTTCTGACGTTGATTTGACCATTGAATTTTGGTCATTTTCAAACCATATACAACGTCGAAACAACATGCTTTTTGACGACGTTTAATCAATGTTGAGTTTTGACGTTGATTTGACCGTTGAATTTTGGTCATTTTCAAACCATATACAACGTTGAAACAACAAGCTTTTTGACGACGTTTAATCAATGATAGGTTTTGACGTTGATTTGACCATTGAATTTTGGTCTTTTTCAAACCATATACAACGTTGAAACAACATGCTTTTTGACGACGTTTAATCAATGTTGGGTTTTGACATTGATTTGACTGTTGAATTTTGGTCATTTTCAAACCATATACAACGTTGAAACAACATGCTTTTTGATGACATTTAATCAATGTTGGGTTCTGACGTTGATTTGACCATTGAATTTTGGTCATTTTCCAATCAATATTTTTCAACACAAATACAACGTTGAAACAACATGCTTTTTGACGACGTTTAATCAATGTTGGGTTTTGACGTTTATTTGACCTTTGAATTTTGGTCATTTTCCAACCAAAATCTTTCAACACAAATACAACATTGAAACAACATGCTTTTTGACGATGTTTAATCAATGTTGGGTTCTGACCTTGATTTGACCATTGAATTGTGGTCATTTTTGAACAAATATTTTTCAACACAAATACAACGTTGAAACAACATGCTTTTTGACGACGTTTAATCAATGTTGGGTTCTAACTTAGATTTGACCATTGAATTTTGGTCATTTTCCAACCAATATGTTTCAACACAAATACAATGTTGAAACAACATGTTTTTTGATGACGTTTATTCAATGTTGGGTTCTGATGTTGATTTGACCATTGAATTTTGGTCATCCATCCATCCATTTTCTACCGCTTATTCCTTTTTGGGGTCGCGGGGGAATTTTGGTCATTTTCCAACCAAAATTTTTCAACACTAATACAACGTTGAAACAACATGTTTTTTGACGACGTTTATTCAATGTTGGGTTCTGACGTTGATTTGACCATTGGATTTTGGTCATTTTCCAACCAAAATCTTTCAACACAAATACAACTTTGAAACAACATGCTTTTTGACGACGTTTATTCAATGTTGGGTTCCTGTGTTGATTTGACCATTGAATTTTTGTCATTTTCCAACCAATATTTTTCAACACGAATACAACATTAAAAAAACATGCTTTTTGACAACGTTTAATCAATGTTGGGTTCTGACGTTGATTTGAATATTGAGTTTTGGTCATTTTCCAACCAATATTTTTCAACACAAATACAACATTGAAACAACATGCTTTTTAACAACGTTTAATCAATGTCGGGTTCTGACGTTGATTTGACAATTGAATTTTGGTCATTTTCCAACCAATATTTTTCAACACAAATACAACGTTGAAACAACATGCTTTTTGACGACGTTTAATCAATGTTGAGTTCTGACGTTGATTTGACCATTGAATTTGTGTCATTTTCTAACCAATATTTTTCAACAGAAATACAATGTTAAAACAACATGCTTTTTGACGACGTTTAATCAATGTTGGGTTCTGACTTTGATTTGACCATTGATTTTTGGTCATTTTCCAACCAATATTTTTCAACACAAATACAACATTGAAACAACATGCTTTTTGACGATGTTTAATCAATGTTGGGTTTTGACGTTCATTTGACCATTGAATTTGGGTCATTTTCCAACCAATATTTTGCAACAGAAATACAACGTTGAAAGAACATGCTTTTTGACGACGTTTAATCAATGTTGAGTTCTGATGTTGATTTGACCATTGAATTTGTGTCATTTTCTAACCAATATTTTTCAACAGAAATACAATGTTAAAACAACATGCTTTTTGACGACGTTTAATCAATGTTGGGTTCTGACTTTGATTTGACCATTGATTTTTGGTCATTTTCCAACCAATATTTTTCAACACAAATACAACGTTTAAACAACATGCTATTTGACAACGTTTTATCAATGTTGGGTTCTGACGTTGATTTGACCATTGAATTTTGGTCATTTTCCAACCAATATTTTGCAACAGAAATACAACGTTGAAACAACATGCTTTTTGACGACGTTTAATCAATGTTGAGTTCTGACGTTGATTTGACCATTGAATTTTGGTCATTTTCCAACGAAAACTTTTCAACACAAATACAACGTTGGAACAATAAGCCTTTGGACAACGTTAAATCAATGTTGGGATCTGATGTTGATTTGACAATTGAATTTTGGTCATTTTCCAACCAAAATGTTTCAACACAAATACAACGTTGAAACAACATGCTTTTTGACAACGTTTAATCAATGTTGGGTTCTGACGTTGGTTTGACAATTGAATTTTAGTCATTTTCTAACCAACATTTTTCAACACAAATACAACATGGAAAAAACATGCTTTTTGACAACGTTTAATCAATGTTGGGTTCTGACGTTGATTTGACAATTGAATTTTGGTTTTTTCCCAACCAACATTTTTCAACACAAATACAACGTTGAAAAAACATGCTTTTTGATGACATTTAATCAATGTTGGGCTCTGACGTTGATATTACCATTGAATTTGGGTTATTTTCCAACCAAAACTTTTCAACACAAATACAACGTTGAAATAACATGCTTTTTGACAACGTTTAATCTATGTTGGGTTCTGACGTTGATTTGACCATTGAATTTTGGTTATTTTCCAACAAAATTTTTTCAACACGAATACAATGTTGAAACAACATGCTTTTTGAGGACGTTTAATCAATGTTGCGTTCTAACGTTGATTTGACCATTGAATTTTGGTCATTTTCCAACGAACATTTTTCAACACAAATATAACGTTGAAACAACATGCTTTTTGACGATGTTTAATCAATGTTGGGTTCTGACGTTGATTTGACCATTGAATTTTGATCATTTCCCAACCAATATTCTACAACACAAATACAAAATTGAAACAACATGCTTTTGGACGTTTATTCAAGGTCAGGGTGTGACGTTGATTTGACCATTGAAATTTGGTCATTTCCGAACCAGCAACGTGAATCCAACGTTAGACGCCGATGTTGTTTCAATTTACAAATACAACTATTTTGCAAGTCCAAGACATTAGATGGCAGCATAGGCGCCAAGCTACATTTCTGCCAGTGGGTGCTCGGTGTGTGTGTATTAGTGTTATCCCGATACCAATATTTTGGAACCCAAAAAATATCGATGTAATCGTAGTAGTATGGACTAGATACGCTTTTGTACGTGGTATCATTACAGTGGATGTTAGGTGTAGATCCATCAATGGCGTTTGTTTGTATTGTAGCGTCCCGGAAGAGTTGGTCCTGCAGAGAATTCTGGGAATTTGTTCTGTAGTGTTTATGTTGTGTTGGGGTGCAAATTATCTTCCACAATGTGTTTGTTGTTGTTGTTTAGTGTGGTCTCACTATATGGCACATGTTTATGACAGTGTTGGCATTGTTCATACTGCCACCCTTAGTGTGACAAGTATGGCTGTTGAGTAAGTATGCACTTCTTTCGCTTGTGTGCAGCGTGTTCAAAGTCAAAATGGTTGTGTCATCAGTTCATTATCGGGCACAATTGAATCTAGGTTAGTCCTTGTTAATTATGAGCTATATAGTTTGTGTCTGTTTTGTTATGTAAAATGGACTAAACTTGCCTCAAAATGAACAACAACACAATTGATTTTACCAGATTGGCCCACTGTGGAGTAGATTTGACTCCATGTGGCCCCCGATCTAAAATGAGTTTGACACCTCTGCTGTAGACTGTTAAGTTCTTACCAGGGTCAAGCAACACCACATTGTACACTTTAACAGCGTACAACTTCATAAAAGTTGAACTAGTTTTTTTGTGAAATACTCTCAACTACCAGCAAAACCAGAAGTTTCTCCTCAATTTACCGTGCAAAAGTCTAAAAAATGTGTTTTGAATTTAAATAGCTTGTCCCCAGAGCATAAAGATTCCTGTAATTCATTAATATTTCATGAATAATTCTTGCATCCCTCATCCCGTCTCTAGCACCCGCTCTTCACAACATGCTTGCCCCTCTGCCGACTTTGTCAGTCTCCCTTGTTTTTCACTCAGTCCCAAATTGCCAGGTTTACTGGACGAGATTTAATCCCAGGGCTGTCAGGCGGGCGGCTGATACCGATCAATCTCCAGAAAGCTGGGAAGCGGGAGCGAAAAGAGGCGTGTTCCTGCTGAGGGTCCTCTAAAATGTTTATCTACACAATCTTGTCTGGCCGCACACGGACGCTAAAAGACACTTTAGTCTACGTGATGCAAAGAAACTACTCTAAAGCAAAAAGCTCACCTGTTCTGTCAGTCAAGAAAATAATTGTGTGTTAAAAGTTTGGCATGATAATTTGGGTTATCAACAAAGGCAATTAAGGCAAGACAAGGACATGGATTGGTCGCTAAGTCTAAATTATTCCTTTGTTTTTGCAATTTAGCTGGTTAAAAAGCTTACCCCTAGATTTTTAACCTCGATATTAATTCTGAGGGACACTTTCTCTGACTGCTGGCTGTCCATCCGGGGTGGACCGCTCGCCTGTGCATCAGTTGGGGACATCTCTGCGCTGCTGACCCGTCTCCGCTCGGGATGGTCTCCTGCTGGCCCCACTATGGACTGGACTCTCACTATTATGTTAGATCCACTATGGACTAGACTCTCACTATTATGTTAGATCCAGTATGGTTCTGACGTTGATTTGACCATTGAATTTTGGTCATTTTCAAACCATATACAACGTTGAAACAACATGCTTTTTGATGACATTTAATCAATGTTGGGTTCTGACGTTGATTTGACCATTGAATTTTGGTCATTTTTGAACCAATATTTTTCAACACAAATACAACGTTGAAACAACATGCTTTTTGACGACGTTTAATCAATGTCGGGTTCTGACGTTGGTTTGACAATTGAATTTTAGTCATTTTCTAACCAAAAATGTTCAACACAAATACAACGTTGAAACAACATGCTTTTTGATGACGTTTGATCAATGTTGGGTTCTGACGTTGATTTGACCATTGAATTTTGGTCATTTTCCAACAAATATTTTTCAACACAAATACAACATTGAAAAAACACGCTTTTTGATGACGTTTAATCAATGTCGGGTTCTGACGTTGGTTTGACAATTGAATTTTAGTCATTTTCTAACCAAAATTTTTCAACACAAATACAACGTTGAAACAACATGCTTTTTGACGACATTTAATCAATGTTGGGTTCTGACGTTGATTTGACCATTACATTTTGGTCATTTTCCAACCAATATTTTTCAACAGAAATACAATGTTGAAACAACATGCTTTTTGACGACGTTTAATCAATGTTGGGTTCTGACGTTGATTTGACCATTACATTTTGGTCATTTTCCAACCAAAATTTTTCAACAGAAATACAATGTTGAAACAACATGCTTTTTGACGACGTTTAATCAATGTTGGGTTCTGACGTTGATTTGACCATTACATTTTGGTCATTTTCCAACCAAAATTTTTCAACACAAATACAACATTGAAACAACATGCTTTTTGACGACGTTTATTCAATGTTGAGTTCCTGTGTTGATTTGACCATTTAATTTTTGTCGTTTTCCAACCAATATTTTTCAACACGAATACAACATTGAAAAAACATGCTTTTTGACAACGTTTAATCAATGTTGGGTTCTGACGTTGAACTCTCACTATTATGTTGGATCCACTATGGACTAGACTCTCACACTATTATGTTAGATCCACTATAGACTGGACTTTCACAATATTATGCTAGACCAGGGGTCGGCAACCTTTACCAGTCAAAGAGCCATTTTGACCAGTTTCATAAATTAAAGATAACAATGGGAGCCACAATAATTTTTTGAAATTTAAAATGATATAACACTGAATTCTTTTTTTTTTTTTTTGCTTCGTGCTATGTATAAACCAGGGATCTCAGACACACTGCCCATACCTTAATATCATTGAATGCTGGTGCGGCACGCGGGTTTTATATGAATGGCGCTTGTCAACGTCATGCGTGCCGTGATGGTACAGCATATAATACACACTACAACCGACGAGCCTGATCAGCCACACGTTGTATGGAGCTTCTGTTTGCTCACGTAAGGGACAGCAAGGCATACTTGGTCAACAACCACACAGGTTACACTGACGGTGGCGGTACAAAAAAAACAAAACTTTAACACTCTTACTAATAATGCGCCACACTGTGAACCCACACCAAACAAGAATGACAAACACATTTCGGGAGAACATCTGCACCGTAACACAACATAAACACAACAGGACAAATACCCAGAATCCCATGCAGCCCTAACTCTTCCGGGCTATATTATACACCCCCGCTACCAAACCCCGCCCACCTCAACCGACGCACAGAGGGGCGGGGGGTGATGTGTGAGGGAGCAGGGTTGGGGTGGCGGCGGGGTTTGGTGGTAGCAGGGGTGTATAATGTAGCCCGGAAGAGTCAGGGCTGCATGGGATTCTGGGTATTTGTTCTGTTGTGTTTATGTTGTGTTAAGGTGCAGATGTTCTCCCGAAATGTGTTTGTCATTCTTGTTTGGTTTTGGTTCAAAGTGTGGCGCATTATTAGTAAGAGTGTTTAAGTTGTTTTATATGGCCACCGTTAGTGTAACCTGTGTGGCTGTTGACCAAGTATGCCTTGCTGTCACGCACCTGTGCAAGCAGAAGATGCATACTGCATAACAAGAGGTTGGGCTGGCACACTGTTAATACAGATTGTAGAGGGCGCCAAATGCTGTACCATCATGGCACGCCCTTATTATAACTACAAGGGTGAAAATCGGAGAATATTAATCTGCGAGAGGCTCTGAAATCCGGAAGTCTCCCGGGAAAATCGGGGTGGTCGGCAAGTAAGCTGCTGAGCCGCATCAGAGTGATCAAAGAGCCGCATGCGGCTCCATAGCAGCCTGCGGCTCCGGAGCCGCGGGTTGCCAACCCCTGTGCTAGACCCACTCGACGTCCATTGCATCCGGTGCCCTTTGAGACACTTGTGATTTAGGGCTATATAAATAAACATTGATTGATTGATTGATTCTCTTGGCTTATTGATTCCAAGGTACCGGGAAATGGTACAACACCGGTTCAATTGCGAACACAACGGTACCAATTTCCGGTACTTTTGTGTGTTTAAAAATATTGTTTTTGATAATAAAATCTAATTTTTTTCATTGCAATTTTAAAAAATAAGCTCATTATGATAACTGCTGTCCAGTTGTTGTATCATTATTTCTGAGTCTCATTTGCAGTTATGACACCGAATTGCAATTGCAAGTCCAAAACGTTAGATGTCGTGTACGGCAGTGTTATTCAACCACTAGTGTGTTGGGTTAAAAGTATTTTTTGCAAACCAGTAATTATAATCCGCAAATAATGTGCCGTTGTTGAGTGCCGGTGCTGTCTAGAGCTCGGCAGAGTAACCGTGTTATTCTCTTCCATATGAGTAGGTGGCAGCCGGTAGCTAATTTCTTTGTAGAGGTCGGGAACACGTCTTGTGAGACGACGATGGTTTGTCGTGATTACAATATGCAGGCGACAGCGGGAGGCAGAGTGCAGGTAAAAAGGTATCTAATGCTTAAAGGGGAACATTATCACCAGACCTATGTAAGCGTCAATATATACCTTGATGTTGCAGAAAAAAGACCATATATTTTTCTAACCGATTTCCGAACTCTAAATGGGTGAATTTTGGCGAATTAAACGCCTTTCTAATATTCGCTCTCGGAGCGATGACGTCACAACGTGGCGTCACATCGGGAAGCAATCCGACATTTTCTTGAACACCGAGTCAAATCAGCTCTGTTATTTTCCGTTTTTTCGACTGTTTTCCGTACCTTGGAGACATCATGCCTCGTCGGTGTGTTGTCGGAGGGTGTAACAACACGAACAGGGACGGATTCAAGTTGCACCAGTGGCCCAAAGATGCGAAAGTGGCAAGGAATTGGACGTTTGTTCCGCACACTTTACCGACGAAAGCTATGCTACGACAGAGATGGCAAGAATGTGTGGATATCCTGCGACACTCAAAGCAGATGCATTTCCAACGATAAAGTCAAAGAAATCTGCCGCCAGACCCCCATTGAATCTGCCGGAGTGTGTGAGCAATTCAGGGACAAAGGACCTCGGTAGCACGGCAAGCAATGGCGGCAGTTTGTTCCCGCAGACGAGCGAGCTAAACCCCCCTGGATGTCTTGGCTCACACCGTCCCGAAGATGATCAAGAGAAGAATATCGACCCTATCTTCCGTGGCCTGCTGACATGAGGGTATGTCTACAGAATATATTAATTGATGAAAATCGGGCTGTCTGCACTCTCAAAGTGCATGTTGTTGCCAAATGTATTTCATATGCTGTAAACCTAGTTCATAGTTGTTAGTTTCCTTTAATGCCAAACAAACACATACCAATCGTTGGTTAGAAGGCGATCGCCGAATTCGTCCTCGCTTTCTCCCGTGTCGCTGGCTGTCGTGTCGTTTTCGTCGGTTTCGCTTGCATACGGTTCAAACCGATATGGCTCAATAGCTTCAGTTTCTTCTTCAATTTCGTTTTCGCTACCTGCCTCCACACTACAACCATCCGTTTCAATACATTCGTAATCTGTTGAATCGCTTAAACCGCTGAAATCCGAGTCTGAATCCGAGCTAATGTCGCTATAGCTTGCTGTTCTTCTCGCCATGTTTGTTTGTGTTGGCTTCACTATGTGACGTCACAGGAAAATGGACGGGTGTTTATAACGATGGTTAAAATCAGGCACTTTGAAGCTTTTTTTAGGGATATAGCGTGACGGGTAAAATTTTGAAAAAAACTTCGAAAAATATAATAAGCCACTGGGAACTGATTTTTCATAGTTTTAACCATTCTGAAATTGTGATAATGTTCCCCTTTAAACCAAAAATAAACAAAAGGTGAGTGCCTCTAAGAAAATGCATTGAAGCTTATGGATGGCTATGCAGAACAAAACCAAAACTGAACTGGCTACAAAGTAAACAGAATGCTGGACGACAGCAAAGACTTACAGCGTATGGAGCAGAGACGGCGTCCACATAGTACAGCCGTACATGACATGACAATCAACAATGTCCACACACAAAAAAAAAGATAGCAACAACTTAAATAGTCTTGATTGCTAAAACAAAGCAGGTGCGGGGAATAGCGCTCAAAGGAAGACATGAAACTTCAACAGGAAAAGCCACCAAAGTAGTAGCGCAAGACAAGAACTAAAACACTACACACAGGAAAACACTAAAAAACTCAAAATAAGTCACGGCGCGATGTGACAGGTCGTGACAGTACACCTACTTTGAGACAAGAGCTATAGTGATGCATGGTTGGTTATGGTTTGAATTCATATCCAACGACTTGTTACTGTCTACTGAGTTTCATTTTTTAATGATTTCTGCAGGTCAATGAAAAAAATGCGCCTTGGCTCAAAAAAGGTTGAAAAACACCTGTGTACGGTGGGTTGATCATTTCAGTCTGTCCCAGTGACGTGCAGTCACTAGAGGCAGGTGAGGCGGGGCCTCACCTGCCATCATGGAAAGAAAAAAAATGTAAAAAGAAAAAAAAAAAAAAAATTGTTATATGTATGCAGTGATTATACTATAAAGTTATTTTCCATTTAACTTCACCAGTTTTAGATTATTTTTATTCAAAATCGCTGAATTTTCACATTTGCCGTTCAAATACTGAGAAGAGACGGTGCGGTGAACAGCAGCCAGTTGAGACACGTCACTCAGTGCCGCAACATGGATTGCGCAATGACTCGGCTAACTGCTGGCCTGCTGTGCAGTGAGACTGTATTGCTATATGAACTACATTATACATTTCCATAGTTTAGTTAGCTGAGGTATATAATGTACAGTGTATTTTGTCAACAACTGTTTGTGTGTAACTTATTTCTTGTGCTGAGCGATCATAAAACGGCTGCAAAAGACGCACTGGCTGAGGCTCGCCTCCTGCACCCCCGCCGTAGAATTGTTATATCAACTAAAGCCCACACTTAAACTTTCCACGTGCAAGATTGAATCTATTTAAAAAAAATATTTTATAAGAAGCCAAAAAGTGCAAAAACAATAATGTTGGTGTTGGAGGAGTTGTGAATGACTGCAGGGACACAACATTAGATACACCTGCAGACTGCAGGTGTACCTCATTCACAACTCCTCCAACACAAACATTATTGTTTTTGCACTTTTTGGCTTCTTATTAAATAACTTTTGTAACCTATTTTCATGGGCTTTCCTCTTTGTGATGTTAAGTTCCTGTTATGCGCTGTTATACAGTATATGCCTTGAGCTCTTATTTTGAAGGTGCTAAGAGCGGAAGTGATGTCACGTTGCGGAGGTTTTTGAAAGAATGTAAATAAAGTGGTCCTCGTGTAATCTGGAGCCTCCGTGTTTGTTATTTTGTAGTTTCATACAGTATAGGCGACATTTATAAACCCTCGGTTACACTTTTTTAAATAGATTCAATCTTGCACGTGGAAAGTTTAAGTGAGGGCTTTAGTTGCGGCGCATGGACTTAATTTATAAGTAAAGGTAAGACCATAATAACGTTTTTTTAATTAAATGTGCTTTTTTGTGTGCTACAGTTTGTATGTGTAAAGTTAAAGTTAAGTTAAAGTACCAATGATTGTCACACACACACTAGGTGTAATGAAATTTGTCCTCTGCATTTGACCCATCCCCTTGATCACCCCCTGGGATGTGAGGGGAGCAGTGGGCAGCAGCGGCGCCGCGCCTGGGAATCATTTTTGGTGATTTAACCCCCAATTCCAACCCTTGATGCTGAGTGCCAAGCAGGGAAGATTGCTGGTATGAGCTTTTAAACATAACCCGTTAACTGCTGCCAATCAAATGGTGAATAAGATACTCTTTAGGGTTCATATGTTTGTAAATCTGACTGTGATGAAGTCAGTGCCTCACCAGCCATCAACCTCACCGCACGTCACTGGTCTGTCCTATCGGTTGTCCAGTACGGACCAAGGGAATCCAACTGTTTAAAGAATCGTTTAAATGCTTTCACACAGTTAAAACCAAGCATCACGAAGGCCTGCGGCAGGTGATTTCTGCCCGGTCAAAGTGAAAAACTTCAACGAAACAATGGGAGTAACGATCAGAGGCAGCTTCAAAAGAAATGATATATCGATATGGAGGTATTGCCTCTAATGCATACCTCTTTCTAAAATATAACTCAGAATATCGGTGTACTGCTCAGCCCCACAGCGCTTTATATTGTACGTCACTTTCACCCATTCACACACTGATGGCTGAAGCTGACATGCAAGGTGCTAATTTACTACAATTTTGATAGGTTCTTGTTTTTTTTTGGATTAACCTGTAGGACGGTCTGCTGGTCAGCAGGAAATGAACCATAAGTTCCCTCCTCTGCAGTTGTGAATAGATCCTTAGCTTAATGCAAACGTTCTGCTAAAGTCGATATAGAAGCTGACGGGGAAACATTGCAGCAGACTTAGCAACAGAGCGCTATTACAATACGTGTCAGTATATCCTTCCTCTTGTGTTAGCTTTCTGTTACCATCTCTTATGTTAACGGGTCGGTTTTGACCCATGTCTTAAATCAGCTGTAAAATACACTAAAAACAATTATCTATCATCCAATTTGTTTCTCATCTCTTGGTTACCTTGTTAGGCTTCCTTATCCATGAAAATATTGGTTTTAATATTTTTGGTGTGGGCCATTGGGCCTTTTGTTTTGTCAGTTTACCCCTCGATTTCAATTTAAAAAATGGTAAAATGAACCTCGAGAGAATCGTATAAATAAATAATAGGTTGTTGTGTCACCTGACTATTATTGAGGGGTATTAGAACACATCTCTTGAATAAATTTGTTTGATTTATTTTATCATTTTAATAATTTTAACTATAGTAACATCAATGGTGTTACTGGTCTATTTCGACCCATATATATTTACTTCAAGAAAAAGGCTATAAAGTATTTTTTTTCAGCAACAGAACTTTAATACAAACACAAAATGAAAAGCAGAACAAGTCATAACACAAAATACAGATTTGCAAGGTCAAACAAACAACAACCAATCAAGCAAATCAAGTTAAGTTCAAGTTCAAGTTAAAGCATCAATGATTGTCACACACACACACACAAGGTGCGGCAAAATTATTCTCTGCATTTGACCCATCACCCTTGATCACCCCCTGGGAGGTGAGGGGAGCAGTGAGCAGCAGCGGTGGCCGCGCCCGGGAATCATTTTTGGTGATTTAACCCCCAATTCCAACCCATGATGCTGAGTGTCAAGCAGGGAGGTAATGGGTCCCATTTTTATAGTCTTTGGTATGATTCGGCCGGGGTTTGAACTCACAACCTACCGATCTAAAGTACCAATGATTGTCACACACACATTAGGTGTGGTGAAATTTGTCCTCTGCATTTGACCCATCACCCTTGTTCACCCCCTGGGAGGTGAGGGGAGCAGTGGGAATCATTTTTGGTGAGTTAACCCCCAAATCCAACCCTTGATGCTGAGTGCCAAGCAGGGAGGTAATGGGTCCCATTGTTATAGTCTTTGGTATGACCTCCTCATCAGACTCATCAGATGTGTCTGTGTCTTCTTTTTTCACCAAAAAATATTATCCCGAACTCCTCATCGTAAATCTTTTTTTTCATTTTTGCATGCTGCAAATTGGAGATGTGCACTCTGCAAGTCACCAACTCTATACTGAATTGACCTCACATGTCTGGACATGCCTGTCTTTGTTTGTTTTAGTACTGGATAACAAGGTAAAATGAGAATCCCCTAAAGCTCACATGATTGGCTGTCAGTGTGTTCAGTTTTGGCTCTAATTATTGCTTTATTATCTTATTTTTATAATTGGGTCGAAACCGACCCTAAAGACACCAAGGTCATAATTTCAACCAGAGCATTTTATAATTTAGTGAAAAAAAAAAAAAAGTTTTATTTTGTTGAAATAGAGGTTCCTGACAAAGTCAAAAAGCCTTGATGCAAAAAAATAAATGTACGTGGTTCTTTTATGCATTCAAAAACTAAAATGGGTCGGTGCCGACCCTAACACAAGACGAAGGATATCAATCAATCAATCAATCAATCAATGTTTATTTATATAGCCCTAAATCACAAGTGTCTCAAAGGGCTGCACAAGCCACAACGACATCCTCGGTACAGAGCCCACATAAGGGCAAGGAAAAACTCACCCCAGTGGGACGTCGATGTGAATGACTATGAGAAACCTTGGAGAGGACCGCATATGTGGGTAACCCCCCCCTCTAGGGAGACCGAATGCAATGGATGTCGAGTGGGTCTAACATAATATTGTAAGAGTACAGTCCATAGTGGATCCAGCATAACAGTAAGAGTCCAGTCCACAGTGGGGTCAGCAGGAAACCATCCCGAGCGGAGACGGTTCAGCAGCGCAGAGATGTTCCCAACCAATACACAGGCGAGCGGTCCACTCCGGGTCCTGACCCCGGACAGCCAGCACCCCATCCATGGCCACCGGACCTGAGTGTCTCCCCCTCCACAAGGGATAGGGGGAGCAGAGGAGAAAAGAAAAGAAACGGCAGATCAACTGGTCTAAAAAAAAAAGGGTGCTATTCAAAGGCTAGAGCAGGGGTCGGCAACCCGCGACTCCGGAGCCGCTTGCGGCTCTTTGATCACTCTGATGCGGCTCAGCAGCTTACTTCCTGAACCCCCCAATTTTCCCGTGAGACTTCCGAATTTCAGTGCCTCTCGCAGAAAACTCCCGGGATCAATATTCACCGATTTTCACCCTTACAGATATAATAAGGGCGTGCTATGATGGTACAACACCCGACACCCTTTACAATCTGTATTATCAGCATGCCAGCCTAACAATTGTTATACAATATACAACTTCTGCTTGCACACGTACGTGACAGCAAGGCATACTTGTTCAACAGCCACACAGGTTACACTGACGGTGACCATATAAAACAACTTTAACACTCTTACTAATAATGCGCCACACTTTGAACCAAAACCAAACAAGAATGACAAACACATTTCGGGAGAACATCTGCACCTTAACACAACATAAACACAACAGAACAAACACCCAGAATCCCATGCAGCCCTAACTCTTCCGGGATACATTATACACCCCTGCTACCACCAAATCCCGCCCCTACCCCAAGCCTGCTCCCTCACTTATCAACCACCTCCCTCCCCCCCCTCTCTCTCTGTGCGACGTTGAGGTGGGCGGGGTTTGGAAGCGGGGATGTATAATGTATCCCGGAAGAGTTAGGGCTGCATGGGATTCTGGGTATTTGTCCTGTTGTGTTTATGTTGTGTTACGGTGCAGATGTTCTCCCGAAATTTGTTTGTCATTCTTGTTTGGTGTGGGTTCACAGTGTGGCGCAAAAAAAAAACTCTGTATGCAGTGTTATTTCATTTTAAATTTCAAAAGATTTTTGTGGCTCCCATTGTTTTCTATAATTTGTGAAACTGGTCAAAATGGCTCTTTGACTGGTAAAGGTTGCCGACCCCTGGGCTAGAGTATACAAATGAGTTTTAAGATGGGACTTAAATGTTTCTACTGAGGTAGCATCTCTAACTGTTACCGGGAGGGCATTCCATAGTACTGGTATTAGGTCAGATCGTCCACATTGAACGTACAGAGACTTTTGAATAGAAACAGCCTGACTAATTGGGCGTTTTCTCCGGATGCATACACAGCCATTCACTATCCCTAGCTATCCCTGAAGGGCTATAAAAAAAAAGTCCCGGTTGGAAACCAGCCATCGATTGGTCATTAGTTACAAAAACTAATGTGTAACTGAGGTTGCCGGTCTAATCTTTTCTGTATTTCTCAGGCATGGATTACCTGTTCATTAAAGTGACTGACGGTTTGGCAAGAACCCACCGATATCTTTGACGTCACGTTGGCGTAAAAATTGCACAACTGTATGATGTAATCATGGACATTAATTAGAAACAGGGCTAACTGTATTGCTCGTTAATCGGAGAGATCCCAATCCCCGCGCTCATATATTTTGTTTAGAGAGATAAGGAGAGACCATTTGTTCATTATTAAAATTATTCCAGAGCAGCAATTAACCAAACCGGTGACACACGAACCATCCCCAACCAATCAATCGGCCGCTATTCCTGGTTGGTAAAGTCATCTTTATTCATGGCTACACAACTGAGAGTTATTAAGTAAGCTAGGAAATAATTACTCAGGGTTCTGAGTAATTGCGGCCAGGATTTGGTCACAGCCTCCAGAATCATTAAAGACTCAATGAGTATCGTTTACATTTAAGGTAAACCCACATATAATTAAAGAGCTCAGTTTGCAGTCTTGATTCTGACTAAATATGTGTTTAATTACACTACACCTGAATTAAGTAATACAACATTTACATTTTATTATTCAAAACTCTGCTAAAATAACCAGCGTGTGAGCAGTTAGCCAGGTACATATTAATGTCGAGTAATTGCTGTAGTAATTAATGTAGATGCATATATTTCCCATCCCATAATAGCAAACAATGCAACATTTCAAAAACCAAACAAATGAATACACCCCCATTTACTGGAGACATTGCTTGATTTCTTTAAAGTTCTTAATTCATGGGAAGCAAGCAGGTGCTGATTGGCAGACTGTCACTTAGACGTGCTGGTGTTGGCTCGCCATCAAAGCCAGCAGAAAACGTGTCATTCAGTCACATGATGTATTTGTGTTGGTTTCACTTTCATTTCAAATATTGTGTTCACATATGTTGAGATTTAAGACTATTCAGTTGAGTTGTTATAGTTACATTGAAAAACTATTAAAAACCGGAAAAGAGTTGTCTTTACAAACCACTGTATAACTTCAGCATTCAATCACCTGATTTTTAAAAAAATAGAATAATAAAATGAACTGATGGGACAACTTAAAGGGGTCACAACCAACTTGGCCTCTGTTTTTGTCATGACTTGGTCCTTGGGTTTTGTTTTTCCGGAAGGCAACGGAAAGTTGGCTCGGGCAAGACGGGATTGTGAGTACATATTTTATTTTTACAATAACAAAAGGAACAAACTAAAGGTGCGCACAATGGCGGAGAACAAACTATGAAACCAAAAAGACTATAGCACAAAGGCAATTAACTAAGAACACGAAAGAAAACACTTACTGTGGCATGGGACTGTGAACATGGCAAAAGTTCCCAGCCCTAGCCCCCCCCTCAAGGAGCGGATACCAGACGCGCTCCCTGCGGTCTGGAACCGTCTTTTGGGGTGGGTGGAGGGAGGTCAGGAGGGGGCAGAATCCTCCCCATTAAATAGTCCAAAATGTCTTTTTTGTACCTGGGATTGAGTGGGTGAAAAACTTTTTTTTGTGTGTGACTTGGGCGTGGCTTGAGTCCTGGGGGGTGGGGCATGAAATTTGGGTGGCTTGGTTTGACAGGATCTAATGTTCAAAATCATATTTTGGTAGTGTTGAATCATGTTCTTTGAGTTTTTATTTGGAAGCGGGTGACCAAAAGTAAAAGAGTTGAAAAAAAAATCCTGTTCTGTGATGTCATCTTGGGGAAGCCGGGCAGGCTGCGGCCCTTTTCCGCCTGGAGGGGGAGGAGTTTGCGGGAGAGCCGCGTGCTGTCCGCTCACCTTCCATGATGTCCTCGGTCTGGAGTTGCGCTTCCGGGACTGAGGTGACGCAGCGTCGTCCTGGGACCAAATGGAGTCTCTGTACTCCACGGAGGAGTAGCGCAGCGTTTCCTCCTCCATGGCGTGGAGGACCTCCCACGCTGCCTCGTCCAAACTGTCCAACTCTCGTGCGGAAAAACTGTTCTTCTGGCGACATAATGTCATGACTTTGTCCTTGGGTTTTGTTTTTCCGGAAGGCAACGGAAAGTTGGCTCTGTCGAGACGCTAATGTGAGTACATATTTTATTTTTACAATAACAAAAGGAACAAACTAAAGGCGCGCACAATGGCGGAGAACAAACTATGAAACCAAAAAGACTATAGCACAAAGGCAATTAACTAAGAACACGAAACAAAACACTTACTGTGGCATGGGACTGTGAACATGGCTTGAGAGGATAAAGAGTGTGCAGAGCATACATGTGACGTCGCCAGGCTGACCAACAGAAAAAGAAAAGCTTAAATAACACAGGCAAATTACAAGCGCTTCGCCCAAAATTCAAGCATTTTTCAAACCTTGAAAACACAACATTAAAATCCAAGCATTTTCAAGGTTTTTAAGCACCCGTACAAACCCTGAACACAACATTTTAGCGTATTTACATGTGCTTTATGAGAACTATTTGGGTTATGGCCGTCAGCGGCTTAGTGGTTAGAGTGTCCGCCCTGATATCGGTAGGTTGTGAGTTCAAACCCCGACCGAGTCATAACGAAGACCATAAAAATGGGACACATTAACTCCCTGCTTGACACTCAGCATCGAGTGTTGGAATTGGGGGTTAAATCACCAAAAATGATTCCCGGATATGGCCACCGCTGCTGCTCACTGCTCCCGGGCGTGGCCACTGCTGCTGCTCACTGCTCCCCTCACCTCCCAGGGGGGTGATCAAGGGTGATGGGTCAAATGCAGAGAATAATTTCGCCACAACTAGTGTGTGTGTGACAATCATTGGTACTTTAACTTTAACTTAAATCCATACACGACCTGCGTCATTTTATAAGCCGCGGGGTCTAAAGCGTACCAAAAAAAAGCAGCGGCTGTAGTTTTTAGCGACAGCATGTGACAAACTGTTTTACGTGCTCGCTGTATATGAACCTCCACGTCCCGGCTTTTCACTCTATCAGCACTATAAATATTAATTTAGATATAAACGATGCGCCGCCTTCCACCGCCCATCTTCATTAGTCTTATCAGGCCTCGCCTCCACAAGTCATCTCCGTCTTCCATTCGCAAGTCTGTCTCTCACTTCTACCACCACTGCGAGGGTACAGGGGAAAAAAACAAAAAACACTGTAATAAAACCCATTACTGACGCAGCCCCCCATGTGTTGGAATATCGTAGTGGGCTATTTTCAAAGAAACTATCCATTATTCGACCCCTCTTTCTTTCCTTGGGCTTATACTCCCTCTCTTTCTGTCGCCCTATTTGCCAGCTTGAATTTATGATAATGTTCAAAAACTGGGGCTAAAAAGCAAAGAAGGGCTGTCGAGATGATGAGAGGGGGGCGCTGGGGAGGGGGTGGTTTTTGAGATTTGCAAACAAATTTAATAACTACCCCTGAAAAATGGAATCACTTTGCAGGGTTTCAAATTGCTCACCTCCACGAAGAGGAGTGAGGGCGACTGACAGAAGGGAATATTGAATACTGGAGGGTGTGGGGGGGGAGGGAGCTGTTGTGACAATTTGACACATTATATCAATTTCAGACACTGCAGCTATGAGAGGGTTTGGTTACCACCTCAAAAATCGGGACGTTTTTATTTTCATTGCTTTGGTAACGCCGGGACAAAATGTGCTGTGGATCTTGTATACATGTATAAACATGTATAAACATGTATATACTGTATATATATATATATATATATATATATATATATATATATATATATATATATATATATATGGCATTGTCTTGCTGAAATAA
>NC_084577.2:21842586-21862586 GCF_033978685.3 Nerophis lumbriciformis | reverse complement strand
GCTGGTTTTTAATATATTATTAAAGTTTGACTGACCTATCTGACTGTTTTTTTGACATTCCTTTAGCGCAGTTAGATGCGGCTTACAACACCGGGCGGCTTATAGGTGGACAAAGTTTTGAAATATGCCGTTCATTGAAGGCGCGGCTTTTAACCCAGGGCGCCTTATGGTGCGGAAAATACGGTATATATATATATATATATATATATATATATATATATATATATATATATATATATATATATATATATATGTATATATATATATATGTATATATATATATATATGACCGTTGGAATTTGGTCATTTTCCTAACCGATATTCTACAACACAAATACAACGTTGAAACAACACGCTTTTTGACGATGATTATTCAATGTCAGGTTGTAACATTGAATTGACCATTAAACTTTGGTAATTTTCCTAAACAATATTCTACCAGACAAATATAACGTTGAAACAACATGCTTTTTGACGACGTTTAATCAATGTCAGGATGTGACCCTGATTTGACCATTGAAATTTGGTCATTTTCCTAACCAATATTCTACAACACAAATACAACGTTGAAACAACATGCTTTTTGGATGTGACGCTGATTCGACCATTGAAATTTGGTCATTTTCCTAACCAATATTCTACAACACAAATACAACGTTGAAACAACATGCTTTTTGACGACGTTTAATCGATGTCAGGATGTGACGCTGATTTGACCGTTGGAATTTAGTCACTTTCCTAACCAATATTCTACAACACAAATACAACGTTGAAACAACATGCTTTTGGACGACGTTTAATCAATGTCAGTTTGTGACGCTGATTTGACCTTTGAAATTTGGTCATTTTTCTAACCAATATTCTACAACACAAATACAACGTTGAAAAAACATGCTTTTTGATGACGTTTAATCAAAGTCAGGATATGACGCTGATTTGACCATTGGAATTTAGTCACTTTCCTAACCAAAATTCTACTACACAAATACAACGTTGAAACAACATGCTTTTTGATGACGTCTAATCAAAGTCAGGATATGACGCTGATTTGACCATTGAAATTTGGTCATTTTCCTAACCAATATTCTACAACACAAATACAACATTGAAACAACATACTTTTTCACCACTTTTAATCAATGTCAGGATATGACGCTGATTTGACCATTGAAATGTGGTCATTTTCCTAACCAGTATTCTACAACACAAATACAACATTGAAACAACATGCTTTTTGATGACGTTTAATCAAAGTCAGGATATGACAGTGATTTGACCATTGATATTTGGTAATTTCCGTAACCAATATTCTGCAACAGAAATACAACATTGAAACGACACGCTTTTTGACGACCTTTAATCAATGTCAGGATGTGACGCTGATTCGACCATTGAAATTTGGTCATTTTCCTAACCGATATTCTACAACACAAATACAACATTGAAACAACATGCTTTTTGATGACGTTTAATCTAAGTCAGGATATGACGCTGATTTGACCATTGAAATGTGGTCATTTTCCTTACCAGTATTCTACAACACAAATACAACATTGAAACAACATGCTTTTTGACGATGTTTAATCAATGTCAAGATGTGACGCTTATTTGACCATTGAAATGTGGTCATTTTCCTAACCAATATTCTACAACACAAATACAACATTGAAACAACATGCTTTTTGACAACATTTAATCAAAGTCAGGATGTGACGCTGATTTGACCATTGAATTTTGGTCATTTCCCAACCAACATTCTGCAACACAAACACAACGTTGAAAAAACATGCTTTTTCACCACGTTTAATCAATGTCAGAATGTGACGCTGATTTGACCATTGAAATTTGGTCGTTTCCTAACCAATAATCTACAACACAAAAACAACGTTGAAAAAACATGATTTTTGATGACGTTGGGTTCTGACGTTGATTTGACCATTGGAATGTTGTCATTTTCCAACCAATAATCTACAACACAAATACAACATTGAAACAACATGATTTTTGATAACGTTTAATCAATGTCAGGATGTGACGCTCATTTGACCATTGATTTTTGGTAATTTCCCAACCAACAATGTAGATCCAACGTTAGACATCAACTCAAATTACAAACTATTTTTGCAATGTTGTTTCAAAGGCAGTTTTAAAGGACATGTATGCATAATCAACGTTGTATTAACGTATTGTGCTGTTGTTTCGGTAACATTCTTAATGTGCTGCTCAAACTAGAGAGTTTGGTTGAAAATAATGCCAAAATAATGTTGAAAGCAGTCATTTGACATCTACAAACAACACATCTGAGCAAAGAGAAAAACAGAGGACATAGTTGAGTTGTAGATGTGTGGATGAAAGCAGACAACGTGGAACAGGAGTAAAAATCAGAGAGAAGAGAGTAGCTGGCAAAGCTGGAAAGTGATAAGGAGTTGCTGGGCAGTGCAGCCAAGCGTGGTTTAGAGAATTGCTCGTAAACATTTAGTCAACCACAGATGAGAGACTGGGGGACTTTTGAACACTTGATTTTCTATCCTCTTTTTTTCTTTTTTAAATGCACAGAGCTGCCCTCTGCCTTCTATATCTGCCAAATTGAATCGATAAGTAATTAACACTTTGGCTCGTTCCTGGCAAGACTTATTTGCCTTTCTCTGCTGCTGCGAGTCTTTGTGTTGTAAACAGCGATGGAAGCCAACAGGATGGTTTCGCACAACAACTCAAACGCACACCAAGACCGAAGGAAGGGCTCCAGCCAGGAATCGACCGGGCACCGATCCACACGCCTAGACGTTAATGCCAACAGGTACACAGGGTTATACAGAGATATATGACTCTGAGGTGTACGGCTGAACAATTGGCTGAAAATGTCAGCATGCTAAGAGTTAGCATATGCTTAATACCAAGTCATAAATGACTCTGAGGTAGGGATGTATACCGAGTACCAGTACCGGTATCTAGAGAACCGTTCAAATTCTGGACTAATCATACGGCTATCGGTACGGTCGTAATTTTCAAATCTGCGGGCTGTCACATTCAAACCATGAACAAATACTCGGCGGAGCAGCCAATCTGAGTAGACCTTTTAATGCCCCATTTCCGGTTACAAGGTACGCGGAGGTAAACAAAATCATTGTCATGTCTGTGTAATCATGTTTTGTCTTAGTCATGTTTTGTTTAGTTATTGGACTCTTTAGTTTCTGGCTTTTCACTCCCTTGTCTTGTTTCCATGATTACCCATTAGTTTCACCTGTTCCACGTTTGGACTCATTGTGCACTCTTGTTTGTCACCATAGCAACCCATTAGTTTTCACCTGTCACGTCACACACCTGTTTCACGTTTTGAGTCACGCACCTGTTTTTGTTAATCATGTCTGTAGTATTTAAGTTCAGTGTTTTCAGTTTGTCTTTCTGGTGACATCCCCACATTTATGTTTCTGCACATTTCTGACTCTTTTTTCATGTCCATCGTTCACGCTGCTCCTTTTTGTCCATGCCAAGTAAGTTTTGTTTATTATTGCCACAGTTAGTGTTTTTTGTTGTTCATAGTTTTTGCCTTTGTGCAAGTGTTTGGTTTCATAGTGTGTTCTCCGCCATTGTGCGCGCCTTTTGTTTACTTCCTTGTTTTGTATTTATAGTGTTTAAATAAAAATGTACCTGCATTCCCGTCTCGCCCGAGCCAACTTTCCGTTGCCTTCTAGAAAGACTAAACCCCAGGACCAAGTCATGACAATCATAGGTTTATGCGTTCGTTGGAATCGTGGGCGGAATCAATGTTCGCTGAAAACAGAATCTATATGCGTAAAGTCGCGGTAGTTGGCGTAATGTGATTCAGATGAACAAGGGAAATAAGATGTACTTGACAAACACCATACTTGCCAACCCTCACGGATTTTCCGGGAGACCCCCGAAATTCAGCGCCTCTCTCGAAAACCTCCCGGGACAAATTTTTTCCCGAAAATCTCCCGAAATTCAGGCGGAGCTGGAGGCCACGCCCCCTCCAGCTCCATGCGGACCTGAGTCCGCTTTCCCACGATATAAACAGTGTACCTGCCCAATCACGTTATAACTGTAGAATGATCGAGGGCGAGTTCTTGGTTTCTTATGTGGGTTTATTGTTAGGCAGTTTCATTAACGTCCTCCCAGCGCGGTAACAACACGCAACAGCAGCAGTCACGTTTTTGTCTACCGTAAAGCAGTTTGTCTGCCGTAAACAGCAATGTTGTGACACTCTTAAACAGGACAATACTGCCATCTATAACATCAATAACATATACGGCTTTTAGAGAGTGCAGTGCACAACTGCGCACACAACAAGGAGACGAAGCAGAAGAACGAGGAAGATACAGACATGGCGACGCCGACGACGAGTAAGATGAAGAAATACGCTTTGTTGCACCTTTCCTGCCTGAGTCCGGCGATTAGTTGCAAATCTTGCTTTACTGATTGCTTGCCAATCCAAAACAAAACAAACTAGTCCCCGCCTGCACTCACGCTACCGCTCCCTCTCTTCTCTCGCCCACACACTCACTGACGTCACTCACCTCACATGCTCACCTATTAAAGGGCCACACACACACACATACGCTACTCTCATAACAGCTTGTAAGTTCCAAGCCGCAGCTGCGATTGGACCTGGATAGCCTCCGGGAAGAAGTAGTGGACTACCAAGTGCTTGGCACTGAAGATCTTCCTCAGGAAGCAAAGATTTTGGGCCATGCTAGGGAGAGATGGAAGATTCCAGACTCTAATGCATTTGATGAAAGCACTTTTGTGCGTGCCACACATCAATGCATCATCAGAGAGGGTGCTCAGCATGGTTAGAAAAATAGTGACAGAGAATAGAACAAGGATGGACAATTCAACCCTTAACTCAACAATGAGTAGATGAGTGTTATGTGTGTGTATATGTGTAAATAAATGAACACTGAAATTCAAGTATTTCTTTTATTTATATATACATATATATATAATAAAATAAATAAATATATATAAATATACAGCTAGAATTCACTGAAAGTCAAGTATTTCTTTTATATATATATATATATATATATATATATATATATATATATATATATATATATATATGAAATACTTGACTTGGTGAATTCTAGCTGTAAATATACTCCTCCCCTCTTAACCCCGCCCCCGCTCCCCAACCACGCCCCCTGCCCCACCCCCGACCACGCCCACCCGTCCCCCTTCCCCCACTTCCCGAAATCGGAGGTCTCAAGGTTGGCAAGTATGCAAACACTCACCTCCATGAAGCCTGGACAGCCAGGGCCAATTACATATAATACCAATAAATGGGTTATACTTGTGTAGCGCTTTTCTAGATTCAAGGTACTCAAACAGCTTTGACACTATTACCACATTCACCCATTCACACACACATTCACACACTGATGGCGGGAGCTGCCATGCAAGGCCCTAAGCACGACCCATTAGGAGCAAGGGTTAATTGTCTTGCTCAAGGACACAACGGACGTGACTAGGTTGGTAGAAGCTGGGGATTGAACCAGGAACCCTCAGGTTTCTGGCACGGCCACTCTACCAACCATGCCACACCGTCCCCAAGAGTACTAATGAATACTGGCATCGATTAGGACTATCGATATTGGATGATAATACAAAGGTTGCTATCAATCCAATACCAAGTGTTAAAGGATTATTTCAATGAATCAATCAAAGTTTATATATATAACCCTTAATCACCAGTGTCTCAAAGGGCTGTACAAGCCACAACGACATCCTTGGCTCAGATCCCACATCAGGGCAAAAAATAACTCAATGAGAAACCTCGGAAGGGACCGCAGATGTGGGGAACCGCACAGAATCCCCTGGTCGACCGGTACAATGAACGTCGAGTGGATCTAGTTAATAGTGTGAGAGTATTTATGTATTGTATATGTATGTATGTACATATGTATTTATACATAGGTCATAATTAACGCTCTCCTGTGTCCAGGGACACATTTCATGGGTTTATAAACAATAAAAAAAGACACAAGATTTTGTGATGAAGTCTGTGTGAACCCACCTATGGCATTTGTTTACATTGAGGCTTGTTGTTAGCGCTTAGCTATTGTATCCTCTTACGGTGTGAGGTTAAGCATGCTCAGCTACTCCTCGTCCTGCAGGGATGATACTTGTAAGAGAAATCGTTTGTATGTCGCCATGGCGGCCAGGATAAGTGATTTAAAAGTAGCTAAAACACTACCGACTGCGGATGGACGTGTTTATGGCTTCAACTTTATCGTTTGTTTTCAAGCCAAAATGCGTCCATTCTCCCTTTTCTATATCGACTCTGTTTCTGCTTGTAAGTGCTCCGTGCGTTTGCGTTTCCTAATATGCGTGTCTGCTCCTTTTACCGGCAATGTCACGATGTGACGACGGCATGCCGCCGTGTCGGAAAAAAAAGTTGTATTTTTAAGAACCGGTTTTAATTTGTTAGTACCGCGGTACTTAATTAGCCAGTACAACACTAGTCCTGCACGTTGAGACTGGAGCGTGCGTGTGTGGCGGTACACACCCATGTCGACGGCCACTCAGATCTGGTTTCTAATCGCATAATTCAGGTGTGTTAGTGTCAGAAAAATTGTATGTAAATTATCAAAAAACTTTCTGTTCACTGAGTTCCCAGTGAACAGATGAAAGCTGTCTTTGTTGCACCAAGCCAAAGACTTGGAAAATTCCACTGTGTACGATGGGAGGAGACGGGAGAGGGGTTATCTATTTTGATGCAAGACTTGCCCAAGCTCGATCCAGGACCAGCCCAAGCCCGAGGCATCTTTTTCTTTTGTGTTAATGTGACCGAAAACAATGGCTGTTTACATACCCCCCATTCCTTTAGAAACAGATGTTGTTATGTAAACAGGGAATATCCAAATAAAAGAGGAGACGTGAACCTTTTTTCGTCAGAGCGTAATGACACTGTGCAAGGGTACAGATGTATACGTTTCTCCTCACTGAGCCAAATTGAATTCTGTCTCTGTTTGATTCTTTGCTTCTTGTCTTGTTTAATAATAATAAAATAATCAGTGTTTGAACCTGACAGTCCGATTTTTCAAAAAACGAACACCATCAGATTAAGGTTTTTCCATGGGTTGTAGGATGCTTCTTTAAAGTTAAAGTGGTGAAATATGTCCTCTGCATTTGACCCATCCCCTTGTTCCGCCCCCTGGGAAGTGAGGTGGCCGCGCCCGGGAAACATTTTGGTGATTTAACCCCCAATTCCAACCCTTGATGCTGAGTGCCAAGCTGGGAGTGAATGGGTCCCGTCTTTGGTATGACTCGGTTTGAACTCACAACCTACCGATCTCAGGGCAGACACTCTCATCGGCGGTATGACGATCCTCCTGGTAGGGGTGTATCCCTTTATGGAGGATGCCTGTGCGTGACTTTGTTTAACGTGGGGAGACTGGTGCACAGACAGTCACCACACGATCCTTGATAGAATCGGGTCAGGGTCCAGTGGCATGGAGTCCAAGACGACTGGGGACCCTTTTCTGCTGCAACCTTCTTCCGCCATCGCAGCCGTTGTGGTAGTTCTTAAATCTACCGTCTTCCGCCTGCTCCGCCATTGAGGTCACTCTAAGCACTCGGCCACTGAGTAGGTTTAGAGCCGAACTATTTGAGGAATCTGACTAATTTAGTGCATGGACACGTACTCACCTTGACATTTGCCACCTTTTGGTGTAACGTTTGTTTTTCAAAGAACAAAGAAAATGCATAGATTAAGTGGTCTGCAGGCATAAGAAGTACAAAAGTGAAGAGACGGAATAGACAGAACGAGACAGATGACAAAATAATAAACACATGGAGGGAGATGGCAGGCCTGGGGCTGAGTCAAGGGTTGAGGCGTACGTGTGAGGATTCAGCGCAGAGCCTCATCATCAATCCCATTGGCTAATCAGACGTACGGCTGAATTATTGATAAATGAACCTCATCAATAATTGCACGGAGCCTTTTGGGCCACCGACCAGTTCAAGAGAGAGGAATTAAAGTTTGTGCGTCTCGTAAGCATCACACACTTGTTTATGGAATCCGGAGAACAAAACAAGGATAATGAGGCAATGATGAAACTTATTCCATGGAGGAGCATGCGTACGCCACACACAAACAAGGCCAGACAGATATAGAATACATATTTATGATTTGTCTATAATTCATACGTACCTTTTACGCACTTGTCATTTTAATACAAGCTCGGGGAGCTCCTAACTCAGCAAGTAGTTTCCACTATGACAATGAAAATAATCGTAATTGATGTATTACCAATGATGAGTGCTGACAGTTTATGTGTGATTGGCAGTGATGGCTAATCACACTGAGAGCGTAAAAGGAGTGTAACAGCAGGAGCTCAGGCAGGTGCGATGTCTAGCAGAGGAGGCGGGGGGGGACATTTTTTAGAAAAGTGGCAAATCCAATTTGAACAGACCTTAAGCAGGTTTCGTCCAAAGTAGTGATGAGGCAGAGCCAGAAACCATGAAAGTAAAACGCAAACAATTATAGGACTGCTAGAATAATTATGTATATATTATCACACCACTTTTATGCTTAAAGGGGAACATTATCACCAGACCTATGTAAGCGTCAATATATACCTTGATGTTGCAGAAAAAGACCATATATTTTTTTAACCAATTTCCGAACTCTCAATGGGTGAATTTTGGCGAATTAAACGCCTTTCTATTATTCGCTCTCGGAGCGATGACGTCACAACGTGACGTCACATCGGGAAGCAATCCGCCATTTTCTCAAACACCGAGTCAAATCAGCTCTGTTATTTTCCGTTTTTTCGACTGTTTTCCGTACCTTGGAGACATCATGCCTCGTCGGTGTGTTGTCGGAGGGTGTAACAACACGAACAGGGACGGATTCAATTTGCACCAGTGGCCCAAAGATGCGAAAGTGGCAAGAAATTGGACGTTTGTTCCGCACACTTTACCGACGAAAGCTGTGCTATGACAGAGATGACAAGAATGTGTGGATATCCTGCGACACTCAAAGCAGATGCATTTCCAACGATAAAGTCAAAGAAATCTGCCGCCAGACCCCCATTGAATCTGCCGGAGTGTTTGAGCAATTCAGGGACAAAGGACCTCGGTAGCACGGCAAGCAATGGCGGCAGTTTGTTCCCGCAGACGAGCGAGCTAAACCCCCTGGATGTCTTGGCTCACACCGTCCCTTATGCCACCGAAGATGATCAAGAGAAGAATATCGACCCTAGCTTCCCTGGCCTGCTGACATCAACTCCAAAACTGGACAGATCAGCTTTCAAGAAAAGAGGGCGGATGAGGGTATGTCTACAGAATATATTAATTGATGAAAATTGGGCTGCCTGCACTCTCAAAGTGCATGTTGTTGCCAAATGTATTTCATATGCTGTAAACCTAGTTCATAGTTGTTAGTTTCCTTTAATGCCAAACAAACACATACCAATCGTTGGTTAGAAGGCGATCGCCGAATTCGTCCTCGCTTTCTCCCGTGTCGCTGGCTGTCGCGTCGTTTTCGTCGGTTTCACTTGCATACGGTTCAAACCGATATGGCTCAATAGCTTCAGTTTCTTCTTCAATTTCGTTTTCGCTACCTGCCTCCACACTACAACCATCCGTTTCAATACATGCGTAATCTGTTGAATCGCTTAAGCCGCTGAAATCCGAGTCTGAATCCGAGCTAATGTCGCTATACCTTGCTGTTCTATGCGCCATGTTTGTTTGAGTTGGCATCACTGTGTGACGTCACAGGAAAATGGACGGGTGTATATAACGATGGTTAAAATCAGGCACTTTGAAGCTTTTTTTAGGGATATTGCGTGATGGGTAAAATTTTGAAAAAAACTTAATAAAAATAAAATAAGCCACTGGGAACTGATTTTTAATGGTTTTAACCCTTCTGAAATTGTGATAATGTTCCCCTTTAAGGGCCATTGCTATAATTATTGTCAATTGTGCTGAAGTGGTATTTTTATTTGTCTGTGCAGAGCTGGCAATCCAAAAGATTGCAAGCCACTCTCGTATCAGTGTCTGTGCCCAGGATTGGATTGCTGACTGCCAAGGCCGAACATCGAGTACCGTGACGCAGACACAGCAGAGACAAGGCGATATCACCAGTGTCAAATCTTTTGCATTTCTTGTATAATCATATATTGTGTCTAACTGGAGCTGTCGAGATTAACCCCATTCCCTCAGTGACAGCTTCAGTGATGTAACCAGGGCCCTCCCAAATAAATAGAGGAAGCATGTGGGCTAGACTTTAGAGCATACTTGCCAACCCTCCCGGATTTTCCGGGAGACTCCCAAAATTCAGCGCCTCTCCCGAAAACCTGCCGGGACAAATTTTCTCCCGAAAATCTCCCGAAATTCAGGCAGACTCAGGTCCTCCACAATATAAAAAAGCGTACCTGCCCAATCACGTTATAACTATAGAATGATGGAGGGCGAGTTCTAGGTTTCTTATGTGGGTTTATTGTTAGGCAGTTTCATTAACGTCCTCCCAGCGTGGCAACAACACACAACAACAGCAGTCACTTTTTTGTATACCGTAAAGAAGTTCGTCTGCCGTAAACAGCAATGTTGTGACACTCTTAAACAGGACAATACTGCCATCTAGTGCATTTGATGAAAGCACTTTTGTGCGTGCCACACAGCAATGCATCATCAGAGAGGGTGTTCAGCATGGTTCGAAAAATAGTGACAGAGAATAGAACAAGGTGGACAATTCAACCCTTAACTCAACAATGAGTAGATGAGTGTTTTGTGTGTGTATATGTGTAAATAAATGAACACTGAAATTCAAGTATTTATTTTATATATATATATATATATATATATATATATATATATATATATATATATATATATATATATATATATATATATATATATATAATATATATATATATATATATATATATATATATATATATAATAAAAAAAAAAAAAAAAAAATATATATATATATATATAAAATTCACTGAACATCAAGTATTTCTTATATATATATATATATATATATATATGAAATACTTGACTTGGTGAATTCTAGCTGTAAATATACTCCTCCCCTTTTATCCACGCCCCCGACCACGCCCACCCCTCCCCCTCCCCCCACCTCCTGAAATCGGAGGTCTCAAGGTTGGCAAGTATGCTTTAGAGCGAAGTTTGGATGTGTAACTAGAGTACAGGCCAAATAACATCTTTTCTCAATTGAGCAAAATTTAACTCTGTCTCTGCATGATTCCTTGCTTATTGTCTGTTTTAATAGATGTCATCAGTGTTTGAACCTGACAAGGACCCACTTTGTATCAAACTGTCAAAAACCCATCAATCAAAAATGATTTATGACCTCTAAGCCCCACCCCCTTGGTTCCGGTGTGTATATCCCGCCTTCTGGCACATAAGTTAAAGGTAAAGTACCAATGATTGTCACATACAAAATAGGTGTGGCGAAATTATTTCTCTGCATTTGACCCATCACCCTTGATCACCCCCTGGGAGGTGAGGGGAGCAGTGGGCCCGGGAATAATTTTTGGTGATTTAACCCCCAATTCCAACCCTTGATGCTGAGTGCCAAACCGGCTAGGTAATGGGTCCCATTTTTATAGTCTTTGGTATGACTCGGCAGGGGTTTGAACTCACGACCTACCGATCTCAGGGCGGACACTCCAACCACTAGGTAGGATTTGATAAGATACGATTTATATGTACTATATTTAATTTGACAGGTCTTCGAAAGATGTGTCTATGTCATCTCTATATATTTACTATATTTGATCCGACAGGAAATTGCATGTGAACTATACAACGCGTCTTCATCTTCGTCCTCATCGTTGGAACTCTGACAAAATGGAGAGGGTGCTGTGTTTGGCTTGGGACCACCCAAAAAGGATAGAAGAATGTCTTGTTCTACTATGAGGACGAAGATGAAGATGCGTTGTATAGTTCACATACACTTTCCTGTCAGATCAAATATAGTAAATATAGTAAATATATAGACACATCTTTCGAAGACCTGTCAAATTAAATATATTACATATCAGTGACGTGCGGTGAGATTGATGGCTGGTGAGGCACTGACTTCATCACAGTCAGATTTACAAACATATGAACCCTAAAGAGTATCTTATTCACCATTTGATTGGCAGCAGTTAAAGGGTTATGTTTGAAAGCTCATACCAGCATTCTTCCCTGCTTGGCACTCAGCATCAAGGGTTGGAATTGGGGGTTAAATCACCAAAAATCAAGGAATGGGTCAAATGCAGAGGACAAATTTCACCACACCTAGTGTGTGTGTGACAATCATTGGTACTTTAACTTAACTTTAACTTTACACATACAAACTGTAGCACACAAAAAAGCACATTTAATAAAAAAAAAACGTTTTTATGGTCTTACCTTTACTTATAAATAAAATCCGTTTGCCGCTGTTGTGCTGGATTAATAAACCCCCTGACGGGTGTGTTGTATCAACTAAAGCCCTCACTTAAACTTGCCACGTACAAGATTGAATCTATTTAAAAAAGTGTAACCGAGGGTTTATAAATGTCACCTATACTGTATGAAACTACAAAATAACAAACACGGAGGCTCCAGTTTACACGAGGACCACTTTATTTACCTTCTTTCAAAAACCTCCGCTCCACTACAACATGTCATCACTTCCGCTCTTGGCGCCTTCAAAATAAGAGCTCAAGGCATATACTGTATAACAGCGCATAACAGGAACTTAACATCACGAATAGGAAAGCCCATAAAAATAGGTTACAAAAGTTATTTAATAAGAAGCCAAAAAGTGCAAAAACAATAATGTTCGTGTTGGAGGAGTTGTGAATTAGGTACACCTGCAGTGTTGTGGCCCTGCAGTCATTCACAACTCCTCTAACACGAACATTATTGTTTTTTCACTTTTTGGCTTCTTATGAAATAACTTTTTTAAATAGATTCAATCTTGCACGTGGAAAGTTTAAGTGTGGGCTTTAGTTGATATAACAATTCTACGGCGGGGGCGCAGGAGGCGGGGCTACTGGAGCCTCAGCCAGTGCGTCTTTTGCAGCCGTTTTATGATCGCTCAGCACAAGAAATACGTTACACACATACAGTTGTTGACAAAATACACTGTACATTATATACCTCAGCTAACTAAACTATGGAAATGTATAATATAATTCATATAGCAATACGGTCTCACTGCACAGCAGGCCAGCAGTTAGCCGAGTCCGTCCATGTTGAGGCACTGAGTGACGTGCCTCAACTGGCTGCTGTTCACCGCACCGTCTCTTCTCAGTATTTGAACGGCAAATGTGAAAATTCAGCGATTTTGAATAAAAATAATCTAAAACTGGTGAAGTTAAATGGAAAATAACTTTATAGTATAATCACTGCATACATATAACAATTTAATTAATTTTTTTTCTTTTTACATTTTTTTTCTTTCCATGATGGCAGGTGAGGCCCCGTGAGGTACCTCTAGTGACTGCACGTCACTGGTACATATACATTATATCTTATCAAATCATAGATGCCAGAAGGCGGGACATACACACTGAAAGCCAGGGGGCGGGGCTTAGAGGTCATACATTATTTTGATTGATCAGTTTTTGACAGTTTGCCATGATGTCGTGTTAGTAAACACAGACACGCCAACAAAGTCAAAGTAGTTTTGTCAGGAGAATTCCCTTCTACTTCTTATCTAAACGTGTCCCAGTGCATCAGCTTAGGAAAACCTATAGCTGGGCTGCAAATTGTTTGCTCATCAAGTTGGTGAACTTCACAAACTACAAGGACTCTTGACTGAGTCATTATTGAAAGGTAAAATGAAAGAAAAGGTAATTGTCTTTGAGAGTGTGCCCCGTGTCGGGAATCACACTATTTGTATTCTTCTTCTAAGTTTCTAAAGTATAGCGTTGGAAAGAAAAAGTTGCAGTCCTTGAGATCAGAAAGTACACTGAGGGATGTACCGGGCCCACGGACCATTAAATACGATGGTATTATATACAGAACCAAGGCTACTTTAAAGACGAGCTTTTTGCACAAATGGAATGTCAGTTCAAGGAAGCCTAAGGCTGGGGAAAAATGTGGTTGAATTCATGAGACCTTGTTAGAGTCCACCCTCCGGGGCTGGCCCCTCTTTCTGACAGAAATCGCTTAAGATGGAGAGTCAAACAATACGGGAACCGTGGAGAAGTAGGAGATTAATACAAAATGAGGTGCGGCAAAGCAGGGTTCGATTGAAGCGACTATGTCAGAAAAAGTGACACTTTGTACAGAAGAAATTGCCAGTAGATGCCAGTAAAAAGTACTATCGTCAATTAATCCAAATAGTTTCATTAGGTCTTCAAAAAATTATGGAATTTGATTTTCTTACAACGAGACCCTATGTGTTTACCGTATTTTTTGGACTATAAGTCGCAGTTTGTTTTCATAGTTTGGCGACTTAAATATGTTTTTTTCCTTCTTTATTATGCATTTTCGGCAGGTGCGACTTATACTCCGGTGCGACTTATACTCCGAAAAATACGGTACTTCCTTACCTGAGGGTTTCGGCTACAACAATAAAACACATTCTCATTGTATTTGCTTGGATTGTTTTTAGAAAACATGAAAATATGTTTCAAAGGGCCAATTTATTTTGGGCCAGAACAAATTGACAAAACTATTTTAAATAGCTGCAACATAACATACATAAGTAGCAAATCGCATAATAACAACATGTCACAACATAGCTGTAAACCTGGCTTCACCCAAGGAAGGCATACATGACATGATTATATGTCATGTTACTATATACAGCATACATACTGCTATACACACACGTCTAACCAGGCGTTTTTTTCTCTCAAGGAATTGTGAAATAAAATCATGTCTTCATGAGATCAACAATGTACTGAAGCCCAGAACACTCCAGTTTTAGTTTAGAGAAAAGGAAAGATTGGCCTGGCCCACTTCCCTCTTTATGTTTGTGAACTTTATGGTCTATACATTTAGAGTGATGTGATAATCAAACACTCTAGAAGTCTAGAATGACAGAGTATATAAGAGAATTGACAGAGTGTGTGTACCTTCAGTGATGAATGATGAGCAGAGGCAGAGTTTTGAGTGTTTTCTTTAGCTCGCTTTCCATGTTTATGTACTCACTATCCACTGTGTCCAGCTGCCTGAAAGCGGGTGACTCCACTGTGGAAATAGCCTGCATGTCTTCTAGCACATACGCTGCAATGGCTCTATCCGTACCCGACGGTTTCGGCGACAACTGTTGCCTTCCTCGGAGGTTGTCACTCGATGTGTGTAATATTATTCCGTCGCCTCTTTGAGCTGTAATTTGACCCCCTTAACATGCTTCAAAACTCACCATATTTTACACACACATCATGACTGGCGAAAATTTCCATCGAATAAAAAAACAAACCCCAAAACTTAAAATTGCGCTGTAGCGCCCCCTAGGGAAAAACACAGACAAAACTGCTTGTAACGTCCGGTAGGAATGTCGTACAGACATGAAACAAAAACCTCTATGTAGATCTGACTTAGCCCTAGATTCCACTCATTGACATTTTTCAGCAAAAATCAACAAGAAGTTGGAAATTCCCCCTTCAAAGCAAAAGTTTAGTAAAAACTGTCACTTTTGCCTCTTTGAGCTGTAATCTGACCCCCTTAACATGCTTAAATACTCACCAAACTGGAGACACACATCAGGACTGGCAAAAATTGCGATTTAATAATAAAAAAAAAAAAATAAAATAAAAATTGCGCTCTAGCGCCCCCTAGGAAGAAAACACAGACACAACTGCTCCTAGGAGGACAACTCAGACAAAACGGCCTGTAACTTCCAGTAGGAATGTCTTAGAGACATGCAACAAAAACCTTTATGTAGGTCTCACTTAGACCTACATTTCATATATTGACAATCCCCAGCAAAAATCAACAGGAAGTTTGCAATTCCCCCTTCAAAACAAAAGTTTTGTATAAACCCGTCACCTTTTTTCAAACATTATCTCCTCTGAGCGCGTTTGTCGTGTCGGCTTCAAACTAGCACAGGGGAGAGTTTGAACCCTTCTGATTAAAAGTTGACCTAGGAGTTTTAATTACTGCTCCGGTTTGTATTTTATGTGCCGTCAAAGTCGGTCCCGTCCAACGCTGCTTGCAGCTTTAATTATTATTTATTTCACTAACTGTTTTTTTGCTATCACTTTTACCATCATATTTGTACATATCCTATTCGCTGATGCTATTCTGTTGTTGTTGTTGTTATTGTTTTAAAAAACAAAACAAAAAAACCCATAATAAACCTGCTCTAAACCTACAACGTATACAGTGACTAATTGAATAAGCTATACTAAAAAATACTACAATAATACTTTTTTATTGTTAAACTAAAAAAAAAAAAGGCAATTTTTTTTGTCCAGTTATGATAACACCGCAGCAATGAAAATGTCCATTCTAATCACTAATCACGCTCTAAATGATTCTGCCCAGCTCATCGCAATTGCATTAGCCAGAAAAGCTTGGCGAGGCACGCTTAACATTCCAGCTGCCTCGCAACATGACAGGAACTCTGAGAAGATATGTCATCATTTACCTTCTGGAGGACATTGCCTGTCAGGAAGAGCCTTTAGAAGGTTGAATATGCACATCTGAAATGAGAGTAAACTGGCCGGTGAATGGAATCGTAAACACTTGTGACATAATCCGCACAAAACTATTAAGGCGGATACAATAAGGCTCAAAACCACAAACTGGAGAGAACTGACCCCAAATGGTTTTGTAGCTTGATCGTTTGTAAAATATGACAACTGAGGTCGACTACGACAGCTGCGTGATGGACACCATCTTTTTAAAAACCCAAACAGATCAGGCGGGCTTTCAGTTTTACCATGGTGAGTATTCTTTGTGCAGTGGTGTAAACTGGTCCATTTGGTGAGCGCTGCATATTTATACATAAAATTGGCATTTCAGCTGTCAAACACAACCGACAGGCTGGTCGACTTTGACATCCCAGAGGAGGCGAAAAAGACACAAAAAGTCGGTAGTTGCGGCAACTTTTTTTTAAAGCCTTGGCAAGAATTGCGATTGAATCTTCATCTAAACGGAATTATGTGAGCATTATGTGAGTCGGCATCCCAGCGAGAGTGGAAATTGTACGGTGAATGTTTGTTTTATTATCCTTTATTATGGTTAGTTTTAGAGATGTCCGATAATATCGGACGAACGCATACTTGCCAACCTTGAGACCTCCGATTTCGGGAGGTGGGGTGGGGGGCGTGGTCGGGGGTGGGGCGGGGCGTGGTTGGGGGCGTGGTGAAGAGGGGAGGAGTATATTGACAGCTAAAATTCACCAAGTCAAGTATTTCATACATATATATATATATATATATATATATATATATATATATATATATATATATATATATATATATATATATATATATATATACTGTATATATATATATATATATATATATATATATATATATATATATATATATCCTGAAAATATGCAAACAAAACTCTGTTTGGATAATTGATACTTCAAACTTGCATAAATAAATCTTAAGGAATATAACATAACTTGGCTTCTGAGAGCTTCAAAATGTAATGAATAAAATGCTAAAGTTGTTGATAAACAAGCAATTATTTTAATAATTAAATATGGTCATTTTAAATGAATTATTATGATAATTTAAAATTAATTATTTCAATTATGTTTATTTTAATGTATAATTCTATGGCTGGATGTAATAAGGAGTCAGAAACAATAAAAAATAAAAATACAATTAATTTTGATGTTTTTAGCAAAATATAGTAAAAATGTATTTAGTTTTTTTTTTTTAAATTAATAAATATATTTATCTTTAGGTAAGATAAACATAATAATACAATTTATCTCTAGTCTGAATGATTTAGTTCTTGTCACCCTGTTGTCCTCCCGTCGTGAAAAAAGGCTGTCCTCACTCAGGTCCGTATGGAGCGTGGAGGGGGCGTGGCCTCCAGCTCCGGCTGAAAATCGGGAGATTTTCGGGAGAATATTTGTCTCGGGAGGTTTTCGGGAGAGGCGCTGAATTTCGGGAGTCTCCCGGAAAATTCGGGAGGGTTGGCAAGTATGCTAACGATATTATCGGCCGATAAATGCTTAGAAATGTAATATCGTAAATTATCGGTACCGGTTTCAAAATTATCAGTATCGGTTTCAAAAAGTAACATTTATGACTTTTTAAAACACCGCTGTGTACAAGGAAGTAGGGAGAAGTACATATAAACCTTAAAGTCACTGCCTTTGCGTGCCGGCCCAGTCACATAATATCTACGGCTTTTCACACACACACATAACTGAATGTAATCCATACTTGGTCAACTGAGAGTGGCCGTATAAAAAACTTTAACACTGTTACAAATACGCGCCACACTGTGAACCCACACCAAACAAGAATGACAAACACATTTCGGGAGAAGATCCGCACTGTAACACAACATAAACACAACAGAACAAATACCCAGAATCCCTTACAGCACTAACTCTTCCGGGACGCTACAATATACTTGGCCATGATCTTCCAGAGGCCCTCTCGGCTGACGGTGTCGAAGGCCTTCGTCAGATCTCCAAAGGTGGAGTATAGAGTGACGTTCTGTTCTTCTTCTCTTGGAGTTGACAAGTGGTGAAGATCAGTCATCATGTCATCAGTGTTGGAACCTGACAAAGGCCATGCAGAATAAGGCATTAATAAGTACTGTTGCGTTTTGGACCAGTTGTTCCTCCCAGGGAATTCAAGTCACAAGTCGCTCCCAAGCTCTTTACGACACTTAAAGCTGAGTAGAAAAACCACCAGAGACAGAATAGGTATTTTGTAATATATTTGCAAAGCTTTGCATATACATTGAGACCAGTCCAGCATAGAACATTCAATTCATGGTCTGCCCTCAAAAAATGGAAACCTTCTATTCTCTCAAGTCTCTCCCTCCCACCCACGCGGTCTTGTCTTTTCAGTCCAAAACACATGCCCACTGTCCTCCGCACCTGGACATGAGGAGAGATAAAAGAAGGAGTATCTCTCTTTCTTACATTCCATATTCAAGGTTAAGCAGACAGTATTTGCAGACAACCAAAAGACCACAATTGGAAGAAAAACACTGGCTGTTTTGTAATATGATTATGAAATAAAAGAAGTAACACTTAAATTCGGATACATGTAAATATCTGCCTCCGACAGTACTTAATAATGACTAATTAAGAGCCAATATGTTACTAATTTGCATGTTAATAAGCAACTAATTAATGGTGAATATGTTTCCCATACTAAAGTGTTAACTGTATACAATATACACAAGCAGGGGGTAACCGTGTCATCTTTGCTTCAGTTTAAGGGTCCTTTACCAGGGAAATGTTGAAGACCCCCGCTGTTAAATATATCCATGGTTCGATGCTTCTTTCTGAGAGTGAGCATATTGACCAGGATATAATACATGTGCTTTCTTATTTTTTTTATTTTATGCTCGAATGTGTTTTTTTCTCCTTTCTCTTAATCAATGGCCCCCGCCTGCGCTTCCGCTGTCTGCGGATTACGCCGCTGCCCGCCATGTCTGAGTGTTTAAAAGATCAATGTCTGTCTCAGTCCTTGGCAATACACAGATCTGCGAAAAAAAAGAAAGTCAGCCATGACAGTGAAAGGTCACTCTTTGCTTTGATGCCACATATTTTTTTTTTTGGTTTGTTTTGTTCGCCCATATCTTACCTTTGCGTGTTCAATAGCTCACTTTCACGTCCCGCCACGGAGCCCTGGCGGCTGAAATTATTGAACAGATGACGGGGCAGGGGGAGCAGGTCTAAGGAGGCGGAACAGGCGAGGAATGTTAACAAAGCATGGAGAAGGATAAATCAATTCCAATATATTTCCCCACCCACATTTGGTGATGTCATCGATTAATTTTACCCTCCTAAACATTTATCTTGGTCTCTTGTGTGTAATCGTCTTTTACTAATAGCTTGTTCTTTATCGGGACAGTCAATTCAT
>NC_084577.2:21827586-21832586 GCF_033978685.3 Nerophis lumbriciformis | reverse complement strand
AAGCTCTCAATTTACCGGTCGATCTACGTTCCCATCCTCACCTATGGTCATGAGCTTTGGGTTATGACCGAAAGGACAAGATCACGGGTATAAGCGGCCGAAATGAGTTTCCTCCGCCGGGTGGCGGGGCTCTCCCTTAGAGATAGGGTGAGAAGCTCTGCCATCCGGGGGGAGCTCAAAGTAAAGCCGCTGCTCCTCCACATCGAGAGGAGCCAGATGAGGTGGTTCCGGCATCTGGTCAGGATGCCACCCGAACGCCTCCCTAGGGAGGTGTTTAGGGCACGTCCGACCGGTAGGAGGCCGCGGGGAAGACCCAGGACACGTTGGGAAGACTACGTCTCCCGGCTGGCCTGGGAACGCCTCGGGGTTCCACAGGAAGAGCTGGACGAAGTGGCTGGGGAGAGGGAAGTCTGGGCTTCCCTGCTTAGGTTGCTGCCCCCGCGACCCGACCTCGGATAAGCGGAAGAAGATGGATGGATGGATGGATGGATCAACTTAAAAAAAAATGTAAACCTTTTTTTTTTTTTTTCAAATATATTTTATTGAATTTTACCTTTAAAATCACATCATTCTCAATCATACTTTGCTCACTCAGACCCTTCATACATGCACACATCCACTCATCCACACTCACATTGTTAGAATATTTATGTATATATTATATCACACTAACTTTAGTATGCTTAAAGTCCGTTGCTTTAGTTATTTAGCTATTGTGCTCAAGTTGGACTTTTGTAATCTGTGCAAGGACAAAGACTTCTTGTCTGAGAGATGGCCTCAGTCGTCTTTGTTTTAGCCCGCTAACAGCCAAGGACTTCAACGACCTCAACGAAGATAAGATGACAGCACGCAGACGAAGCAGAGACTTCAAGGACCTCAACGAAGATAAGACGCCAACACGCAGACGAAGCGGGGACAAGGCAAAATCACAAGGCCCCCAGCACATTCCGTCACGTATTGTGCGCCCTGGACCTGCTTTGCATAATATATGTGATCACTCCTTTTAGAGGCGGCCTCAGTGTTGTTGACTGGGAACTCCTGAATAAATAGAGGGATGCAGGAGCTGAACCTTAGAGCGTAGGGCGAGACTGTGACTAAGTGTGCAGCTCCATGCGTTCTCCACATGAGCCAAATTGAACTCTGTCTCTGCATGATTCCTTGCTTCTTAATAGATGTCATCAGTGTTCGAACCTGACAACATGCGCGCTTGAGGAAAGAGAGGTGCACTTAGGCTTTAACAACTCAAGGTTTACAGTACAGACATTATTAGAAAAAGTGCCCAGGTATTGTATATATCCATCCATCCTGCACTGGCTCAGGATCAGCAGACGGTCCAGGCCATAGCAAGATGGATCAATATTCCTCGGCATCAAGGATCCTCAGGAAGTGATTACTAGATCACCTCCCGGGGAGCTCTCCACCGTTCACACTTAAAAAAGAAGAAGAAAGTCACATTTCCGTGGCTTGATCAGATGCAAAAAAAAAAAAAAAAAAAAAAAGCAAGTAAACTGTGACAAAACCATATCATAAGTGACACAAAAAAGCAATGGTAGTGTGGGAACAATACTGTAGAGGTTGCACTCTAGTGGGTTCTCCTGACAACCACACACTGACACGAGAGCCCGGTATTCTGGATTTAATAATGTTTTATTAAGTTTACTCTGCGGCAAACACACTCGACTTTTCAGCCTCAGTCTCTCTTGCTGTTCTGTTCTGCTCTCCAGCGTGTGACTCTCTCTCCAACTCCAGCAACGTGTCTCGGTCCGGCTGCTGCTAATAAGAGCGACAGGTGATTAAATAACCAGCCCCAGCTGGGCAATCTACTCACCAGCCGCTGGCTTCGAGGCCGGTCCTTACACATATCGCTCCGCGGCAGGCCCGCAGACCACGCTCCCCTCCACAAATACAAAGAATAATAACAGTAATAAAAAAGGAATACAGCTACAAAAAATATATTTTTCACATTACACATTTTCGTGGCTTGATCAAAGGGGGGGGGGGGGGGGGGGGGTGGTTGGGGGCGTGGTTAAGAGGGTAAGAGTATATTTACAGCTAGAATTCACAAAGTCAAGTATTTCATATATATATATATATATATATATATATATATATATATATATATATATATATATATATATAAGAAATACTTGCAGAAATACTAAGTCAAGTATTTCATATATATATATATATAAGAAATACTTGACTTTCAGTGAATTCTAGCTATAAATATATATTTATTTTATTATATATATATATACATATATATATATATAAGAAATACTTGACGAAATACTAAGTCAAGTATTTCATATATGTATATATATATATATATATATATATATATATATATATATATATATATATAAGAAATACTTGACTCTCAGTGAATTCTAGCTATAAATATATATTTATTTTATTATATATATTTATATATATATATATATATATATATATATATATATATATATATATATATATATATATATATATATATATATATATATATAAAATAAATACTTGAATTTCAGTGTTCAATTATTTACACATATACACACACATAACCCTCATCTACTCATTGTTTAGTTAAGGGTTGAATAGTCAATCCTTGTTCTATTCTCTGTCACTATTTTTCTAACCATGCTGAACACCCTCTCTGATGATGCATTGCTGTGTGGCACGCACAAAAGTGCTTTCATCAAATGCACTAGATGGCAGTATTGTCCTGTTTAAGAGTGTCACAACATTGCTGTTTACGGCTGACAAACTGCTTTGCGGTAGACAAAAACGTGACTGCTGTTGTTGTGTGTTGTTGCCGCGCTGGGAGGACGTTAATGAAACTGCCTAACAATAAACCCACATAAGAAAGCAAGAACTCGCCCTCCATCATTCTACAGTTATGACGTGGTTGGGCAGGTACGCTGTTTAAATTGTGGGTTAGCGGACTCAGGTCCGCATGGACCTGAGTCCGCCCGAATTTCGGGAGATTTCCGGGAGAAAATTTGTGCCGGGAGGTTTTCGGGAGAGGCGCTGAATTTCGGGAGTCACCCGGAAAATCCGGGAGGGCTGGCAAGTATAAAGTAAACCGTGACAAAACCATATCAAAAGTGACACAATAAAGCAATGGTAGTGTGGAAACAATGAAAAAAAAAAGAAAAGAAAAAAAGAACAATACAAAAAATAAGTACAATAATGAAAAAGGTATACAACTACAAAAAAGACACGACCATTTATTCCCCTTCTTCTTTCCTTTCTTTCCCCTTTCCTCTCCTCCCCTCCTTTTCCCGAGGAAAAAAACAAACAAACAAAAAAAACAACAACATTTATGCTAATTTAACGACACATAAGGCGGTACGGTTAGTCGGGTTCCGTTATAATCACCACGTCGCCGCGCCTTTAGTTTCACGTTCAGAGTCACCTCCTTATTGAAGTTGCAAGCCCGAGCGCGCATCCGGTCTGTCGTCGCTCGTTAAACAAGCAGACGCACACGCAGCAGTGGAGTGTTTAGAAGCAGAGTGGGTCACAATTTACGCTGACATCGCAGCCACGTTGTTCGGCCCTGTTAGCGTGTTGGATCTCGTTTGATCGCTCAAGGCTGGAAAACACATAAAGAATGTTGTAAATCTTGAGAGGTTTTTTTTTTATCTGTTACATACCTCCACCAGGGCCTCCTGACCCTACATTTCCGCAGATCATGTGCTGTGCGATAGCAGATATTTATGCTGTAATATTGATTCTCCGATCAAAATATTGCTACTTTTGATACTGTAAGTATTTGAGATAATGTACACTATATTGCCAAATGTATTTGGCCACCTGAAGCACTTTCTGCACAGTCAGTTGCTACAGAGCTCCAAACTTCATGTGACCTTCCAATAAGCCCACGTACAGTACGCAGACAGATTCATGGAATGGGTTTCCATGGCCGAGCAGCTGCATCTAAGCCATACATCACCAAGTCCATTGCGATGCGTTGGATGCAGCGGTGTAAAGCAGTGGAGACGCGTTTTCTGGAGCTTTTCCATCTGGCAATCTGATGGACCAGTCTGGGTTTGGAGGTTGCCAGGAGAACGGTGCATTTTGGACTGCATGGTGCGGAGTGTGAATTTTGGTGGAGGAGGAATTATGGTGTGGGGTTGTTTTTTCTGGAGTTGGGCTTGGCCAAGGAACTTTGAATGCTCAAGGATACCAAAACATTTTGGACAATTCCACGCTCCCAACCTTGTGGGAACAGTTTGGAGCGGGGCCCCCTTCCTCTTCCAACATGACTGTGCACCAGTGCACAAAGCAAGGTCCATAAAGACATGGATGACAGAGTCTGGCGTGGATGAACTTGACTGGCCTGCACAGAGTCCTGACCTGAACCCGATAGAACACGTTTGAGATGAATTAGAACAGACACTGAGAGCCAGGCCTTCTCCACCAACATCAGTGTGTGACCTCACCAATGGGCTTTAATAAGAATGGTCGAAAAGTCCTATAAAAACACTCCGCAACCTTGTGGACAGCCTTCCCAGAATAGTTGAAGCTGTAATAGCTGCAAAATGTGGACCGACATCCTATTGAACCCTATGGGTTAGGAATGGGATGGCACTTCAAGTTCATATGTGAGTCAAGGCAGGTGGCCAAATACTTTTGGCAATATAATGTATATCAGTAACAGGAACACGGTGTGAAAAAAGTAACTAAACTTGTGACTGGGCAATGTGTCGAAGTTTGATGTATTTGTTGAGTGTTATTTACATGTTCAGGAATTTCACGTTACTATGTTACTGAATTGTGAAATCCTTTGTATGCTAATGGTAGTTCTCAATTAGATAATTTATTATATAGCTTTTATTATTTTACTCATTTCGTAATTTTGTGGTTTGAAACCCCATTGTTGTGTACTCTGTCTGCTTTTGCCCTGTTTTTATTGTTGTTCCGTATTTTCCGGACTATAAGGCACAATTAAAATCAATTTTTTCTCAAAACTAATGTGCAGAATAATTCTGGTTTTGCTT
>NC_084577.2:21745086-21822586 GCF_033978685.3 Nerophis lumbriciformis | reverse complement strand
TGCAAAACCAGCTATTTTTTTTCCTGATGGTACATGTTTGTTCTATTTGGGATCCCTGTAAGTCCCGGAAATGTGAAATAAACCATGGAAGCATTGCGGGGATATTTATAAAACTATCTTGCCCCAAACAAGCCGTTAAAAATGTGAGACTTGAGTGACTAATTTTGCCTTACTTACGTCAGCGAAAATCTCCATACAGTAAGTAAGGTTGCATTTCTGCCTCATCCTTCACTTTGAATGAAGAATGCGCAAAGAATGCACTGAGAAAGAGATGATACAATATTATCTGCTCACGTATGCTACCTAGTGGTTGTTTGTGGTTGTCCCAGCTCCAACTGGGTTCTATTTCCTCCAAAATAATGTTTCACTTTTTGACGAATATAACTGTGGAGGGGGGCGTGGCCTACAGGCCTGCCGCGGAACGGGGTGTGCAAGGACCGGCCTCGAAGACAGCGACAGGTGAGTGGATGGCCCAGGTGGGCCTTGTTATCTAATCACCTGTCGCCTTTATTAGCAGCAGCCGGAATGAGACACGGAGTTGGAGTTGGAGTGGAAGCCAGAGAGAGAGACACACAGACTCAAAAAATGAACTATTTATGAAGATAAAACAGTGTTGTACCTTGAAATCCGGGCTCTCGTGGCAGTGTGTGGTGGTCCGAGGAACCCACTAGAGGGCAATCTCTACAATAACATTAGAGGAATTTATGCGACTTGTAAATGGGACAAAATCAAACATCATGTTTACGTGACCCACTTCCTGGGAAATTTAAAAAGGAGCTGTTTGTATTATTAGGACAATCAGTACTAAATTGTATTAACTAATCACTTTCCTCTGGTCTTGCTCCCTTCTCGTTCCAAAAAAGACCTAACCTCGATCCTTACCTCTTTACCATAAATTGATTAATGTGGACCCCGACTTAAACAAGTTGAAAAACTTATTCGGGTGTTACCATTTAGTGGTCAATTGTACGAAATATGTACTGTACTGTGCAATATACTAATAAAAGTTTCAATCAATCAAAAACCTTATAGTAAACTACCGGCTGGTATCCCACCTTCCCTTTATCTCGAAAATCCTCAAAACACTAAATGATACTTAGCGTCTAACAATCTCTTTTAACTCTTGTAGTCCGGTTTCAGGGCAAATCACTCTACGGAGACAGCCCCGGCAAAAATGACTCATAATCTATTGCTATCTATGGATGCTGATGTGTCATCAATGTTGCTGCTACGTGATCTTAGCGCTGCTTTTGCTATTGCAATCATAAGTGGTTGTTTGTCTACACTGTAGCAAGTCCTGGATAGTCCCACTTTTTAATGCTTCAGAAACACGCAGGAACTAAGGTTATGGGTTTAAAGGATAGGATAGGATAGGACTTTATTGTCATTGCACAAGTACAACGAAACTATGTTTTCAGCACAAACATGTTCAAGATTAGACAAACAAACAGTGTACAGGGTTACAGAACAGGAACGCTGATGGGTCGCCAAAGGCGCCCCGTAAAAGATAAGAAAAAGGTAAAACGCTGGGGAAGAAGATGAGTAAAAAAATACAATCTAGACTGGGCTCTTAAGGGGGCCTAGTCTGGAGTGGGGAAAAACCTCCATGCCATGCACACATAAACACGTTACATTTAATCACGACAACTCGCAACAGAGGGGCGGGGAGTTGGTACCCTGGAGGTCGACTGCTGCTATGAATGCGACCGCCCTCACCAGAGGCAAGACAGAGAGAAAAATAATAATAAAAAAATAAACAATTATTAATTTTTAATTAATACTTTTTTTTATAAATTTTTATTATTATTTCCAATATGCATACACATACAATATGATACATTACATACTTCCAGTTTCCTATTACAGCATGTTTGAAAAGAAGTAGGAAGAAAGCTAATCTTATTTAATCATACTCCTTTTCGTGTCATAGTAAATTCTAACACATTTTGTTTGTCCTCAATCAGTAACACATCATTGAATAAATAATTAGGTAAATAAATACATAAGAAAGTAAGTAAATATTAAATGTAGGGCTGGGTGGTAAGACTGAAAATTCATACCATGGTATAAATTCAATCCCTTGACGGTATATATCTCGGTATAATAGTTGCAGTGTACAATTTATAATGGAAGTGTTTACGGATTGGGTTTTGTAGTCCCTTAGCAAATTAAACAAGATTTTTAAAAACAACAACAACAACAACAAAAAAGCAAAGATATAATGTACATTTTTGAAAGTGCCTCTTTTCCCCCCACAAAGCCTTCTAAGTAAGAATAAGTTGATCAATTTAATGTACCCAGAAGTCATTAAAACATTTTTTTATCTCTTTAAAACATGCTGTAGAAGTGCATATCTGAAAATATGCCTTATAATAGCCATAAACTGGATGATACATTTTAATTTAAAAAATATGTTAAAGGTTTATGGAATAAGGAACGCAAATGACGCATATGTTCGGAAATGAATGACTGATTTAAACATTTTAGAAAAAGACACATCATTGAATATTTGCATACTTTAGATACATTAAAAATAAGCTGAGTCATTTTATCTCTCAGTTGTTTAAAATAAATACAGTAGATAGCAAGTTCTGTTTAAAGTGTCAAGCAGCTGAAGGAACTTGTATTCATTTACTGTGGGAATGTCAGAAAGTAAGAATTGTGAGGTGTATTTCTGGTCTTGTCACCCTTTCCCGGCAGAAGGGCGACACGGCAGTGCGGCTGGATCAAAAGAGCCGTCGGAGGCGCTGTACCGAAGAAAAAGTTGCTTTATTACAAGCGAGTGTCATTATACAGGACTGCAGTTCCTGGAGGAGGTCAAGTCAAAAAAATGAGGCACGCCTAACTTGGAGAGGCCAATCAATCTGTTTGTATTCTTCCTTCCTTGCTCTGGGTCTGTGCTAAGTCAGGACAGCACACCCAGCACACCTTCTGGTACCTGCTGATCTGGATTTGGGATCTGCATAAGTCCTGAAAATGTGTAGTCCGTGCCGACACCGTAGTCGATAAGCTTCTTCTTTTTCTCGATCTTCTTGTTATGGGACATTCATCCTCCGCTGTTGCCATTTCTAATATAAAGTAGTGTAAAGTTCTTACTTATATCTGTCAGTAAACTCGCCCTGAAAGTGCTAAAACATACCGGTGTATTGAGTTTACATTATTCACCCAAGGAACTTTAGTTATTAGAGAGTTCAGGTCGGACGTTTTTTCACGGGACTGCACTAGTGAGCCACGGATGAGGAGATGCTGCTCCGTTATTGATTAAGTAAAGTCTGAATGTCATTAAAACAGTTAGCTCCATCTTTTGACACTTCTTCCACTCCCGTCCTTGCACGCTACACCGCTACAACAAAGATGACGGGGAGAAGACGCTGCCGAAGGTGTGCCACGTAAATAAGACCGCCCACAAAACGGCGCATCCTGAAGCGACTGTCAGAAAGCGGCTTGAAGATGGTCTGTGAAACATAATCTATGCAACATTTTGACCAAATAACTACCATTACATGTTATATAGACCACAATTAAGTGTTTTACATTTAGAAAAAAATAATAACAATATGACTCCTTCAATGCACCCTATAATCTGGTGCGCCTTATATATGAAAACATGCTGATTTGTATTTGGGATCTGCATAAGTCCGTAAAATTTCCGCGCGTCCGCCATTGTAGTCCGTACCAACACCGTAGTCGATAAGCTTCTTCTTTTTCTCGATCTTCTTGTTATGGGACATTCATCCTCCGCTGTTGCCATTTCTAATATAAAGTAGTGTAAAGTTCTTACTTATATCTGTCAGTAAACGTGCCATGAAAGCGCTAAAACATACCGGTGTAGTGAGTTTACATTATTCACCCAAGGAACTTTAGTTATTAGAGAGTTCCGGTCAGACGGTTATTCACGGGACACATTTCCGGTGTTGTTGTTGCACTAGTGAGCCACGGATGAGGAGATGCTGCTCCGTTATTGATTGAAGTAAAGTCTGAATGTCATTAAAACTGTTAGCTCCATCTTTTGACACTTCTTCCACTCCCGTCCTTGCATGCTACACCGCTACAACAAAGATGATGGGGAGAAGACGCTGCCGAAGGTGAGCCACGTAAATAAGACCGCCGACAAAACGGCAAATCCTGAAGCGACTGTCAGAAAGCGGCTTGAAGATGGTCAGTAAAACATCATCTATGCAACATTTTTGTCACGACGGGGGGGTCGCAGCTTACTGCGGGGTTTGTGCAGACGGACCACAAGGCGTGCAGGTAGGAACATGATTTAATCTTCAAAATTAAACACGTACCAAAAACAGAAAACAAGCAGAAGGAACAACATGCCGATCGCACGGGAAGCTAAGGTACCAAGTTAGCTCAGGAAGCATAAAATAGGAGTTAATAAATACTAACGTAACTTGTTGCGTTCAGCAAACAATGAAGCCAGACTGAGCGTGGCGAGAGAGGTGAATAAATAGGTCTCTGATTAGTGGTCGACAACAGGTGAGCGTGCCGACCACTAACCAGAGGCAGGTGAATCCAATTAATCCCCATGGAAACTAAAACAAACCCAGAGGTGCACAAACAGGAACTAAGGGAGTCAAAATCTAACAGAAAATAACAAAACATGATCCGGGCCAAGGATCGTGACAATTTTGACTAAAAGAACCACCATTACATGTTATGTAGACCAAAAGGAAGTGTTTTACATGTAGAAAAAATAAATAAATAATATGACCCCTTTAATGCGCCCTATAATCCGGTGCGCCTTTTATATGAAAATAGACCTGACTAGACCCACTCATCGGCAGTGCGCCTTATAATCCGGTGCGCCCTATGGTCCGGAAAAGACGGTCATTTATTTTGAAATAATGAGATGATATCTAATTTTTCAATAAGCTTCAAAATGCAGCTGGGATAGGCTCCGGCACCCCCTGCAATCCCCGAGAGGGACACGGGGTAGAAATTGGATGGATGAATGTTTATTAGGATACGTTTTCTATGTATTTTGTAAACACTTTAAGTTTAAACATTTTCTTAAACAGGATCATAATACTACATTGTTTGACTTTTTTGCTTAATCTCCGTGAAGGTGAGGTGTACGTGCAAAAAAATGCTTTAAGGTAAACTTTTTCCCAAGGTTATATTGTTGAGAAAAATTGTTGTAGAGTTACTGTATATCCCTTATAATAAGGGAGGGCCATAATAATGAATTCCTCCGAGAATGTTGTTGATTATATTACACTGAGGCAAAATGGAGCGCACTGCTCGGCTGCAAGCAGCACGGATGCTCTTAAAGGGGAACATTATCACCAGACCTATGTAAGCGTCAATATATACCTTGATGTTGCAGAAAAAAGACCATATATTTTTTTAACCGATTTCCGAACTCTAAATGGGTGAATTTTGGCGAAATAAACCCCTTTCTATTATTCGCTCTCGGAGTGTGACGTCACATCGGGAAGCAATACGCCATTTTCTCAAACACCGAGTCAAATCAGCTCTGTTATTTTCCGTTTTTTCGACTGTTTTCCGTACCTTGGAGACATCATGCCTCGTCGGTGTGTTGTCGGAGGGTGTAACAACACGAACAGGGACAGATTCAAGTTGCACCAGTGGCCCAAAGATGCGAAAGGGGCAAGAAATTGGACGTTTGTTCCGCACACTTTACCGACGAAAGCTATGCTACGACAGAGATGGCAAGAATGTGTGGATATCCTGCGACACTCAAAGCAGATGCATTTCCAACAATAAAGTCAAAGAAATCTGCCGCCAGACCCCCATTGAATCTGCCGGAGTGTGTGAGCAATTCAGGGACAAAGGACCTCGGTAGCACGGCAAGCAATGGCGGCAGTTTGTTCCCGCAGACGAGCGAGCTAAACCCCCTGGATGTCTTGGCTCACACCGTCCCTTAAACCGGACAGATCAGCTTTCAGGAAAAGAGCGCAGATGAGGGTATGTCTACAGAATATATTAATTGATGAAAATTGGGCTGTCTGCACTCTCAAAGTGCATGTTGTTGCCAAATGTATTTCATTTGCTGTACTCACAAATCCATCTGCATCCTTGGGTTCCTCTGTTCCACATCTAATTGAATTGTGACAGTCTGTTGATTCTTTGTTTTTTTCAACTGATATTGTGTGAGCAAAACGAATACATTATTGTGTGGGTTGCTGCTCATGTCATGTCTGCTGATCATGTTTTTGTTTGGCCATGTGCTGTTTGTTTTTTGGACTCTTTTTTCCTGGTTGTGCACTCTTGCTTGTTTTGTTACCATGACTACTATTAGTTCCACCTGCTTCACATTTTCACATTTTGAGTCACACACCTGTTTTCACTAATCATGTCACCAGTATTTATGCTGGTAGTTACCAGGCAGTCGGTCTGGGGACATTAACTCTGTTCACCTCTGTTACCTGATGCTACTCATATTTTCCATAGTTCATGCTGATCTTCTCACGTCATAGTAAGTGTCTGTTGTATATTTAATGTTCATAGTTTTTGCCTTTGTGCTACTTTTGTTTTCATAGTCAAGTTTGCATTTCCGCCTTTGTCATACTTGCCAACCTTGAGACCTCCGATTTCGGGGGGGGGAGGGGTTGGGGTTGGGGTGGGGGCGTGGTTGGGGGCGTGGTTAAGAGGGTAGAAGTATATTTACAGCTAGAATTCACCAAGTATATATAAGAAATACTTGACTTTCAGTGAATTCTAGCTGTATATATATTAAAAAAAAAGAGAAATACTTGAATATCAGTGTTCATTTATTTACACATATACACACACATAACACTCATCTACTCATTGTTGAGTTAAGGGTTGAATTGTCCATCCTTGTTCTATTCTCTGTCACTATTTTTCTAACCATGCTGAACACCCTCTCTGATGATGCATTCTGCTTCGTCTCCTTGTTGTGTGCGCAGTTGTGCACTGCACTCTCTAAAAGCCATAGATGTTATTGTCACATATGCATGTACAGTAGATGGCAGTATTGTCCTGTTTAAGAGTGTCACAACATTGCTGTTTGCGGCAGACAAACTGCTTTACGGTAGACGGAAACGTGACTGCTGTTGTCGTGTGTTGTTGCCGCGCTGGGAATACGTTAATGAAACTGCCTAACAATAAACCCACATAAGAAACCAAGAACTCGCCCTCGATCATTCTACAGTTATAATGTGATTGGGCAGGCATGCTGTTTATATTGTGGGATAGCGGACGGGAAAACAGGTTGTCGACACGTCACTCAGGTCCGCATGGAGCTGGAGGGGGCGCGGCCTCCAGCTCCGCCTGAATTTCGGGAGATTTTTGGGAGAAAATTTGTCCTGGGAGGTTTTCGGGAGAGGCGCTGAATTTCTGGAGTCTCCCGGAAAATCCGGGAGGGTTGGCAAGTATGGCCTTTGTGTGCACCTTTAGTTTGTACCTTTTGTTAGTGTTAAAATAAAATATGTCCTTACCTTCACGCCATGTCCACTCCAACTTTACTTGCATCTCGGGAAAACAAACACTCCATAGTCCACGCATTGACAGCTCAAAAGCTAAGTACTATCTTTCTATCTGTGTGCTTCTAATTGTTTTATAGCTTTTCTTATTATCAAGCTTGTCACTGACAGTTTGGTTATGTTAGGGTTTTTCCTCTGTGTTTGTGTTTTATTGCCTGTCAGCGCTCTTATTTTGGTTCCATTTCCTGCACGTCTCCCTGAGCGCTCGTTTCCTTCACCTGTCTCTGATTGGCAGCCTGGCACACCTGGTGGAAATTGCCAATCAGGTACTATTTATACCTGCATTGCCCTCCAGTCAGTGCTTGTGGATTTTATGGTGTAGACTGTTTGCTGTCTCCAGTTTTCATTGAATCTTGTTTTTGGTTGCCTGTTGCCTATTCCCTGCTTTCCTGGTATCCTGTTTCCTGACTCGTAGTTCCTGTTTTCCCTGCATTTTTGACATTAAAGTCATGTTTTCCTGCATCACGCCTGCCATCTCTGCATCTTGGGGTTCGTCACCAACACTTCCTGACACTAATTACTTCTCCAACTCATTTAGTAGTCTTATCAAACTTACAAAGCACCCACTCTCTGCTTCACTGTCACTCTCAAAGCTAAGCTAGTCCCGGTCAGTAGCTACTGTGCTGTTTGCTGCTCAAATGCTAACTAGCAAACGAAGCTAAATGAGTCCCGTTCCGGAGCAACTGCGCTCCCTCACGCTACTGTGACTCTTCGCCAATTGCTCCGAAGACAGTACAGAACTCGACTCGGTGAAAGAAACAACGTGAGTATGGCTCTCTGCTCTTTGTGCACCGTTCTCATGGATAGGTTGGCCCTTCTAGATTACCGTCTCCGCCAGTTAGGGCAGACTAATTTTGTAACTTTAGACGCCTCAGACACGTTTACTAGCGTTCGCTGTACCGAGCTGACTAGCCCAGTTTGTAGCAGACCAAAGTGGCCAACAAGCCACGGTGAACCGATTGAGACGCATAATAGACTAATATGTAGATAGATAGATAGATAGTCCTTTAGCTAGTGCTATAGTCCAGTCTACCGGACACCACACTTTAGTCAAAAGGGGACTCCATCACCTGGAACATACAGCTTAGTAAACCCGCCATAATTAAGTGTATTCCCGGGGCCAGAGCACCCAACATTGAAGTTAGTCTTAGGGAGCTGACTCGCAACAGGTAAACATGTAAAACAGGCTAACTACTCTCGCTCCAATGATAAACCACGGTAAAACTACCGTTTCAAATTAAAATGATCGTAAAACCATAATTAGTAGTCGCAATTCAATAAACTAATGGACTGGTGATAGTTATTTTTTACCGGAGAAGAAACCTAGCCTGCTGATTGCTAGCTAGCCCCGCGCATCGCTAGCCGGCATCTCGGGCCGTTAATCGTTAGCTGGAAACTGGCGCTTTAAACACTCTGACGCCATATACCAATGTAAACTTGTATAAACAGATAGCTCATACTTGCCAACCGTCCCGATTTTCCCGGGAGTCTCTTGAATTTCAATGCCCCTCCCGAAAATCTCCCGGGGCAACCAATCTCCCGAATTTCTCCCGATTTCCACCCGGACAACAATATTGGGGGCGTGCCTTTAGCGTCCTCTCTCACCTAAAACCTTCACCCTTTAACAGGCGCATGCTGTCCAGGCGTCCGCTTTTCCTCCATGTAAACAGCGTGCCGGCCCAGTCACCTATTAATGTAGCGTTGGACGGGTTTTACAATGGTCTTTACTCGAAGATGTCAACAAATGCTGACACGTTATATGATCTTTTAACTGATTTAATGATAGCGATAATTTCAAGCACACGCACACAAGTGAATGCCTACATACTTGGTCAACGGCCATACATGTTACACTGAGGGTGGCCGTATAAACAACTTAACACTGTTACAAGTATGCGCCACACTGTGAACCCACACCAAACAAGAATGACAAACACATTTCGGGAGAACATCCGCACCGTAACACAACATAAACACAACAGAACAAATACCCAGAAACCCTTGCAGTACTAACTCTCCCGGAAGAAGAAATACGCTTGCAAGTTCCAAAATTATTGGAAAAAATAATTTAATTTCATCCAGGACAGCTCGAAGGGGAAGGGGTATGCTGCCTGCACCTCAACCCCGCAACCACTCCCCCCAACCATGCCCCCAACACCCCCTCATCTCCCGAATTCGGAGGTCTCAAGGTTGGCAAGTATGAAATAGCTAACTGAGCGAACTAAACCAAGCAAAGTTATGAAGACGCACATCTGACTGGTAAATATGAACCCTGTCTGTTTGAGAGACTCCCGAAATTCAGCGCCTCTCCCGAAAACCTCCCGGGACAAATTTTCTCCCGAAAATCTCCCGAAATTCAGGTGGACTCAGGTCCATGAGGACCTGTGTCCGCTAACCCACAACATAAACAGCATACCTGCCCAATAACGTTATAACTGTAGAATGATGGAGGGCGAGTTCTTGGTTTCTTATGTGGGTTTATTGTTAGGCAGTTTCATTAACGTTCTCCCAGCGCGGCAACAACACACAACAACAGCAGTCACGTTTTTGTATACCGTAAAGCAGTTCGTCTGCCGTAAACAGCAATGTTGTGACACTCTTAAACAGGACAATACTGCCATCTAGTGCATTTGATGAAAGCACTTTTGTGCGTGCCACACAGCAATGCATCATCAGAGAGGGTGTTCAGCATGGTTCGAAAAATAGTGACAGAGAATAGAACAAGTATGGACAATTCAACCCTTAACTCAACAATGAGTAGATGAGTGTTATGTGTGTGTATATGTGTAAATAAATGAACACTGAAATTCTATATATATATATATATACATAATAAAATAAATATATGTATATATATAATAAAAAAAAAATAAATAAAAAAAAAAAAAAATATATATATATATATATATATATATATATATATATATATACATATGTGTATATATATATATATATAGCTAGAATTCACTGAACGTCAAGTATATATATATATATATATATATATATATATATATATATATATATATATATATATATAATACTTGACTTGGTGAATTCTAGCTGTAAATATACTCTTCCCCTTTTAGCCACGCCCCCAACTACGCCCCCGTCCCACCCCGGCCACGCCCACGCCCATACCCGCCTCCCTCTCCCCACCTCCCGAAATCGGAGGTCTCAAGGTTGGCAAGTATGGTTTGATGTTTATTTTTTATCAGCTAAAAGTGTGTTTAAAAGATTTCATCCAATTTTAGTCACATCTTTCTGTCTCTTTAAACACCACTTTATGATAATTTCTCATTGTCAACATATTTTTAAAGTTATTTATCATGATTAGCCATTTATTCAGCTTTGCGACCATTCTTGGGGTGAAATGTAAGCCATTCCCCCTCCTAATGCTGCTTTCTACTGTACTTCATAAAAATATCTATAATACCTGAGCCTATTGGGATAAGCTGCAGCCTAATTGGAGCCTTGCGCTGACTTCAGTCTAACGTATGGTTATTGACCAGCAGAGCAAAATGCATTAGTTATTGTGTTGCAGGACATCTCATTAATATCCTACCCCTTTAAGCACAGAGCAATTAAGGAGATTAAGGCCAAGGAGCCATCATTGGAGCTAATTACTCTGCCGTCCCACCCTGCCTCAGAGGCCGTGTTTACCGTGTCTCTCGTCATTCATCCGGTGTTTCCTGTTTCGTCTTGTAAAACCGGTCGCTCGCTGTCTTTTCTAAGTGTTTCACGAGAGTTCACTGAGATAACGTTTGTTGTGAATTGTCGAGGTCATAAATTACCTAATGAAGGTGGGTTGGATCGAAACAACTCATTGATAAGCAATACTGCCCTAAAGCAAGAAAGTTCTGGTGTGAATCTTCGCCCTGGTCTTTCTGTGTAAAGTTTGCATGAGTTTGAGATATTGTGCTTACGTGTTCTACCCCAAGTCGGTTTCCCTTTGAGCCTGATCAGGAAAAGTACAGTATTTTCCGGACCATAGGGCGCACCGGATTATAAGGCGCACTGCCGATGAATGGTCTATTTTCGATCTTTTTTTCATATATAAGGCGCACCAGATTATAGGGCGCATTAAAGGAGTCATATTGTTATTATTTTTTTCTAAATGTAAAACACTTCATTGTGGTCTACATAACATGTAATGGTAGTTTTTTGGTCAAAATGTTGCATAGATTATGTTTCACAGACCATCTTCAAGCCGCTTTCTGACAGTCACTTCAGGATGCGTCGTTTTGTGGGCGGTCTTATTTACGTGGCTCACCTTCGGCAGCGTCTTCTCCCCGTCATCTTTGTTGTAGCGGTGTAGTGTGCAAGGACGGGGGTGGAAGAAGTGTCAAAAGATGGAGCTAACTGTTTTAATGAAATTCCGACTTTACTTCAATCAATAACTGAGCAGCATTTCCTCATCTGTGGCTCACTGGTGCAACAACAACGCCGGAAATGTGTCCCGTGAATAACCGTCCGACCGGGACTCTCTAATAACTAAAGTTCCTTGGGTGAATAATGTAAACTCACTACACCGGTATGTTTTAGCGCTTTCATGGCGAGTTTACTGACAGATATAAGTAAGAACTTTACACTACTTTATATTAGAAATGGCAACAGCGGAGGATGAATGTCCCATAACAAGAAGATCGAGAAAAAGAAGAAACTAATCGACTTCGGTGTTGGTACGGACTACAATGGTGGACACACGCAAATTTTCAGGACTTATGCAGATCCCAAATACAAATCAGCACATGCCAGAAGGTAAGGAAAGTTGCTTTTGCATAATATTGCGAAATAAAACGCCAGATAGTATGTCTTACCTTATACACACACCATAATAATACCCGTATATTGAAGCACAGTACGATCCATCAAGCGGTGCGGCTTCATAGCTTACTAAAGTCGAACTAAAACATGTTGATAGATTTTTGAGTGCCGTGTGTAATGTTCCTTATTTTCAAAGGAACATATCACATTTTAGTGTTGTTTACTTGAGTCATATTGCAGTCTACACGTATCTCTTATGTGTGACTGCCATCTACTGGTCACATTTATCATTTCCCAATGTACCAAATAAAATAGGTTCGAGCTCGGTAAGCACAACCTAAATTATTCCGTACATTAGGTTATAAGGTGCACTGTCGAGTTTTGAGAAAATAAAATGATTTTAAGTGAGCCTTACAGTCCGAAAAATACGGTAAATATGATTATTTAAACCAGGCCCATATTACAAAACAATTTTCAAAAGTGTAGAAAATGCAATTATATTACTTAAACAAACTAAGCCGGGGTTGGTTTTGTACCAGTTAGGTTGTGTTCAGGTAAAATTGATAGGTTATGGTGAAAAAATGCATAAACAATTCAATGGGATAACTGTAGGGTTCGGAAGGGCACGTGTTGTTGCAATGCATTGTGGGGCCGAGGTAGCCATATTTGTTGACCAAAGCTTTTGTTTACACGGCTGTACTGCACCCACGGTAATGTGAGAGAGAGTAAAAAACAGGATGAAAATGGATCGTACAAAATAAAAAAAATAAAGGGACCGTATAGAGACAAACTGTACTCTATTCCAAAGACTCACTACCTCGAAAAAAATAGGTAAAAATTGGTAGAGTTGATCCATATGAGCACGTCCAATGGACAAGTGATTTGAGGAAGCTGCCGCCATTGTCGAAGCCAAACTTGTCTAAATCTCGTCAATGGACTCAGTTTTAATACCGGTGAAGAATTTCAGAATGCAAAGTCTGTTAACGTTATTTATCCTCTGTTCAAATTGCGCTTAATCTATGGCTTTCATCTCTTACTGGATGTGTGACTGGCCTCATTTCATAAACAAGTTTAAAAAAAAACAAAAAACAAGCCCATTATTACTTTTAAATATTGTAGACTGTAAGGTGCAGATGTATACGTTGTGAAATGAGTTATTTACATAGAAATATTTTGGTAAATGTTGATTTACATACCTTAATTGTTTCCAAACGGTGCCTGTAACCCGGCAGTAAAACGGTTGATCCAACAAAACAGACCCGCAGGCTGCAAAAGCTTGCTCTCCAATCTATTTTACGAAACTGAAACACTTACAAATATGCATGAAACAACTACTACGAACATCACACATGGCAAGGTTTAGTAAATATGAACAGTTGTAGTTATATTGTAAAACTTACAAACATTGCTTGGAGTGAGGAATTAAGAATCCACACATGTAGAAATGCTATGAAAGACTAGAATAACTTGCACTTCCGGTTCAAAGCACTAAACAGAGGAAAATATGGTAGACAATAACCCCGGCAGTGAGCGAACTTGTCCAAAAGATGGCGCCCTAGCACACACAATGACACATATCTTCAGTGTCTGTTAAAAACAATTTGTTGAATCAAAACATTGTGGCCGTTAGCGAAGACAATAATAATAGAAAGGCGTTTAATTCGCCAAAATTCACCCATTTAGAGTTCGGAAATCGGTTAAAAAAATATATGGTCTTTTTTCTGCAACATCAAGGTATATATTGACGCTTACATAGGTCTGGTGATAATGTTCCCCTTTAATGAGAGCAAGACCGAGATCATCATCTTCGGCGAAACATCTCCAGTCTCGTTAGTCAGTGCTCTAGGTCCTCCGGGTGAAAACATCCGGTCCTCTGTGAAAAATCTCGGAGTGATCTTCGATAGTGCCTTCAAATTCACCAAACAGGTCAGCTCAGTGGTTAGTACCAGCTTTTACCATCTCAGAACCCTAGCGAAGACCAAGGCCTATCTCTCCCAGAGCGACCTGTAGACCGCTATCCACACCTTCATCACACACCGGCTAGACAACAACAACTCACTGTACGCTGGCATTGATCAGGCATCACCCCGCCGTTTTGCAGCTTGTGCAAAACGCGGCTGCCCGTATCCTCACCACCCCCAAAAAACGCGAGCACATCACCCTAGTCCTGGCCTCACTCCACTGGCTCCCTGTCCGTCACCGCATTGATTTTAAATTACTTATAATTGTTTTTAAATCCCTAAATGGTCTGGCCCCACAATACCTGACAGAGCTTCTGCATCATCATACCTCGTCTAGAGCCCTAAGGTCAGCTGACCAACTGCTGTTGGCGGTCCCCAGATCCAGGCTAAAGACCAGAGGGGACCGTTGCCGCCCCTAAGCTCTGGAACAGCCTTCCCCTCCACATAAGGTCAGCCCAGAGCCTGGGTGTCTTCAAAATCCTTCTTAAGACCTACCTCTTCTTGCCGGCCTTTGACCTGAGCTGAGTCCGCCCACTAGGCCACCATTTCTAATCCCCCACAACTCCTTAGCTTTATTTTTATTTTTAAATTTGTCGCACTTTTAATACTATTATTATTTTTATTTGGCAATTTTTACTTTTTATTCGACCCCTTTTACCGTATCTTCCATTGTTTATGTTCTTTGTTTGTTTTTTGTTTTGTTTTGTTTTTTGCTCTATGCTTTTTTTTAACCTGTAAAGCACTTTGGTTCAATTTAAAAGTTGTTATAAACGTGCTATATAAATAAAGTTGACTTCACTTGACAAAATACTGTATGTTGTTTGTAGCCTGCAGCTGGCTTGGATAACGCTAACAGCCTACTAAATGCGACGTGTGAAACAGAATAAAAGATTGCTCTGATTGAAACTAAGCAGTCTGAAAATGTAGTGAAAACACCAACTCGTACCAAGTGATGGCGTTAAAAGTCATGTTTGATCGTCTCACAGCTGCTAACCAGGCTGTTATCTTTAGTAGCTTTATAACCACAGTTCCTTGGCTTTTGCAGGAAATGAGAAACATCTCATTAAATTGTTTTTTTGTGCCTGAAACAATCACAACAACGATTACGGTAGCTAATGATGACTTTTTTTCGAACTTGTTGAAGAAAAAAACTAAACTTAAGCACAATCAGCCATGTAAATAAGCTATTACGACACCGGCATGACCCATAATGCATTGTGTATGTCATGACTTGGTCCTGGGGTTTAGTTTCTCTCGAAGGCAACGGAAAGTTGGCTCGGGCGAGACGGGAATGCAGGTACATTTTTATTTAAACACTATAAATACAAAACAAGGAAGTAAACAAAAGGCGCGCACAATGGCGGAGAACACACTATGAAACCAAACACTTGCACAAAGGCAAAAACTATGAACAACAAAAAACACTAACTGTGGCAATAATAAACAAAACTTACTTGGCATGGACAAAAAGGAGCAGCGTGAACGATGGACATGAAAAAAGAGTCAGAAATGTGCAGAAGCATAAATGTGGAGATGTCACCAGAAAGACAAACTGAAAAACAATGAACTTAAATACTACAGACATGATTAACGAAAACAGGTGCGGGACTCAAAACGTGAAACAGGTGCGTGACGTGACAGGTGAAAACTAATGGGTTGCTATGGTGACAAACAAGAGTACACAATGAGTCCAAAAGTGGAACAGGTGAAACTAATGGGTAATCATGGAAACAAGACACGGGAGTGAAAAGCCAGAAACTAAAGAGTCCAATAACTAAACAAAACATGACTTAAAACAAAACATGACTACACAGACATGACAGTGTATACAACGTCACACTTTCAAACCCTATGTTAAAGTAAGTTAAAGTTAAAGTACCAATGATTGTCACACACACACTAGGTGTGGCAAGATTATTCTCTGCATTTGACCCATCACCCTTGATCACTCCCTGGGAGGTGAGGGGAGCAGTGGGCAGCAGCGGTGGCCGCGCCCGGGAATCATTTTTGGTGATTTAACCCCCAATTCCAACCCTTGATGCTGAGTGCCAAACAGAGAGGTAATGGGTCCCATTTTTATAGTCTTTGGTATGACTCGGCCGGGGTTTGAACTCACAACCTACCGATCTCAGGGCGGACACTCTAACCACTAGGCCACTGAGTTGACCCGGTCCTCCACATTTGTAGAGGTTCTGACAGACTTTTAGAACATTTTTAAACCGATTACTGATATTTGAGATCTGACTGAAGAGAGCTTCTTCGTTAGTGCTGATTAGATTCAAGATTGGATTTCAAGATTTCTCCGTGTCAAAAGAATAGCAATTATTTTCATTTTGAGTCATATACCTCTGAAGAGGTTTAAAGGTACCCAAGATCAAAAGTGAACTGACTTCATTCCTCGAATTATTTCAAAGTTGAAAAGAATATTGTTCGATCTCAAAGCCAGCAGAAGAACTTGAGCTTTTTTGCTCTATCCTTGTAGGAATTTGTATATAATAAGCCACACTGCAAAAAGTCAGTGTTCAAAAACAAGAAAAAAAAAATTAGGGGTATTTTATTTGAACTAAGCAAAATTAATTTTTTTACTTGTGAGTATTGATGACGCAGCTTTGCAACAGTTGATATTCTAGTTTCAAGCATGTTTTTCTCAATATATTTAATCAAATCTCAGCAACAAGCTGCAACATCTTACTGAGATCATTTAGGAGCAAAACACTTAAAACAAGTAAAACACTCTATAACAAAAAAACTGCTTAGTGAGAAGATGTATCTTATCAGACAGAAAATAAGCAAATATCACCATTATTTGAGATATTTAATCTTACTTAGATTTCAGTTTTTGCAGTGCATAGTATGTTATTTGACTGATACAATATTAAAATTTATATTTTCATTCCTTCCGCATGGGTGCCGGAACATTTTGTCTCCAAGGGCCAAAGTGAAAATGTGCCAATGGCCCGTGGATACTCTCTCAAAACTATTTGTCTACACGCAATAATCTTTTATTGATATTCAAAAAAAGACGTAATTAGCGCAATTTTGCTCTATCCTTGTAGGAACTTGTTTATAGTAAGCCACACTGCAAAAAGTCAGTGTTCAAAAACAAGAAAAAAAACAAAACAAATGAGGGCTATTTTATTTGAACTAAGCAAAATTATCTGCCAATAGAACAAGAAAATGTGGCTTGTCAAGACTTTCCAAAACAAGTAAAATTAGCTAACCTTAAAATAAGAATATTCTCACCAATAACAAGTGCATTTTTCTTAGTAGAAAAAAAAAGAGAGACCTTTTTGCTCAATATGTTGAAACATATTCTTAAAGGGGAACATTATCACAATTATATATATATACATATATATATATATATATATATATATATATATATATATATATATATATATATATATATATATATAAATTATATATATATATATATATATGTATGTATATATATATATATATATATATATATATATATATATATATATATATATATATATATATATATATATATGTATGTATGTGCCATTTTAATACAGTAGGCCAGCGTTTTGTGTTTTTTTGTCAGATGCAAAAAGTTTGATTTACCTCTTTAAATTAAATGGAATGAACGAATGTGTCTGCCAATATGGATGATCATACATCCAAGGTCAAATACTTCTCTAAACTGGACATTTTAACAAAATGAATGTGATCGTACAAAGTAACTTTTAATGGAGAATAGATGTAGCGATTGCATAACAGTGCTTCTATGACTCGACTACATTGCAAGCGTGTGTGCATGGAATCGTGCAATGGCCCTGGCTGACGACTTCAGTCGTGACGTGCTCTCTGTGGGCGTGACGTGGGCCCTGGCACCCGTATATTTGGCCTTGTGTGAGTAAGCCCTTTGTGTTCCAAACACGTTTATATGTCTCGGGAGGGCTTTTTTTTGTAAAGACATATGTTTGATAGCTGTTAATCAATGTGGACAGAACAAACTGTGCTAAAACCACGGAATGTTTGTCGGGAAGGAAAGGACAACACAGAACGAGATGGCTAACACAATTTCCAAGGTCAGTGGCGGCTCAATAACAACATCGTCAAGTTTTCACACCTCTAGAAATATGCTTTCCTAGGTGCTAAAATGCTCCTTCGGGAAGGTGTTACGCTAAAGCGTTGCTGGCTTTATCCGTCTCTGAAAGAAAGATCTATTACCGGCGTGAGGAATAACACCGCCACACACTTTCTAGTGACGAGTAATCGAATGAATTACTTTTTTCTTACGTTACAACTGTTAGAATAATTGTTTGTAAGTTATCACAAAAAACATTGTGTTGAAATGAGTTCCAGGCAAAAGGACAGGGGCTGTCTTTGAGGCCTACCAAGAGTAAGGCTCGTAAAACTCCACTGTGTAAGGGGGAGAGCCACGTGAAGGGTGTTCTGTTTTCTCTCATGTGTGGTCATCAACAGAAGGATGTTGTTCTGGCCCAAGGACTTCAAAGCGGAGAGATGACAGGATCTGCCCAATTTCCAGACGAACTCTTTTTGAAGTATTTTACGAACTCTTTTTGAGCTATTTTATGGAGCTCTTTTTGAACTGACCTTTCCTGTGAATTGTTTACGACCTTTTCTGTGAACTTTTTGCGACCTTTGTGCTTGGGAAAAAGCGGTGGCCAGGTGGTCGGGGAGGGTCCAAAATAAAAGAAGGAGGCATACAATCTTTTGGCAGAGCGTGCTGGAGATTGTAGAAGGATACAATGTCCGGGCGACTCTCCTCAATAAATCGAGTCCAAATTGAATTCTGTCTCTTGATTAATAGATGTCATCAGTGTTTGAACCTGACAACTACACTGTTTCAGGTGTGTTTGATGTAAGGTGGTGAGCTACTTTACATGATATTACATATGAAGAGACAACATCGCAAAGTAAACGTTAACACACACAAAAACTACTACAAGGAAGTAATGAACTACAATTCGATGAAGTGATAACCACGTAATTGTCAGGACGGGGTTTTCGCCGCTTACTGCGGGGTTTGTTCTCCCCAAATGCAGACGGACCACTCCGGACGTGGCGTGCAGGTGGGAACATGATTTAATTATCAAAACTCAAAGAGGTACAAAAAACAGAACAACGTGCCTGATCGCACTCGAAGCTGGACTACGGACAAGAAATAAACACGTAACTTTGGCATGAAACAAACTACTTACGTAGCAGGTTGCATGAAGCAAATAATGACGCCAGGCCGACTGACCGGGAAAGGCAGGCTTAAAGGGGAACATTATCACCAGACCTATGTAAGCGTCAATATATACCTTGATGTTGCAGGAAAAAGACCATATATTTTTTTAACCGATTTCCGAACTCTAAATGGGTGAATTTTGGCGAATAATCGCCTTTCTATTATTCGCACGTGACGTCACATCGGGAAGCAATCCGCCATTTTCTCAAACACCGAGTCAAATCAGCTCTGTTATTTTCCGTTTTTTCGACTGTTTTCCGTACCTTGGAGACATCATGCCTCGTCGGTGTGTTGTCGGAGGGTGTAACAACACGGACAGGGACGGATTCAAGTTGCACCAGTGGCCCAAAGATGCGAAAGTGGCAAGAAATTGGACGTTTGTTCCGCACACTTTACCGACGAAAGCTATGCTACGACAGAGATGGCAAGAATGTGTGGATATCCTGCGACACTCAAAGCAGATGCATTTCCAATGATAAAGTCAAAGAAATCTGCCGCCAGACCCCCATTGAATCTGCCGGAGTGTGTGAGCAATTCAGGGACAAAGGACTGCGGTAGCACGGCAAGCAATGGCGGCAGTTTGTTCCCGCAGACGAGCGAGCTAAACCCCCTGGATGTCTTGGCTCACACCGTCCCTTATGCCACCGAAGATGATCAAGAGAAGAATATCGACCTTAGCTTCCCTGGCCTGCTGACATGAGGGTATGTCTACAGAATATATTAATTGATGAAAATTGGGCTGTCTGCACTCTCAAAGTGCATGTTGTTGCCAAATGTATTTCATATGCTGTAAACCTAGTTCATAGTTGTTAGTTTCCTTTAATGCCAAACAAACACATACCAATCGTTGGTTGGATGGCAATCGCCAAATTCGTCCTCGCTTTCTCCCGTGTCGCTGGCTGTCGTGTCGTTTCCGTGGGTTTCGCTTGCATACGGTTCAAACCGATATGGCTCAATAGCTTCAGTTTCTTCTTCAATTTCGTTTTCGCTACCTGCCTCCACACTACAACCATCCGTTTCAATACATGTGTAATCTGTTGAATCGCTTAAGCCGCTGAAATCCGAGTCTGAATCCGAGCTAATGTCGCTATAGCTTGCTGTTCTTTCCGCCATGTTTGTTTGAGTTGGCATCACTGTGTGACGTCACAGGAAAATGGACGGGTGTATATAATGATGGTTAAAATCAGGCACTTTGAAGCTTTTTTTTAGGGATATTGCGTGATGGGTAAAATTTTGAAAAAAACTTCGAAAAATAAAATAAGCCACTGGGAACTGATTTTTAATGGTTTTAACCATTCTGAAATTGTGATAATGTTCCCCTTTAAATAATGCCTCTGATTAGTGCTCAGGAAGCAGGTGAGCGGGCGAACACTATTCAGAGACAGGTGGAAATAATAAGTAACCATGGTAACTAAAACAAACAAGGGTGCACAAAAACAGGGACTATTGGAGTCCAAAACTAACAGAACTTAACAAAACATGATCCGGAACCACGGATCATGACAGTAATCCTACAAGACCTTGTTTTTGGACATGGAAGGACACAGCCGCCGAATCACCCCGTTCAATCACTTTATTAACTAGCGCTAGCCCTGGGTCGATAATCAATTAGTCAGTCATCGTAAATTCCGAACTCGAAGCCGCTGCTTTTGACTTAAAAGACGGTGCGGCGGGTAATTTAGGGATTTTTCTTCGCTGATGGCCATAAGGCGAATAGTTTTGACTAGCAATGACACTTAAATGGTCTGTTATTGTTTCTGCTATGGCACCATCTTTTGGACAAGTTTGCTCACTGCAGGTTCTGCCAGGTGTATGCCGACAAGTGTTTTTTCTGCTGTTTAGAGCTTAAAACCGGAAGTAGAAGTGCCTTTCTGTCGTCTAATCGTCAACAGCGTTTCTACTCGTATATATTCTTGATTCATGTCTCCAAGCAACGTTTGAAAGTTTTACAATATAACTAAAACAATTTTTACTTACTAAACCATCACATGTGTGATGCCTGTAGGAGTGTTTTTATGGATATATGTACGTGCTATCGTGATATATACTCACACTTGCCAACCCTCCCGGATTTTCCGGGAGACTCCCGAAATTCAGCGCCTCTCCCGAAAACCTCTCGGGACAAATTTTCTCCCGAAAATCTCCCGAAATTCAGGCGGACCTGGAGGCCACGCCCCCTTCAGCTCCATGCGGACCTGGAGGGTCTGCATGGAGCAATGTTGTTGTAATATATTGAGTTGGAGGCAATAAACAGGCGAGGGGATGAAGTACGTCTCTTTACTGTAGACTTCAGAACAGACTCACACACTTGATGTCAGGTGCGCAACACCAACGTAAATCGTTGGCCAACCAAAAAGTAACCCCAGTACGCTATAGCCAACATTCACCAGGAGATGGCAACAGACAAACATAGATCACTCTATTACATTCCTCCCCTTTTAGAATTGTAGAAGTTACTCAAAAGAAATAAACAACCCAACCAAAAAATGCAGCAGCTCAATTAAAAAACTGTACTTAAGCCACATTCTTTTTTTTTTTTAGTACAGAACTCTTAACCCTCAAGGTTGGCAAGTATGTATATACTGTATGCTAACACATTTACACATGTCTGGGTTAGTATTATTAACTTACAATGGCCAAGGACTGTTTTCACTGCTGGACTCTAGAAAGAGGTTCCGCAGCCTCCGAAGCAGAATCTCCAGGTTCTGTAACAGCTTCTTCCCTCAGGCCGTAAGACTCTTGAACGCATCATAATTAAATCATCCCCTCAATTCACCCCAAAATGGATTTACTCGCTGGAATAAAAAAGACAATACAACATACATGTAAAGCGACTTTGGGTACTTAGAAAAGCGCTATATAAATCCCAGGTATTATTATTATTATTATTATTATTATTATTATTATTATACATCCATAAATATAATCATTATTAATAAATATATTTATCTGTACAGTAATCTATTTATTTATTTATTTTATATATATATTTATATATTATTTATATATAGTTATTTATTTATATATGCACCTTATTGCTTTTTTTTATCCTGCACTACCATGAGCTTATGTAACAAAATGTCGTTCTGATCTGTACTGTAAAGTTCAAATTTGAATGACAATAAATAGGAAGTCTAAGTCTAAGTCTAAGTCTAAGTCTAAGTTCTTTTTGTATTGTTTCAATTCCACAAATTCCTCAGTATATTCACCAAAACGTCACCATGGAGTTATTGAGTCAATTGCATTCTGTTTTTATTTTATATTTACACAACGTGCCTACTTCACTGGTTTTGGGTTTTGTAATTATTAATAAATAATATGCTTTTTATTATTATTTAAAATGAATACATTTGCCTAATACTGTCTAAAACTACAACAAACCTATTAAATCCAAAAATTTCACTAGCAAATATTAAAAGGAAATAATAAAAAATACAGAGACACAATTCCTTCCATAAACACAATCACAACCCTGGGTAAATATTTATTGTTCTGCCCTCAAGGTTATGCCGAGCGTGTATATTTCCTGGAGTTCAGGTCGAGCATACAAAGAAATATGTACCCGCAAACTTTTTTCCGCCTCTACCGCATCCTGATGCTCTCGAACCAAACACGTCTCGTTTGTTTTTGTCTCTTGCATGAGGTCCTGAGATTATTATTCTCCTCTCTCTTGTCAAGGGGGGGCAGTGTTCTCATTTGCTATGGTGGCCCACCTCCTTGAGTTGATCCTGAGAGGTTACCATGGAAACAACAAGACTCTACTTCACCCCAAATAGAACTTTCCCAGAGTGTGTGTGTGTGTTTGTGTGTGTTTGTGTGTGTGGTAGTTGTGAGCATATGTGGGTGCAGGTCTATGTCAAAATTCTTATGCTACATTTCAGTTTAACTGACACTTAACTGTGTAAATTGAGTGGAGATATGGGATGGCGCCACAGCCAAACCTGAATACACACCGTCGACACGTCGAGAGTTTGTAGCGCCGAGATGCAGAGAAAAAAAAAAAAAACACTTGAAAAAAGGGAGAGTAAAAGACACCATGGAGGTTAAAAGGAGGGGAGCAAGATAGCAACGTATTGGTAATCTGGAGGCAGTTACTATAGCAACATGGTATAAATTGGGGGTCGGCAGGCCTAGTGGCTCTCTGGAGTTTTTTCAAAAACGTATGAAAAATGGAAAAAGATGAGGGAAAATATTTTTAGTTTTAACATATTTTTTGTAGGAGGACAAACATGACACAAACTTTGTTAGAAATTGTTAGAAATGACACTGTTTATATAAAAAATGCTTCACTGATTAGGGACTATTTGGCAAGTGCTGTTTTGCCCTACTAAATTTGGCGGTCCTTGAAGTCACCGTGGTTTGTTTACATGTAGAACTTTCTCCGACTTTCTAAGACGTTTTTTTTTTTTTTTTTATGCCACCCCTTTTTTGTGTCATTTTGTCCACCAAACTTTTATTGCTGTGCATGAATGCACAAAGGTGAGCTTTGTTGATGTCATTGACATGTGTGGAGTGCTAATCAGGCATATTTGGTCAGTGCATGACTGCAAGCTAAGAGAGCAACGTATTGGTAATCTGGAGGCAGTTACTATAGCAACATGGTATAAATCGGGGGTCGGCAACCTGCGGATAGCGCCGGCCTAGTGGCTCTCTGGAGTTTTTTAAAAAATGTATGAAAAATGGAAAAACATTTTTTGTTTTAATATATTTTCTGTAGGAGGACAAACATGACACAAACTTTGTTAGAAATTGTTAAAAATGACACTGTTTATATTAAAAATGCTTCACTGATTAGAGACTATTTGGCGAGCACTGTTTTGCCCTACTAAATTTGGCGGTCCTTGAAGTCACCATGGTTTTTTTACATGTAGAACTTTCTCCGACTTTCTAAGAAATTTTTTTTATGCCACCCCTTTTTTGTCTCATTTTGTCCACCAAACTTTTATTGCTGTGCATGAATGCACAAAGGTGAGCTTTGTTGATGTCATCGACATGTGTTGGAATGCTAATCAGACATATTTGGTCAGTGCATGACTGCAAGCTAAGAGAGCAACATATTGGTAATCTGGAAGCAGTTACTATAGCAACATGGTATAAATCGGGGGTCGGCAACCCGCGGTTTAGCGCCAGCCTAGTGGTTCTCTGGAGTTTTTTTCAAAAATGCATGAAAAATGGAAAAAGATGAGGGAAAACATTTTTTGTTTTAATATATTTTCTGTAGGAGGACAAACATGACACAAACTTTGTTAGAAATTGTTAGAAATGACACTGTTTATATAAAAAATGCTTCACTGATTAGGGACTATTTGGCGAGCGCTGTTTTGCCCTACTAAATTTGGCGGTCCTTGAAGTCAACGTGGTTTTTTTACATGTAGAACTTTCTCTGACTTTCTGAGACGTTTTTTTTTTTTTTTTATGTCACCCCTTTTTTGTCTCATTTTAATACCTGGGATTTATATAGCGCTTTTCTAAGTACCCAAAGTCGCTTTACATGTAGAACCCATCATTCATTCACACCTGGTGGTGGTAAGCTACTTTCATAGCCACAGCTGCTCTGGGGTAAACTGACGGAAGCGTGGCTGCAATTTGCGCCAACGGCCCCTCCGACCACCACCTATCATTCATCATTCAATTCACCGGTGTGAGTGGCACCGGGGGCAAAGGGTGAAGTGTCCCGCCCAAGGACACAACGGCAGCGATTTTTGGATGGCAAGAGGCGGGGAGCGAACCTGCAACCCTCAGGTTTCTGGCACGGTTGCTCTACCCACTACGCCATGCCGCCCCTGTCCACCAAACTTTTATTGCTGTGCATGAAGGCACAAAGGTGAGCTTTGTTGATGTCATTCACATGCATGGAGTGCTAATCAGACATATTTGGTCAGTGCAAGCTAATCGATGCTAACATGCTATTTTGGGTAGCTGTATGTACATATTGCATCATAATGCCTCGTTTGTAGGTATATTTGAGCTCATTTAATTTCATTTAAGTCCTCTTAATTCAATTTGTATGTGCATTTCTCATGACGCATCATCTGTATGTAATATTGGCTGCATTTCTGAAAGTTGTTTGTGTGCCATGTTGTTCCAGACCACAGCAAACGTTACCCAGCTTGCAAATATTGTAATAAATCTAATAAAAGAAGACAGCCTGCCATTTCCTTTAAATTGGACACACACATCTATACCTTTGGCTATTCTAAGATAGCAATTTCCAGGAGTTATCTCACCCTGTGAGAAGTCTCCATTTTACTAATGTTTTCCAATGTTGTAAAAATGTGTAGAGTAAATATTACATTTCAACATTTCTGTCAACAAAGATTTGCCTCAGCCTGCGACACATAGTCATTTTGACAGTAGGCTAATATAGCTTATATAGACACTTACGTCATGTGTTGTCTTCATTACAAGGCTTTTAATTTTTTGAGGCTCTAGACAGATTTATTTTTTGTATTTTTGGTCCAATATGGCTTTTTCAAAAATTTTGGATTGCCGACCGCAGGCATTAATGAATAAAGAAACACCGGCTTTTGGGGGCCTGCACTGTGTGAAAACATATACACAAAGTTATGTACTCACAATCAAGTACTGAGCCAAAGATGGATACTACACAAAGAGGCAATTATCAGAGACAAAACACTTAGCTCCTACTTTGTCTATTTATGGCTTTATCTTCCGGCAGAAGTAACATGACGAGAAATTAAAAGACACCAAAACTTAAAGGGCCCCTCTAATGTATACTCTACCTGCTACCTTTAGTTTTTATACTAATGGTTTTTCTAAATTAGGGGTGTCCTAACTTTTTGACTTAGAGGCCACATTGCACTAAAATGTTGTCAAGGGCCTAACGCCGACTGCATATATACATATATATATATATATATATATATATATATATATATATATATATATATATATATATATATATATACCGTATTTTTCGGACAATAATTCACCGTTTTTTTCATAGTTTGGCCGGGGGTGCGACTTATACTCAGGAGTGACTTATGTGTGAAATGATTAACACATTACCGTAATTATTATTTAGCTCATTCACGTAAGAGACTAAACCTTTAAGATTAGGAGTGACAGATTGTTTGGTAAACGTATAGCATGTTCTATATGTTATAGTTATTTGAATGACTCTTACCATAATATGTTACGTTAACATACCAGGCATGTTCTCAGTTGGTTATTTATGCCTCATATAACGTACACTTATTCAGCCTGTTGTTCACTATTCTTTATTTATTTTAAATTGCCTTTCAAATGTCTATACTTGGTGTTGGGTTTCATCAAACACATTTCCCCCAAAAATGCGACTTATACTCCAGTGCGACTTATATATGTTTTTTTTCATTCTTTATTATGCATTTTCGGCCGGTGCGACTTATACTCCGGAGCGACTTATACTCCAAAAAATACGATATATATATATATATATATATATATATATATATATATATATATATATATATATATACTGTATAATATCCAGTTATATTAATTATTATTTTAATATCCATTATATCAATAGAATATGTACACATATATATGAATAGGCTATATATATATATATATATATATATATATATATATATATATATATATATATATATATATATATATATATATATATATATGTATTTGTGTATATATATATATATATATATTAATATAATGGATATTAAAATATTAATTTATATAACTGTATATATTAAGAGTATGTGAAAGTTTGACTTCCACCTTGTTTACTTCCGTGACAACTTCTTTAAAGTTGTGTAATCAGTCAGTAATATAAATCAGCTTGACATGGATACGTGTGAAGAGTGTTTTCGCATGTATCCCAGAATGCTTTGTTGTAGATTTAAATGGTTTTAATTTAGATTTTTTTATGGTGCATGGACATTTTATAATATCCACAAAGTTCAGTAAGCCGGTTGTGTTATGTGTGACCATGTCTGATGACATTTTGTGTTTGTTGGATTTTTTTTGACTAGGGAAGGTTGTTTGCAATAGGTCATACAAGTAAATTCTGCACATGATCAAAGGTCTTTGACCTGCATTACTAGTGTGTTTACCCGCATATACACCCACCTCTGCAATGAACTGACCCTCTACAGTTTTAACATGACATACTACAATAAATACTCTACAGGCATGCAGAAATTAAATGGGAAGAATCTAAATAATTGTTGTTTATGCCAGCAATATGTGTAGTTAGCATAAATAAACACAATTTAATCATAGTTTTCCAATGTCACAGATGACAACACTGGAATTTCCTGGTGCACAACAGGGGACCCAGGAGTACTTTTAGACCGGGAGTACCTTGTCTTACCTTTTTATGGTGGTTGGTAATCACTTCCACCAACAGGACTGAAGTCTGGAACACGCCTTGCTTTTTCTGTGTAACTGCCTGGCTTAAGCTGGTAAAAAAGCCCACAATGTCCCAAATACCCCGTGTCATTTATCACAAGTAGAGCATTTTTAGTGTCAGATATTTCCTTTGCCCAATTTGCAGCGTAAGAGTCTGTGTGAGCTGTGCGCCGGCTCTTGTGGCCGTCAGTGTTGTGACGCTGCAGATATCAGTTCAGATCACAGAGGCCCTGTTCCCTTTCCAGTGCAATGGAGCGTGGGATTAATTGCAGACCTCGGATCAGCTGGTATGACTCGGGCTGTGCTCTGAGCTTTCTCCACTGTGTGCCAAGGCAGCGACTTGAAGTAGGCAATTATTACAAAGGCGAGAGGGACAGAGAGACCGCATCGAATTTGTATCGATTCAAAACCAATACGCACCTTGGTTTCGATATACCCACCCCTGATAGATGGCGCTGTTTTGCAACACAAGTTTTTCCGCGCCGTAAAACCAACTAAAATCGTTGTGGAGGGAGGCGTGGCCAGCGCTGCCTGCGGGAGTGGAGGTCACCGCCCCTGTCCGAGGTGCTGAGGACAGCGCACCGACAGACAGGGGCGTGTCAGTGCCGGCTTTGAAACACAGCTGAACAGGTGGTTAGATTTCCCAGGTGGTACAAGTTGTCTAATCACCTGTTGTCTTTAACAGAAAGAGGAAGGACTGAGAGGACTTGGAGGGACTGAAAAGTCCTGTATATCTGAAAAGATTATCGATGAGCTTATTGAGGAACATTAAAACTGTGTTCAAATCTACACGCCTGACTCCTGTGACGTGTGTGGCAGGGAACCGCTAGGAAGCGACTCCTACAATTGTATTCCGAGGTAACACTATATTTTAATGTGTAAAAATGCAGCATAATGCATACAAATTCAATTTAAAATGAGATTCATATGCGAATGATGAATTATATTGGGAAAATATAATTTAATTAATAATATAACAATATATAATTTTGGTTCAATATTTGAATCTAACATATGGAGGATTTTTAAAATTTTACTACTTATATGTGTCAAAATTATTACAGATGTCCGATAATGGCTTTTTTGCCGATATCCGATATTCCGATATTGTCCAACTCTTAATTACCGATTCCGATATCAACCGATACCGATATATACAGTCGTGGAATTAACACATTATTATGCCTAATTTTGTTGTGATGCCCCGCTGGATGCATTAAACAATGTAACAAGGTTTTCCAAAATAAATCAACTCAAGTTATGGAAAAAAAAATGCTCCAAGGGGTTCTGGGTATTTGTTCTGTTGTGTTTATGTTGTGTTACGGTGCGGATGTTCTCCCGAAATGTGTTTGCCATTCTTGTTTGGTGTGGGTTCACAGTGTGGCGCATATTTGTAACAGTTTTAAAGTTGTATATACGGCCACCCTCAGTGTGACCTGTATGGTAGTTGACCAAGTATGCTTTGCATTCACTTGTGTGTGTGTGAAAAGCCGTAGATATTATGTGATTGGGCCGGCACGCAAAGGCAGTGCCTTTAAGGCACGCCTCCAATATTGTTGTCTGGGTGGAAATCGGGAGAAATTCGGGAGAATGTGGTTGCCCCGGGAGATTTTCGGGAGGGGCACTGTATTTCGGGAGTCTCCCTGGAAAATCAGGAGGGTTGACAAGTATGACTGGGAGACGCAACTGCTCTGTACTTCTCCCTACGTCCGTTTACCACTCCGTAGAGCAGCGTTTTAAAAAGCCATACATTTTACTTTTTGAAAGCGATACCGATAATTACCGATAATTTCCGATATTACATTTTAAAGCATTTATCGGAATCAATATTGAAATAACCATATTTTGCGGACTGTAGAGCGCACTGGGTTATAAGACGCACCGACAACATTTTAGATGAAAAAAAATATTTTTCCACATGTTAACCGCAACATAAGCCACACATACTACATATATACCGATACAAAATATTTTCTAAATGTTTATTTACATACCTTAATTGTTTCCAAATGGTGTCTGTAACAAGGCAGTAAAACGGCTGATCAAACAAAACAGAAGTCATCGTCAGCTCTCTAATCAGCTAAACAGACTCAAGAACGCCACTGTGACGTTTTTGGCGAATATACTGAGGAATTTGTGAAGCTGAAATAATACAAAAATAATGTCATTGTAAGTTAATAATACTGACACAAATTTTTTTAGCATACTAGCTCATGCTAATGATGCTAGCGTCATTACATTAAGATAGCATGTACAGATATGCATGAAAACACTCCTACAGACATCACACATGGGACACTTTAGTAGGTATGAATTGTTTTAGTTATATTGTAAAAAACTCACCAACGTTGCTTGGAGAGATGAAAGAAGAATCCGTACGAGTAGAAACGCTATGAAGGGCACTATGCTTGAAAAAACAAAAACAAAGCACTACCTGTAAATGGCAGGACACCTGCAGTGAACAACTTTGTCAATAAGGTGGCGGTATAGCGCAAACAATAAAACACTATGTTTGTGTATTTTTGTGTATTTTGGCTGTTTTTGGAGAAAATCAAATTAGGGGCTTATAGTCCGGAATTTACGATAAATAGACACATAAATTTGATGATTTCCTTATTTAACGGACCATTTTATGATTTTCATAATTATTTCTTGAACCTGCTCGTCAGCACTTCATAAATGTATTTTTTTTCTGTCAAACTCAGCCGTCAAACTCAGTGTGCACCTGATTGGTTATATGGCATTGAAGTAATTAAATAAATCATTAAATAACTAATTAAAGTGTGAAATAACAAATCAAAAAATTATATAAATATTGAAGTAATTAAATGATTATTTAATTCAATTTAATTCACATGAAAACATTATAAAACATTCAATTGCAAACATATTTAATTCCAATTAAAATGAATCAATGACACATTTAATTATTTAAATGTATGTATTTGTTAATTTTGTCTTATATGACCGACCCTCCAAAGTAAAAGTAAATGGTGTGAATTTATTTGTCGTCATTTCAAGATAGGTCACTCGGAGCTACAGTTGGAGCAAGCGAAGAATGAATATGAACAATAATTCAAGCCCATACCCTCATATGCAAATATTAAAAGAGCAAGACACATTAGTGTTTTAATCAGTCAGTGAATTTTGGCTTAATGAGTCAGCAAAGACGAGCCATTCTCTCAGCATATCAGAATAATTCCAGTGCTGGCCCAGAATGACTTTTGTAAAACTGTGGAAGTCTTGCCTGAAAAAAAACAACTTCAATACAGTGTATGCTAAGTATCTGTTCTCATTTGTTATTTACATTATCACTCATTCGCAGTTTTACAGCATTATTCAAGTTGAAACTTCCTCAGTCATCCAGTAAAATAATTAACTTTTTACTATTTATATAGGCTCCTGGCTGAGGTGGCAGGCTGAGCTCCGTTTTTTAATTTTTTGTAATGGCTTTGTATTCTGCAAAACTATTTTTTTATTGTTATTATTATCATTATTATTATTATTATTATTATTATTATTATTATTATTATTATTATTATTATTATTATTATTATTATTATTATTGATGTAGTCAACAGTTGCTATCCTTAATAATCGTTCTGTAGTCAAATGTTGCCATGACAAAATATATTTTATCCTACATGAAAAAATAAATGCATTTGTCTCGTATAACCTAAAATAACTACACTAAAAAGGACAACATTTAATTCTTCAACATTTTTAATACATTTATTTATTACATTATTATTTTTCTCTTTTTAAAGTTTAGCAAAATATTTGAAATATTTGTTTTCATTATTAGTCAAACAACAAAACAATAATATACTTATTTATTGAGCAGCATTTCTCGTGAAGATTAATAAAGTGCCGGAAATTGACACTTTTTTCCTACGCTTTGACCCTGCGGCGTATAAAACGATGCGGCTAATTTAGGGATTTTTCTTCTCTGACGGCCATAATACAATAGTTTTCATACGACACATGCAAAGACACTGAAATGGTTTATCATTGTTTATGCTATGGTGCCATCTTTTGGACGAGTTTGCTCATTGCTGCCGGGTGAATAACTGCTGTTGTTTAAAGTTTTAAACCGGAAGTACAAGTGCCGTTCCGCCTTCTAGCCATCTATAGCGTTTCTACGGGTATGCATTCTTCATGTATCACTCCAAGCGACGTTTGTAAGCTTTCCAAAAATAACTAAAACTATTCATACTTACTTAACCGCCCCATGTGTGATGTCTGTGTTTTCATGTGTATTTGTATGTGTTTTGAGTATTATTAACGTACAATGGCTTTCTGTTTGTAGTGTTTCAGTTTTATGAATTCCTCAGTAAAATCAACACAACGTCGACGTTGAGTTATTGAGTCTGTTTAGCTGATTGGAGAGCTAGCTTCCGCAGCTAGCGGGTCAATGACGATGGCTTCTGTTTTGTTTGATCAGCCGTTTTACTGCCGTGTTATAGACACCGTTTGGAAACAACTAAAATATGAAAATAAACATTTACAAAATATTTCTGTGTAAATAACTCATTTCACAACGTATATATGAGCAGCTTATATAAATGAAATATAAAATGTGGGTGCGGCTTATAAACCGGTTCAGAAAATACGGTACAAATCTTCTAAAAATGTGTTGTTGTTGTGGTCTCATCACTCCAGGTCATTGGTGTGTGTGTGAGTGACCAGAGAGTCGGTTTGCATGTATCCCTACACCCTGACTTTTTCAGACTTTGCTAGGAAATAAATATATTTGGGAAATTACAGTATTTACTTAGAAAATACTAGCTGATTGGAGAGCTAGCTTCCGCAGCTAGCGGGTCTATGGCGATGACTTCTGTTTTGTTTGAGCATCCGTTTTACTGCCGTGTTACAGACACCGCGTGGGAACAATTACAATATGAAAATAAACATTTACAAAATCGTTCTGTGAAAATAACTCACGTATATATCTGCAGCTTGAACAGTATATATATATATATATATATATATATATATATATATATATATATATATGAAATAAAAATGTTTTTCTTCTAAAATTTAGTGGATGCGGCTTATAAACCGGTTCAGAAAATGCGGTACCTTCTAAAAATGTGTTGTTGTTCTGGTTGCATCACTCCAGGTCATTGGTATGTGTGTGTGTGTGTGAGTGACCTGAAGAAAACCTGCAACCCGTCGGTTTGCATGTATCCCTACACCCCGACTTTTCCAGACTTTGCTAGGAAATGACAATATTCGGGAAATGACAGTATTTACTTCGAAAATACTAGCTGATTGGAGAGCTAGCTTCCGCAGCTAGCGGGTCAATGACAATGACTTCTGTTTTGTTTGATCCCCCGTTTTACTGCCGTGTTAAAGACAGCGTTTGGAATCAACTAAAATATGAAAATAAACATTTACAAAATTTTTCTGTGTAAATACCTCATTTCACAATTTATATATCTGCAGCTTATATATACAGTCGTGCTCATAAGTTTACATACCCTGGGAGAATTTATGATTTCTTGGCCATTCTTCAGAGAATATGAATGACAACACAAAAACCTTTCTTCCACTCATGCTTAATGGTAGTTTGAAGCTATTTATTGGCAAACAACTGTGTTTACTCTTTTTAAATCAAAATGACAAAAGAAAGTACCCAAATGACCCTGATCAAAAGTTTACATACCCCAGTGACTTTGATCTGATAACATGCACAAAAGTTGACACCAACAGGTTTGAATGGCTAATCAAGGTTCCAATACTCACCTGCGACCTGTTTGTTTGTAATTAATGTGTGTGTATAAAAGGTCAGTGAGTTTTTGGGCTTCTGACAGACCACTGCATCTTTCATCCAGTGCTGCACAGATGTTTCTGGATTTTGAGTCATGGGGAAGGCAAAATAATTGTCAAAGGATCTGCGAGAAAAGGTAATTGAACTGCATAAAACAGGAAAGGGGTATAAAAAGATATCCAAGGAATTGAGAATGCCAATCAGCAGTGTTCAAACGTTGATTAAGAAGTGGAAAATAAGGGATTCAGGTAGACCAGCAAAGATTTCAGCCACAAGTGCCAGGAAAATTGTTCGAGATGCAAAAAAAATCCACAAATAACTTCAGCTGAAATACAGGACTCTCTGAAAAATTGTGGTGTGGCTGTTTCAAGATGCACAATAAGGAGGCACTTGAAGAAAAATGGGCTGCATGGTCGAGTCGCCAGAAGAAAGCCATTTCTGCGCAAATGTCACAAAGTATCCCGCTTACATTACGCCCAACAGCACAGAGACAAGCCTCAAAACTTCTGGAACAAAGTAATTTGGAGTGATGAGACCAAAATCAAACTTTTTGGCCACTTATGAACACAACTGTATATATATATGACATAAAAAATGTTTCCTTCTAAAACTTTGTGGACGCGGCTTATAAACCGATTTAGAAAATACGTTGCATCACTTGTGTTGTTGTTGTGGTTGCATCACTCCAGGTCGTTAGTGTGTGTGTGTGCGTGTGTGTGTGTGTGTGTGTGTGTGTGTGTGTGTGTGTGTGTGTGTGTGTGTGTGTGTGTGTGTGTGTGTGTGTGTGTGAGTGACCAGAAGAAAACCTGCAACCCGTCAGTTTGCATGTATCCCTACACCCTGACTTTTTCAGACGTTGCTAGGAAATAAATATACTCAATATATTACACTATTTACTTAGACCAGGGGTCGGCAACCCGCGGCTCTTTGATCACTCTGATGCGGCTCAGCAGCTTACTTGCTGAACCCCCCGATTTTCCCGTGAGACTTCCGGATTTCAGTTTCTCTCGCAGAAAACTCCCCCGGGATTAATATTCACCGATGTTCACCCTTACGGCTATAATTAGGGCGTACCTTGATGGTACAACGGTTGGCGCATTCTACAATTTATATTAACAGCGTGCTAGCCCAATACTTGTTAAACAATATACATCTTCTGCTTCCACACGTACGTTACGGCAAGGCATACTTGGTCAACAGCCACACAGGTTACACTGACGGTGACCATATAAAACAACTTTAACACTCTTACTAATAATGCGCCACACTTTGAACCAAAACCAAACAAGAATGACAAACACTTTTCGGGAGAACATCTGCACCTTAACACAACATAAACACAACAGAACAAACACCTAGAATCCCATGCAGCCCTGACTCTTCCGGGATACATTATACACCCCTGCTACCACCAACCCCCCCCCCCCCCCCCCCCCTCTCTGTGCGTCGGTTGAGGTGGGCGGGGTTTGGTAGCGGGGGTGTATAATGTATCCCGGAAGAGTTAGGGTTGCATGGGATTCTGGGTATTTGTCCTGTTGTGTTTATGTTGTGTTACTGTGCAGATGTTCTCCCGAAATGTGTTTGTCATTCTTGTTTGGTGTGGGTTCACAGTGTGGCGCATTATTAGTAAGAGTGTTGAAAAAATTTTTATACCGCCACCGTCAGTGTAACCTGTGTGGTTGTTGACCAAGTATGCGTTGCTGTCGCCTACGTGAGCAAGCAAAAGCAACATACAACGTGAGGCTGATCAGGCACGCTGTTCATGGTGGGTGCTATATGCTGTACCAACACGGCACGCATGACGCTGACAAGCGCCATTCAGTTAAAACCCGCGTGCCGCACCAGCTTACAAATCCCGTGTAAAGGTGTGGGCAGCGTGTCTGAGACCCCTGGATTATACATAGCACAAGTAAAAAAAAATCTTTGTATACAGTGTTATTTCATTTAAAATTTCATAAATTTTTTGCGGCTCCCATAGTTTTCTATAATTTGTGAAACTGGTCAAAATGGCTCTTTGACTGATAAAGGTTGCCGACCCCTGACTTAGACAATATCAAATATGCCCATTTGGACAGACCAAAACAGGAAAAAATGCCCTATGGAGTACAGAGTGTTGTTTAATGTAAACTAACATCTAGTTTCATAGCAATTCAAGAATAAAGTACAACTCGTCCCAGCTTCTACTTCTTCTTCTTCTCGACATCATCCATACCCCATCCTCTGTTCCTCCTCCTTGCTGCGATTCCTTTTTAGCCGTCCAAATGACAGAAACACTGCTGCCACAGAGTGCATATCGTTAAATTTAGCTCTAATTAAAGATGATTACAATCTATCAGAGAAATGTGGAGCGGGCTGTGTGCGGAGAGAGACCAGAGAAATGTATCGGGGAGAAAATACAAGACTTGTTTAACTTATGATATAGTGCAAGGTTTGTGCTTGTGCAGGAAAAATTCTATTTAATTTAAAAAAAAGGTAAATATGGTAGCTCGCAGCTACACGGCACCTAAGCGCACACACACACACAAGCCAGACATACATATTTAGTGTCCTTAATTGAACAATATTGTGGTTTAAAACAATCATTAATGGCTGCCTGCTCCGCATAAAGTACCCAACAAACCGCAAGCGCATGTGAAATGTAAATTAATAAATGACAAATGAAATGTTACCAAAAAATATATTCATAAATTCTTCCTGCTCTGCTGATTTAGACTTCAGATTTGATCCTTTGTTTCCACCGCAAGAACCAAAAACGCTCTCCATTTAAACAAATATAACGAGGTACATAAAAAGAAAAGAAAATAACATGTGCAACAAATCCAGTCGTGAAATTTCCCTCGCTCCTTAATATTCCAAAGTCAACTGTCAGCTTTATTATGAGAAAATGGAAGATTTTGGGAACAACAGCAACTCAGCCACCGAGTGGTAGGCCACGTGCACTGACAGAGAGGGGTCAGTGCAAAGAGCTCGCCGACTTTCTGCACAGTCAGTTGCGACAGAGCTCCAAACTTCATGTGACTTTCCAATTAGCCCACGTACAGTCCGCAGAGAGCTTCTTGGAATGGGTTTCCATGGCCGACAGCTGCATCTAAGCCATACATCACCAAGTCCAATGCAGAGCGTGGGATGCAGTGGTGTGAAGCACTGACGTCTTCTTTGGAGTGATGAATCACATGTTTTCCATCTTGTAATCTGATGGACGAGTCTGGGTTTGGAGGTTGCCAGGAGAACAGTGCATTTCGGACTTCATTGTGCCGAGTGTGAAATTTAGTGGAGGAGGAATTATGGTGCGGGGCTGTTTTTCAGGAGTTGAGCTTAGCCTCTTAGTTCCAGTGAAATTAACTATGAATGCTCCAGGATACCAAAACATTTTGGACAATTCCATGCTTCCAACTTTGTGGGAACAGTTTGGAGCAGGCCCCTTCCTCTTCCAACATGACTGTGCACCAGTGCGCAAAGCAAGGTCCATAAAGACATGGATGACAGAGTCTGGTGTGGATGAACTTGACTGGCCTGCACAGAGTCCTGACCTGATCCCGATAGAACACCTTTGCGATGAATTAGAACGGAGACTGAGAGCCAGGCCTTCTCGACCAACATCAGTGTGTGACCTCGCCAATGCGCCTTTGGAAGAATGGTCGAAAAGTCCTATAAACACACTCCGCAACCTTGTGGACAGCCTTCCCAGAAGAGTTGAAGCTGTAATAGCTGCAAAAGGTGGGCCAACATCATATTGAACCCTATGGGTTAGGAATGGGATGGCACTTCAAGTTCATATGTGAGTCAAAGCAGGTGGCCACATATTGTTGGCAATATATATATATATATATATATATATATAAATATATATATAAAATCACCACTGGTGATGTGTCGGGAAGATATGCAATTTTTTTGTTTCATTATGTTAAATTGTTATTTCGCACAAAAAAATGTTAAATTATTGAACAATTTATTCCCCACGAATCCGTGTTAGTATAAAATATGTATTCAATTCTATTAAAGTTTGATTCACAAAGTATAAAAAATAATTGTACATCAGTAAAAAAAAGAAAAAGAAAATATAGGTAGAAAAGGATTTGCAAATCATTGTATTTTGTTTTTATATACGATTTACACAACATGCCACCTTCACTGGTTTTGGGTTTTGTAGAAATTACAACAGCGGAGGATGCATGTGCATGTACGAGCCAGTCAGCACCACAACAAAAGAATAGCGAAAAAGAAGGGGTTTTTTTTGACAACATTGTGGGCGGAGTAACGCATAGCACTTTGGGAAAATATTTACCATACATGGTGTTGGCCTTGTGATGAGGTGGCGACTTGTTCAGGGTGTACCCCACCTTCTGCCCAGATGCAGGTAAGTAGGCTCCAGCACCCCCCGCCACCCCAAAAAGGACAAGCGGTAGAAAATGGATGGATGGATGGATAATCCACTGATGTAACACTTGGGGAAAATAGTTCTTTTTCCAGAAAGTATAGAGAAAGGCAATATTATTTTGTAAATATCTCCGCAATGCCTCCTTGGTTTGATTTCCACTTATGCAGATCCCAAATACAACCGGTACTAATAGGTAAAAACAAAGTTGGTGTTGCATAACAATTGCAAACTGATAATGCTGTTTTCAGTGATTTTGATATAACGAGGAGGAACAAAATATATATATTCGGAAGTTTCAGCACAGAAAATAAATGCCATTATTTTCTAAGCGTACATTCCATTACAGTTATTTTTCATGGCCGAGCTGCCTGTGAAGTGACAGGAAGTGGAATTTAGCCAAATGCCGTTTCTCTATCAGCTGCTGTTGGTAGAAGAAACACATTCCACCGGCCATGTCTCATATTCCAGCTCCTTATCACAATTGCCGCCTGCCGCTAGTTTCATGAAACATATCCCTGTCAAAGCCAACAACTTCTCTTGTCTAAATCCCCGCCTGAAATAATTATTACCTCATTTCAAACTTCAGGCGACACAAGCACTGCCAGAATTGGTGAAATCCATAGGACTCATTTTAATAAGCAAACCTGTTGCTCTATCTCGGCTTTTGCATGTAACAAAATACCGTAAATTCTGGACTATAAACCGTTACTTTTTCTCCAGTCTTCTTTTCAACCCTGCAGCTTCTAAAAAGGTGAAGCTAAGTTATGGATTTTTCTTTGCTGACGGCAATAATAGTTTAAAAAAAAATACACTGAAAATGTGTGTTAGCGTTTTTACTCGAAATGATTTGTCATTCATCATTCAAAGCACCGTTTGTAAGTTTTACAATATAACTAAAACACATTTTACCTACTAAATTGTCTAATATGCAATATTTGTAGGAGTGTTTTTCATGCATATTTGTACCTGCTAATGTAATGAAGCTAGTGTTGTTGAGGTGGGTAGAGTAGCCAGAAATTGTACTCAAGTAAGAGTACTGTTACTTTAGAGATTTATTACTCAAGTAAAAGTAAGGAGTAGTCACCCAAATATTTACTTGAGTAAAAGTAAAAAGTATGTTGTAAAAAAACTACTCAAGTACTGAGTAACTGATGAGTAACATACACACACATATCATATATATATATATATATATATATATATATATATATATATAGACACACACACACACATATATACATATATATATATATATATGTATATATATATATATATATATATACATACATTGATATATACAGTATATAATTTATATGTATTTTTTTTGCCGTTTTTGTTTACATGTTAATAGTGTTTTAATGAATATACATGCATGTTTAACACATATAGATTCCTTTCTTTCATGAAGACTAGAATATAAGTTGGTGTATTACCTGATTCTGATGACTTGCATTGATTGTAATCAGACAGTAGTGATGACAAACGTCCACGTTTTCAAATGGAGGAGAAAAAAAGTTCCTCCTTTCTGTCTAATACCACATGAAAGTGGTTGGTTTTTGGCATCTTATATGTCCAGCTTCCATATTCGTTTTTATACACTTTACAAGAAATACATTGGCGGCAAACTCCGTAGCTTGCTAGCTTGTTTGCGCAGGCTTTCGGAGACTCTTATTTTGAAAGCGCAGGCGCGATGGAGCGGCACTTTTATTGTGAAGACAGGAACTGTGCAGTCAGTCTTTAGGCTTTTGAAATAAAAAATGGTCTTTTTTCCTTCACACTTTTGATTGATTGATTGGAACTTGTATTAGTAGATTGCACAGTACAGTACATATTCCGTACAATTGACCACTAAATGGTAACACCCCAATAAGTTTTTCAACTTGTTTAAGTCAGGTCATGTGACCCCTGGCTCTGTTTGATTGGTCCAACGTCACCAGTGACTGCATCTGATTGGTGGAACGGAGTGAACGTCACCAGTGACTGTATTTGTTGAAACGCAGGCACTATGAAGGTCTGTCTGACAGACCAAAACAAACAAAGCGTGCATTAACAGATGGATAAAAATTAGTAGCGAGTAGCGAGCTGAATGTAGATAAAAGTAGCGGAGTAAAAGTAGCGTTTCTTCTCTATAAATATACTCAAGTAAAAGTAAAAGTATGTTGCATTAAAACTACTCTTAGAAGTACAATTTATCCCAAAAGTTACTCAAGTAGATGTAACGGAGTAAATGTAGCGCGTTACTACCCACCTCTGGCAATTGCTAATATGCTAAAATGTTTACGAGCGTCTGTGTTAGTATTATTAACTCACAATTTTTTGTTTTGTTCCAGTTTCACACATTCCTCAGTAAATTCACCAAAACGTCACCGTGGACTTATTGAGTCTGTTTAGCTGATTGGAGAGCTAGCTTCAGCAACTAGTGGGTCCATGTCGATGACTTCTGTTTTGTTTGATCAACCGTTTTACTGCCGTGTTGTTTGGAAACAATTAAGGGATGTAAACAAATATTTATAAAATAATCCTGTGTAAGTAAATAATTTCAAAAAGTATATAATATATGGAAAAATAATGTTGGATGACTTCTGTTTTGTTTGATGAACCGTTTTACTGCCGCATTGTTTGGAAACACTTACAGTATGTAAATAAACATTTACAAATGAATCCTGTGTAAGTAAATAATTTCACAAAGTATATAATACATGGAAAAATAATGTTGGATGACTTCTGTTTTGTTTGATGAACTGTTTTACTGCTGCATTGTTTGGAAACACTTACAGTATGTAAATAAACATTTACAAATGAATCCTGTGTAAGTAAATCATTTCACAAAGTATACAATATATGGAAAAATTATGTTGGATGACTTCTGTTTTGTTTGAGCAACCGTTTTACTGCTGTGTTGTTTGGAAACAATTAAGGTATGTAAATAAACATTTACTAATTAATCCTGTGTAAGTAAATAATTTCACAAAGTATAAAATATATGCGAAAAAAAATATGTTTGATGACTTCTGTTTTGTTTGATCATCTGTTTTACTGCCGTGTTGTTTGGAAACAATAAAAGTATGTAAATAAACCTTTACAAATGAATACTGTGCAAGTAAATCATTTCACAAACTATTTATTATATGGAAAAATAATGTTTCACGACTTCTGTTTTGTTTGATCAACCATTTTACTGCTGTGTTGTTTGGAAACATTAAGGTATGCACATAAACATTTACAAAATAATCCCGTGTAAGTAAATCATTTCACAAAGTATATAATACATGGGGAAAATAAAATTTTCTTCCAAAATTTAGTGGGTGCGGCTTATATACCAGTGCGCTCTATAGTCCAGAAAATCCGGTATATATAATACTCATTGCAAAAGTAGCAGGTGCACACCACTGTTGATCCCTGTAGCGCCATGCGCGCTGATTGTCAAAACTTGGTGGGCTCATTTGCCAAATGAGAATTCAGCTTGCGCAATGCAGTTATTAATTTACGCGACATCCTCTTATGTCACCAACGTGTCAATCATGGGTGTAGCAGCCCGTGGAGTCTGCAGTCTGAGAGTCACAGCACATTATTTCCCACATTGTCACGTACATGTGTCACCCTAGTTTATGTCACACTTAAAGGGAGAAACAAACACAATTAAGTATTTAATATTAAAGGATATTTGCGAGTCATTGAAACTGAAGGTTGACCCCTGCCGCAAAACGGTCCCCGTGTCGTAGGACAGGTAAGCGATACGGTCATGGTTGTTGGATGACATTACTTTGCTGTCAGTAACCTCAAATGATGTCGTATTATGCAAATGAGGCGGCGTCATTAGTGGAGCAGAGCAAGTTGGTGCAGATGGAACCCCCTTGATGGGTCACGCGGAAACAACCAGGCTAACAGATGGCGGTGAAGAGGAGGTGGCTCGCATGGAGCAGATCTCTGAGGATATCGAGAACTAAATGGGGAATGGATGGCAGAAGGGATGAGGTGGGTTGCGCAACTGGAGATCTGAGAGGAAAAAATAGAAGGGGGACTTTCAAAAGGACAAAGGCTACGGTTTTAGATGGTTTGAAATAGGAGTGTCAGAGTATTGATGCCAAGAAGATATCAACACACAAGAAATATAATGATACTGTATTTTTTAGTACAAAACTTTTTCAGTAGTCAACGCCGAAAAATAACCTGCTGACCTATAAAATGATCCAACGTTTCCATATAAAGCTCTAAAGGGCGCGTGGTTTCGCAATGCATTGTGGGGGCTGGGCCGGGAAGTTTTTGTTTACCATGCTGCACTCAACCAGTGGTATTGTGAGAGAGAGCGACAAACTGTATTAAAATGGATCGTACGAAAGAAAATAAAAAACATCTATGGACTGCACCCAAACAAACTGGACCTTGTTCCTGTCACGGCCCGGGCGCACCTCCAAGAGCGTCGGCGCGCGCCACTCCGGCAGCAGAAAGCAGCTGCGCTCAATCATCAATCAGCAATCAGCAATTAACACACCTGTTGCTGATTAGAAGAGCTGCCTTCTTAAGCCAGCACAACCTGCTATCCTGGGCCAGAACGTAGCGATATGTTCCCGTACAGTAAGCCGTCATTCAAGGTTTATGCTCTCTCTTTGTGAAAACCACTTTGTTTTTGGTCTTGATTAAGAGGAATGTTTGGACGGTGGAACGATTGAAGTGGGTTGAAAAATGTGGAAGCAGTAGTCGCCAGAAAAAATGGTCAAAAAAGGGTTTGAAAAAAGGGGAATTCTAGGAATTACTGGAATTTTTTTGAACTTGGAAAAAAAATAGTTTGAATGTGCAGGATGAGTTTAATATGTTGAAAGTGGAATGGTTTTAATCGGTTAAAACATTTGGAAATGGTAGAAGTTTGAAAAATGGCCAATTCATTTTGAATGGGAAACATGTCCCGGAAAACGTGGAAATCTGGGAATTTTTATAATTTGTCAACAAAAAACCTGTGATTCCCAAATAAGCTAAACAGTTTGAAGTTGGAACCGTTTGAATCAGATGAGAAATGTGGGAGTTGTGGAATTTTGAAGAATGTCCCATTTCCCATTTCCCAAAAATGTGGGAATTTCGAGAAAAGCAAGAATTATTTTGAAAATGGTAAAACACTTAAATGCTCTGAATGAGGTGAAATGGTTTTTGTTGGAATTTTTCAAATCGCCCGAGAAATTTTGAAGTAGAATCATTTTTAATTGAGTATTGGCATTAAGGAATTCTTGGAATTTCGAGAAAACCGGGATTTTTTCCAGTTCGAACAACAACTTTTTGTTTTTTGTCCTAATTAAGAAGAATGTTTGGACGGTGGAACGATTGAAGTGGGTTGAAAAAGTGGAAGCAGTAGTCGCCAGAAAAAAAGGGTCAATAAAAGGGTTTCAATAAACGGGAATTCTGGGAATTCCTGGAATTTTTTTTAGCTTGAAAAATTAATAGTTTGAATGTCTAGGATGAGTGGAATATGTTGAAGGTGGAATGGTTTTGATCGGTTGAATGTGAACATAGTTGAAGTTTGGAAAATGGCCAGTTCCTTTTGAATGGGAAAAATGTCCCGGAAAACCTGGAATTCTGGGAAATCTGGGAATTTTTTGAATTTGTCAAGGGAAAACCCGCGATTCCCGAATAGGCTGAACAGTTTGAAGTTGGAACCGTTTGAATCAGATGAAAAATGTGTGAGTTGTGGAACTTTGAAGAATGTCCCATTTCCCATTTCCAAAAAATGCGGGAATTTCTGGAAAAGCGAGCATTTTTTTGAAAATGTTAAAACACTTGAATGCTCTGAATGAGTTGAAATGGTTGATGTTGGAATTTTTCAAATCGCCCAAGAAATTTTGAAGTAGAAACATTTTTAATTGAGAAATGGTATTAAGGAATTCTTGGAATTTCGGGAAAACCGGGAATTTTTCCTGTTCGAACAACATTTTGTTTTTTGTCCTAATTAAGAAGAATGTTTGGACGGTGGAACGATTGAAGTGCGTTGAAAAAGTGGAAGCAGTAGTCGCCAGAAAAAAAGGGTCAAAAAAGGGTTTGAATAAACGGGAATTCTGGGAATTCCTGGAATTTTTTTTAACTTGAAAAATTAATAGTTTGAATGTCTAGGATGAGTGAAATATGTTGAAGGGGGAATGATTTTGATCGGTTGATGGTGGAAATAGTTGAAGTTTGAAAAACGGCCAGTTCCTTTTGAATGGGAAAAATGTCCCGGAAAACATGTAATTCTGGGAAATCTGGGAATTTTTTGAATTTTTCAAAATGCTTGAGTTGTGGAACTTTGAAGAATGTCCCATTTCCCATTTCCAAAAAATTTGGGAATTTCTGGAAAAGCGAGCATTTTTTTGAAAATGGTAAAACACTTGAATGGTCTGAATAAGTTCAAATGGTTGATGTTGGAATTTTTCAAATCGGTCGAGAAATGTTTAAGTAGTAACATTATTAATTGAGAAATGGCATTAAAGACATTTTTGGAATTTCTGGAAAACCGGGAATTTTTCCAGTTCAAAAACTCCTTCGTTTTTTGTCCTGATTAAGAGGAATGTTTGGATGGTAGAACGATTGATGTGGGTTGAAAAATGTGGAAGGAGTAGTTGCCAGAAAAAAGGGTGAAAAAAGGGTTTGAAATAATGGGAATTCCTGGAATTTTTTTTTAACTTGGAAAATTAATACTCTGAATGTCTAGGATAAGTGGAATATGTTGAAGGTGGAATGGTTTGAATCGGTTGAATGTGGAAATAGTCGACGTTTTAAAAATGGCCCGTTCCTTTTGAATGGGAAAAATGTCCCGTAAAACATGGAATTCTGGGAAATCTGGGAATTTTTTGAATTTGTCAAGGGAAAACCCGCGATTCCCAAATAGGTTGAACAGTTTGAAGTTGGAACCATTTGAATCAGATGAAAAATGTGGGAGTTGTGGAACTTTGAAGAATGTCCCATTTCCCATTTCCAAAAAATGTGGGAATTTCTGGAAAAGCGAGCATTTTTTTGAAAATGGTAAAACACTTGAATGGTCTGAATAAGTTCAAATTGTTGATGTTGGAATTTTTCAAATCAGACAAATGGCATTAAGGAGTTCTTGGAATTTCGGGAAAACTGGGAATTTTTCCAGTTCAAAAAACTCCTTAGTTTTTTGTCCTGATTAAGAGGAATGTTTGGATGGTAGAACAATTGATGTGGGTTGAACAATGTCGAAGGAGTAGCCGCCAGAAAAAAGGGTGAAAAAAGGGTTTGAAATAACGCGAATTCTGGGAATTCCAGGAATTTTTTTTAACTTGGATAATTAATAGTCTGAATGTCTAGGATAAGTGGAATATGTTGAAGGTGGAATGGTTTGAATCGGTTGAAAATAGTGGAAATGGTGAAAGTTTGAAAAATGGAACTCTGGGAATTTTTGGAATTTGTCAAGGGAAAGCCCGCGATTCCCGAATAGGCTGAACAGTTTGAAGTTGGAACAGTTTGAATCGGATGAAAAATGTGGAAAGTAGAGCGCGCCAACATCTGGAGAAGAAGAAGAATAAGTTGAAGAAGTTGAATAAATAGATGCATTTTTGGTGTAGAAAACCATATACTTTTTAGAAAGTAAAATAATTAACTATTACTACTTATGAACACATTTATAAGCACAGTATTGTTTGTTCTGATGTATTTGGAGCCGGCATGAGAGACGAGCGTGCTAGCGACCGAGCTAAAACCCCAAAACCACACAAGCCGGCCTTTGTTACAAGTATTTACCTTTTGGCAGCTGATTCTGCCATTTAAATTCTGTACAAACAGATGTTGAAGCGCAGGGATCTTAAATACTTGGATAGATTGAAACGGTTTCCATTAAAGCAGGTAATTTAAATGTTTACTGTGGTAATGACTAAGTATCGAGAATCATGGAAATGTACAAGTATCAGAATCATACTTGCCAACCTTGAGACCTCCGATTTCGGGAGGTGGGGGGGTGGGGGGGCGTGGTTGGGGGCGGGCCGTGGTGGGGGGCGTGGTTAAGAGGGGAGGAGTATATTTACAGCTAGAATTCACTAAGTCAAGTATTTCATATTATACATATATATATATATATATATATATATATATATATATATATATATATATATATATATATATATATATATATATATATATATATATACACATATATATATATATATATATACAATAAATACTTGACTTTCAGTGAATTCTATCTATAAATATATATTTATTTTATTATATATATATATATATATATATATATATATATATATATATATATATATATATATATATATATATATATATATATATATATATGTCTTAATAAGGTTATCCAAAAAATAGTGCTCGATACCGTAGTAGAGCGCAATATATGTATGTGTGGGAAAATGATTGATTGAGGGAACCCCCTCATGAAACAGGCCTGTTTCATGAGGGGGTTCCCTCAATCATCAGGAGATCTCCTGATGATTGAGGGAACCCCCTCATGAAACAGGCCTGTAGAGATGAAGTAGTCTTGTGATTTTTTTTCCCACACACATATATATATATATATATATATATATATATATATATATATATATATATATATATATATATATATATATATATATATATATATATATATATATATATATATATATATGTATGTGTGGGAAAAAAAAATCACAAGACTATTTCATCTCTACAGGCCTGTTTCATGAGGGGGGGTACTCATGAAACAGGCCTGTAGAGATGAAATAGTCTTGTGATTTTTTTTCCCACACATACATATATTGCGCTCTACTACGGTATCGAGCACTATTTTTTTGGATAACCTAATTAAGACATATATATATATATATATATATATATATATATATATATATATATATATATATATATATATATATAATAAAATAAATATATATTTATAGATAGAATTCACTGAAAGTCAAGTATTTATTGTATATATATATATATATATATGTGTATATATATATATATATATATATATATATATATACACAGGTAAAAGCCAGTAAATTAGAATATTTTGAAAAACTTGATTTATTTCAGTAATTGCATTCAAAAGGTGTAACTTGTACATTATATTTATTCATTGCACACAGACTGATGCATTCAAATGTTTATTTCATTTAATTTTGATGATTTGAAGTGGCAACAAATGAAAATCCCAAATTCTTTGTGTCACAAAATTTGAATATTGTGTAAGGGTTCAATTTTGAAGACACCTGGTGCCACAAACTAATCAGCTGATTAACTCAAAACACCTGCAAAGGGCTTTAAATGGTCTCTCAGTCCAGTTCTGAAGCCTACACAAACATGGAGAAGACTTCAGATTTGACAGCTGTCCAAAAGGCAACCATCGACACATTGCACAAGGAGGGAAAGACACAAAAGGTTATTGCTGAAGAGGCTGGCTGTTCTCAGAGCTCTCTGTCCAAACACATTAATGGAGAGGCAAAGGGAAGGAAAAACTGTGGTCAGAAAAAGTGTACAAGCGATAGGGATCACCGCGCCCTGGTCAAGATTGTGAAAAAAAAACCATTCAAAAATGTGGGGGAGATTCAGAAGGAGTGGACAGCTGCTGGAGTCAGTGCTTCAAGATCCACCACCAAGAGACGCTTGAAAGACATGGGTTTCAACTGCCGCATACCTCGTGTCAAGCCACTGTTGACCAAGAAACAGCGCAAAAAGCGTCTCACCTGGGCTAAGGAAAAAAAGAGCTGGACTGCTGCTGAGTGGTCCAAAGTCACGTTTTCTGACGAAAGCAAATTTTGCATTTCCTTTGGAAATCGAGGTCCCAGAGTCTGGAGGAAGACAGGAGAGGCACAGGATCCACGTTGCCTGAAGTCTAGTGTAAAGTTTCCACCATCAGTGATGGTTTGGGGTGCCATGTCATCTGCTGGTGTCGGTCCACTCTGTTTCCTGAGATCCAGGGTCAACGCAGCCGTCTACCAGCAAGTTTTAGAGCACTTCATGCTTCCTGCTGCTGACCTGCTCTATGGAGATGGAGATTTCAAGTTCCAACAGGACTTGGCGCCTGCACACAGCGCAAAATCTACCCGTGCCTGGTTTACGGACCATGGTATTTCTGTTCTAAATTGGCCCGCCAACTCCCCTGACCTTAGCCCCATAGAAAATCTGTGGGGTATTGTGAAAAGGAAGATGCAGAATGCCAGACCCAAAAACGCAGAAGAGTTGAAGGCCACTATCAGAGCAACCTGGGCTCTCATAACACCTGAGCAGTGCCAGAAACTCATCGACTCCATGCCACGCCGCATTAACGCAGTAATTGAGGCAAAAGGAGCTCCAACCAAGTATTGAGTATTGTACATGCTCATATTTTTCATTTTCATACTTTTCAGTTGGCCAACATTTCTAAAAATCCCTTTTTTGTATTAGCCTTAAGTAATATTCTAATTTTGTGACACACGGAATTTTGGATTTTCATTTGTTGCCACTTCAAATCATCAAAATTAAATGAAATAAACATTTGAATGCATCAGTCTGTGTGCAATGAATAAATATAATGTACAAGTTACACCTTTTGAATGCAATTACTGAAATAAATCAAGTTTTTCAAAATATTCTAATTTACTGGCTTTTACCTGTATGTATGTATGTATATATATATATATATATATATATATATATATATATATATATATATATATATATATATATATATATATATATATATATATATATATATATATATATATATATATAAAATAAATACTTGAATTTCAGTGTTCATTTATTTACACATATACACACAGATAACACTCATCTACTCATTGTTGAGTTAAGGGTTGAATTCTCCATCCTTGTTCTATTCTCTGTCACTATTTTCCTAACCATGCTGATGATGCATTGCTGTGTGGCACGCACAAAAGTGCTTTCATCAAATGCACTAGATGGCAGTATTGTCCTGTTTAAGAGTGTCACAACATTGCTGTTTACGGCAGACAAACTGCTTTACGGTAGACGTGACTGCTGTTGTTGTGTGTTGTTGCCGCGCTGGGTCTGGGAGGACGTTAATGAAACTGTCTAACAATAAACCCACATAAGAAACCAAGAATTCGCCCTCTATCATTCTACAGTTAAAACTTGATTGGGCAGGAACGCTGTTTATTTTGTGGGAAAGCGGACTCAGGTCCATGCGGACCTGAATTTCGGGAGATTTTCGGGAGAAAATTTGTCCCGGGAGGTTTTCGGGAGAGGCGCTGAATTTCGGGAGTCTCCCGGAAAATCCGGGAGGGTTGGCAAGTATGATCAGAATCGACTACTGAAATGCTGGCATCGTGACAACCCAAGATAGAACGGACCGAAATGTGTATGTTATCATGAATAAAAGTTGGGACTAATATCACCCGACTGCACCTTAGCAGCAGTTAACGACGCCAGGATCATACATCCAAGCTGGCATGTGGGTGGGAGGCTGCAGCCTTTATAACCTGAAGCTGACATTCAGGAACATCAATACCATTCTCCAAAAAAGGCCAGCAAAGGATGTATGGCTGTGATGTAGGAGCTATTAAACCAGTCACTTAATCAGTTCTGTATTCATCCGTCAAAGGGGTACATTTATTTTTTTGGTACTCGCAAAAAAAGCTCACTGGCAGAACCATCCAATTCAACCATCTATTCGTTTTAAGAACACTCGTCCTCAGCACTTTTGTCTTTCTTATGCCAGTGTCTATTCCATGCAGATGAAATTATTTTTAATACAGGTTTGTTCAGAATGATCTACTGTATTTTGTGGTCTGTATACCGCTACTAAATATAAACGGAATACAATGATTTGCAAATCCTTTTCAACCCATATTCAGTTGCAGGACAAAAGTGTCCAAATTCCATCAATGTAAATGTAAATGAATTAATGGCTCTAATTATCATACTGAAAAGAAAAAATGCATACCCCCAATACATCCACAGTTTCAGGAACATTCCTTTCCCCAAAACTGAATTGTCTGTTGATATCCTCTTTGTGGACAAAGTCATGGAATTTTAGGTCAGGCTGATCAATTACATTTTTTAGAGATACAACTTTTAAATCAGTCACTAGAACACACCACAAGGGTAGAATGCATACTATCCATGTAAAGAGAAAATACTTCAGGCAGTGATGTAGTGGAGGGAATACAACCTGTTTGAGCCCACTGCAACAAGCCAGCTATTTTGACTACCACATTCACCCTAACCCTCGGTGGCAAGGCCCCGGGGGTGGATGAGATCCGCCCGGAGTTCCTTAAGGCTCTGGATGTTGTGGGGCTGTCTTGGTTGACAAGACTCTGCAACATCGTGTGGACATCGGGGGCGGTACCTCTGGATTGGCAGACCGGGGTGGTGGTTCCTCTCTTTAAGAAGGGGAACCGGAGGGTGTGTTCTAACTATCGTGGGATCACACTCCTCAGCCTTCCCGGTAAGGTCTATTCAGGTGTACTGGAGAGGAAGCTACGCCGGATAGTCGAACCTCGGATTCAGGAGGAACAGTGTGGTTTTCGTCCTGGTCGTGGAACTGTGGACCAGCTCTATACTCTCGGCAGGGTCCTTGAGGGTGCATGGGAGTTTGCCCAACCAGTCTACATGTGCTTTGTGGACTTGGAGAAGGCATTCGACCGTGTACCCCGGGAAGTCCTGTGGGGAGTGCTCAGAGAGTATGGGGTAACGGACTGTCTTATTGTGGCAGTTCGCTCCCTGTATAATCAGAGCTTGGTCCGCATTGCCGGCAGTAAGTCGTACACGTTTCCAGTGAGGGTTGGACTCCGCCAAGGCTGCCCTTTGTCACCGATTCTGTTCATAACCTTTATGGACAGAATTTCTAGGCGCAGTCAGGGCGTTGAGGGTATCTGGTTTGGTGGCTGCAGGATTAGGTCTCTGCTATTTGCAGATGATGTGCTCCGGCCAAGATCTTCAGCTCTCACTGGATCGGTTCGCAGCCGAGTGTAAAGCGACTGGGATGGGAATCAGCACCTCCAAGTCCGAGTCCATGGTTCTCTCCCGGAAAAGGGTGGAGTGCCATCTCCGGTTTGGGGAGGAGATCTTTCCCCAAGTGGAGGAGTTCAAGTACCTCGGAGTCTTGTTCACGAGTGGGGGAAGAGTGGATCGTGAGATCGACAGGCGGATCGGTGCGGCATCTTCAGTAATGCGGACGCTGTATCGATCCGTTGTGGTGAAGAAGGAGCTGAGCCGGAAGGCAAAGCTCTTGATTTACCAGTCGATCTACGTTCCCATCCTGACCTATGGTCATGAGCTTTGGGTCATGACCGAAAGGACAAGATCAGGAGTACAAGCGGCCGAAATGAGTTTCCTCCGCCGAGTGGCGGGGCTCTCCCTTAGAGATAGGGTGAGAAGCTCTGTCATCCGGGGGGAGCTCAAAGTAAAGCCGCTGCTCCTCCACATCGAGAGGAGCCAGATGAGGTGGTTCGGGCATCTGGTCAGGATGCCACCCGAACGCCTCCCTAGGAAGGTGTTTCGGGCACGTCCGACCGGTAGGAGGCCACAGGGAAGACCCAGGACACGCTGGGAAGACTATCTCTCCCGGCTGGCCTGGGAACGCCTCGGGATCCCCCGGGAGGAGCTGGACGAAGTGGCTGGGGAGAGGGAAGTCTGGGCTTCCCTGCTTAAGCTGCTGCCCCCGCGACCCGACCTCGGATAAGCGGAAGAAGATGGATGGATGGATGGCATTCACCCAGTGTTGTATAATTGCAACAATTATATAACAAGCTCTAAATGAAATTTGATGCATCTGTTCCACAAAAACTACATATGTACAGAAAGCGTGACTTATAAACAAAAGTACAATCCAATAGCCTTATGAACTGAACAATAGGACCCAATGACTATGTAAATGTTGTAAAAAAAAAATACAAACCCCGTTTCCATATGAGTTGGGAAATTGTGTTAAATGTAAATATAAACAAAATACAACGATTTGCAAATAGTTTTCAACCCATGTTCAGTTGAATATGTGACAAAGACAACATATTTGATGTTCAAACTGATAAACATATTTTTTTTTTTTGCAAATAATCATTAACTTTAGAATTTGATGCCAGCAACACGTGACAAAGAAGTTTAGAAAAGTGGCAATAAATACTGATAAAGTTGAGGAATGCTCATTAAACACTTTTTTGGAACATCCCACAGGTGAACAGGTAAATTGGGAACAGGTGGGTGCCATGATTGGGTATAAAAGTCGATTCCATGAAATGCTCAGTCATTCACAAACAAGGACGGGGCGCGGGTCACCACTTTGTCAACAAATGCGTGAGCAAATTGTTAAACAGTTTAAGAAAAACCTTTCTCAAGCAGCTATTGCAAGGAATTTTGGGATTTCACCATCTACGGTCCGTAATATCATCAAAGGGTTCAGAGAATCTGGTGAAATCACTGCACGTAAGCAGCTAAGCCCGTGACCTTTGATCCCTCAGGCTGTACTGCATCAACAAGTGACATCAGTGTGTAAAGGATATCACCACATGGGCTCAGGAACACTTCAGAAACCCACTGTCAGTAACTACAGTTGGTCGCTACATCTGTAAGTGCAAGTTAAAACTCTCCTATGCAAGGCGAAAACCGTTTATCAACAACACCCAGAAACGTCGTCGGCTTTGCTGGGCCTCAGCTCATCTAAGATGGACTGATGCAAAATGGAAAAGTGTTCTGTGGTCTGACGAGTCCACATTTCAAATTGTTTTTGGAAACTGTGGACGTTGTGTCCTCCGGACCAAAGACGAAAAGAACCATCCGGATTGTTATAAGCGCAAAGTTGAAAAGCCAGCATCTGTGATGGTATGGGGGTGTATTAGTGCCCAAGACATGGGTAACTTACACATCTGTGAAGGTGCCATTAATGCTGAAAGTTACATACAGGTTTTGGAGCAACATATGTTGCCATCCAAGCAACGTTACCATGGACGCCCCTGCTTATTTCAGCAAGACAATGCCAAGTCACGTGTTACATCAACATGGCTTCATAGTAAAAGAGTGCGGGTACTAGACTGGCCTGCCTGTAGTCCAGACCTGTCTCCCATTGAAAATGTGTGGCGCATTATGAAGCCTAAAATAGCACAACGGAGACCCCCGGACTGTTGAACAACTTAAGCTGTACATCAAGCAAGAATGGGAAAGAATTCCACCTGAGAAGCTTAAAAAATGTGTCTCCTCAGTTCCCAAACGTTTACTGAGTGTTGTTAAAAGGAAAGGGCATGTAACACAGTGGTGAACATGCTCTTTCCCAACTATTTTGGCACGTGTTGCAGCCATGAAATTCTAAGTTAACTATTATTTGTAGTGCATTCAATTGAATATGGGTTGAAAAGGATTTACAAATCATTGTATTCCATTTAAATTTACATCTAACACAATTTCCCAACTCATATGGAAACAGGGTTTGTACTTTGTGGTACTTTAACTTTCAGATTCTTTGTATTATCCTTCTTTCCTCTAGTGTCTCCTTCCTTTTTACACCGACATCCTCCACTGGTCTGTCAAACTCTCATCTTGCCTGCACTTAAGTGCATAATTACGCTGCAAGATGGAGTGGATTAAAGTCAGTCCAACAGTTTGTTCATCAAATTTAAACATATTTTTCCAAATATAAAAAAGATCAAAATGCAAACCTCAAGCTGCCTCAACATCTTTTTTTGTATTGTGCTTTGATGTCAATTATTTCAGCTCCGCTAGAGGGATAGCTGCCAATGTTCCGGAAGATAAAGTCTAATGTTATTGTTTTCTTGGTAGTGCACTTCACAGCGTACATTGAATATGTATGAATGTATTTATATGTCCTTGATTATTATTCAGAGGGACTGACAAAAGGTGAGTATGACTGAAAACATCCATTACTGACAGCTATAAAACAAGAGCGCAAAAAAGGGAAATTAGAGTCTAAAATAGCGACGTTATGAAGAGGAAGATAATGTGAGAGTGAGGGGCTTCGTTTCCAAACAATGAATGTATCCCTTTTGTTTTTGTTTTGTTTTTATGAACACACCAACAAATAATAAATACAGACCACGGCAGCGCTAATGTGCAATTGAAGCTCCCGTTGCACATGATGAATGGAATTAAAGTAATTGCCTCTGTCTATTTAAATCAATAATAAAATAACAACAGCACAGAGGCGTGACGGATTGCAACGCCAATCCTCACATTAGTCTCTCCTGTCTCACGCCAACTCTACGGAAGAGTGTGTGCAGCGGTGTATTCGGTCACTTCGGGGCCCAACACAAACATTGTCATTGGGGCCCTACTTATAAAAAAAAAAAAAACATGTTAATTTACAAACCCCGTTTCCATATGAGTTGGGAAATTGTGTTAAATGTAAATATAAACGGAATACAATGATTTGCAAATCATTTTCAACCCATATTCAACTGAATATGCTACAAACTCATAAACATTGTTTTTTTTTTGCAAATAATCATTAACTTTAGAATTTGATGCCAGCAACACGTGACAAAGAAGTTGGGAAAGGTGGCAATAAATACTGATAAAGTTGAGGAATAATCATCAAACATTTATTTGGAACATCCCACAGGTGTGCAGGCTAATTGGGAACAGGTGGGTGCCATGATTGGGTATAAAAACAGCTTCCCAAAAAAATGCTCAGTCTTTCACAAGAAAGGATGGGGCGAGGTACACCCCTTTGTCCACAACTGCGTGAGCAAATAGTCAAACTATTTAAGATCAACGTTTCTCAAAGTGCAATTGCAAGAAATTTAGGGATTTCAACATCTACGGTCCATAATATCATCAAAAGGTTCAGAGAATCTGGAGAAATCACTCCACCTAAGCGGCATGGCCGGAAACCAACATTGAATGACCGTGACCTTCGATCCCTCTGTATAAAAAAACGACATCAATCTCTAAAGGATATCACCACATGGGCTCAGGAACACTTCGGAAAACCACTGTCACTAAATACAGTTGGTCGCTACATCTGTAAGTGCAATTTAAAGCTCTACTATGCAAAGCGAAAGCCATTTATCAACAACATCCAGAAACGCCGCCGGCTTCTCTGAGCCCGAGATCATCTAAGATGGACTCACGCAAAGTGGAAAAGTGTTCTGTGGTCTGACGAGTCCACATTTCAAATTGTTTTTGGAAATATTCGACATCGTGTCATCCGGACCAAAGGGGAAACGAACCATCCAGACTGTTATCGACGCAAAGTTGAAAAGCCAGCATCTGTGATGGTATGGGGATGTATTAGTGCCCAAGGCATGGGTAACTTACACATCTGTGAAGGCACCATTAATGCCGAAAAGGTACATACAGGTTTTGGAACAACATATGCTGCCATCTAAGCACCGTCTTTTTCATGGACGCCCCTGCTTATTTCAGCAAGATAATGCCAAGCCACATTCAGCACGTGTTACTTTCCTGGCTTTGCCTGCAGTCCAGACCTGTCTCCCATCGAAAATGTGTGGCGCAATATGAAGCGTAAAATACGACAGTGGAGACCCCCGGACTGTTGAACGACTGAAGCTCTACATAAAACAAGAATGGGAAAGAATTCCACTTTCAAAGCTTCAACAATTAGTTTCCTCAGTTCCCAATCGTTTATTGAGTGTTTTTAAAAGAAAAGGTGATGTAACACAGTGGTGAACATGCCCTTTCCCAGCTATTTTGGCACGTGTTGCAGCCATGAAATTCTAAGTTAATTATTATTTGCAAAAATGTATGAGTTTGAACATCAAATATGTTGTCTTTGTAGCATATTCAACTGAATATGGGTTGAAAAGGATTTGCAAATCATTGTATTCCGTTTATATTTACATCTAACACAATTTCCCAACTCATATGGAAACGGGGTTTGTACAACACTTTTATTGTAATTGATAGGAAGTTAGGAACGTTAGTCAACGTTTAATTAGGTGTAAGCCATTTTTGTCCATGATTTTGTTTGCACAGTTGGACTATTATTGTGTGGGACTGGCGGGAAAAAGAGAGCTCTTGAGACAAAGCTGTTGCACTACCCTATCCTCGGTAAAATGGTTCACCATTTCTAAGTTAAAGTTAAAGTTAAAGTACCCATGATTGTCACACATCACCCTTGATCACCCTCTGGGAGGTGAGGGGAGCAGTGAGCAGCAGTGGTGACAGCGCCCGGGAATACTTTTTTGGTGATTTAACCCCCAATTCCAACCATTGATGCTGAGTGTCAAGCCAGGACTTTAATACTCACATGCGTCATACATTTACCAGTATGATCAATAGAAAAAGTTTATATTTCAAATTTTTAGTCAAAATATTTCAACAAACTTAATACGAGTCACAATCCTCTAAATAGTGTTTTATTTTTTTCAGTGAGACATAAGAACTGTTTTTTAGGCAATGGATCTTCTGAGAAATAAGACACAAAACTACACAATACTAGTAAGTATAGTTAACAGTGTTGTGAAAATTACTTTAAAAAAGTAATTAATTATAGTTGCTTGTTACCAAAAAAAGTAATTGAATTACGAAGGGAATGATTCTTGATTAAATGTAATTAATGACGAGGGAACGTTATTAATACGTTACTTATCCTCTTAAGGCCCAAGCTGTTTGTTTACATGCTATTTTTTATTTATCTTTGCTATTTCGGCTTATTGGACCCTAATTAGAATACAAACTAAAAATCATCTTTTTATATGATGTACTTAGTCCATAAGTAACAAACATGTACTTCATGTTTAGTGACATGCTAATTCTTATTTTTACATTTTTTTTCTTCCAAATTCCATTGTATGTTATACTCTTCTGACACCACCAGATGGCAGTATAAGTGTCCACACAAGCACATAAGACTCCAATTCAGTAGTGTACACAACTTTGGAAATAAGAATTAAAAGGTGCTGTCCACGCATGTGGCCAACTAAGCCTTTAACAAAAAAATAAATACACAATCAATTATCTGGCATTTGCAGTTTGCAGTCTAGAGCGCAGTGCGTGTGCGTACGTGCGTTAAAATGACAAATGACGTCATCGAGGGTTTCAACGGAGCTGTGTTTGCTAGCTTTAGCCGTTAGCAGCGGCAGTGTGTCCAGCTCTTTTGAATCTTTTCACCAAATTGTGTTACCTCTAATCAATAAAGAGATTGAATGTGCTTCGATTGTTACCGTGTCATGGCATGGTGATGCCAGAGGTCGTCTTTCCAAGATGCGGGGGAACGTCGGGAAGCACTCTGCAGGTACGAACAATGATTTATTCTTCATGAAACATGCAAAAATACAAAATAAACAAAACAAGCGTGCCTATCGGAGTAGCTAACAAGAAAAGTTAAGCTCATGAACAGGAATACAATTGGTAGACGTCGCAACTCGTTGCTTAGAAGCAAATAAAAACACCAGACCGAGTGAGGCGAGAGGACGGAATAAATAGCTCTCTGATTAGCGCCCGAGAGCAGGTGAGCGTCCCGCACACCAATCAGAGGAAGCTGAGACAATGAATAACCATGGCAACCAAGGAGACACAAAACAGGGGTGCTGAAACAGAACTTAAACAACAACTGAATCAAAACGTAAACAAACTATGTTTCGGGCAACAGATCATCAGAGACCCCCCCTTAAGGACAGATTATAGATGTCCCCTGAAACAAAAAAAAACTAGGAAGAAGTCCAAAAGTCTCGAGAGGGCGGAGGGGGGACTTGGTGTTTCCGAATCCACCAAATTCTTGTCAACAAACGGTGTATTGTTTAGATGGCAAGTTTGTCGCTTCAATCAATGATTTGTTGCCTCTTCCTATTTGATGTCAGGTTCATTTTAGTGCGGGTGCTGCTTGTTGCTTTCACGAGTAAACATGAACTCGCTGCACTTAAAAGACTATCTTGTTGTTGACATAAATAAAACCACATCGAAATTAGCGTGCCACGTTACATCAAGCTATCCCTATCGGCGTTGTAACGGACCTAAAAGTAATTAATTTGATTACTTGTGTGTGTGGGGGGGGCGCGGCCTGCGGGCCTGCGGCGAAACGGGGTGTGCCAGGACCGGCTTCGAGATCAGCGGCAGGTGCGTAGATGACACAGCTGTGAGTGTTTGTCTGATCACCTGCCGCTCTGTTAAAGGCAGCAGTCTGGAAGGACGTTGTTGTTGGTGATGGCAATTGGTAACACTATGGGAGAAACCATTCATGTGCTCGAGCGAGAAGGATACGGGCAGAAAATGACTGAAAAGGGTCCCAACGAACATTTAATGCAATATAAATTATTGTTCGCCAAGATTAATGCAGCTGTCATGTCCGTCATTGGTGGTCCAAGGAACCCAGAGGTGCGAAACCTCCACAACTTGTTACTAGTACAAGTAACAGCGTTACTAACGCTGTTATTAAATGACGGCATCATTACGAACATGATCTTGAATAGAAAAAAACTTAATTGTTTTCTACGAAGCGTTTGCTTAATGGTAAGTATGCCCCTGTGTGTGTGTATTCCAATTACCTTTTCTCCGGAATGATCTTTCCCATTCATTTCACTTCAATGCTGCCATTCCCTTCAATACTCCTCACCCTAGCTATTCCTGGCACGTGCACACGTGTGTACACTGGCGTGTTCCTTCTGGGTAATGGCATTACCTTCCTTTCTCCAGTTCAGTGACTTTCACATTTGGAATGTCTATAGATCAGGACCCCCACCCGCTAGCACGGCGGCAAAGAGAAACCTTACTATTTGAATCATGTCCACTCCGAGTCCAAAAGGTTGTGGTCAATGCTTGTTTGCCCGCGAGATGAATGGCCGTGTGGTGTCCGACAAGGAGGCTGTAAAAATATTGCTTTTCGTGTCGTCTTAAAAATATGGCCTCCGACTACGGAAGAATCCTGACAAGACTAACGGTGCAACGTGATCATTTTTTTTTCTCCTGGTTAAAATGAGATCCGTTTTTTTTTTTTCAAAGCACAGTGGATGCCGTAAATTGCGGAACCATAAGACGTTACTTTTTTTCTTACACTTTAAACCCTGCAGTTTTTAAGACGGTGCAGCTAATTCATGGATTTTTCTCCATTCATCCATCCATCCATCCATCTTCTTCCGCTTATCCGAGGTCGGGTCGCGGGGGCAGCAGCCTAAGCAGGGAAGCCCAGACTTCCCTCTTCCCAGCCACTTCGTCCAGCTCTTCCCGGGGGATCCCGAGGCGTTCCCAGGCCAGCCGGGAGACATAGTCTTCCCAACGTGTCCTGGGTCTTCCCCGTGGCCTCCTACCGGTCGGACGTGCCCTAAACACCTCCCGAGGGAGGCGATCGGGTGGCATCCTGACCAGATGCCCGAAACACCTCATCTGGCTCCTCTCGATGTGGAGGAGCAGCGGCTTTACTTTGAGCTCCCCCCGGATGACAGAGCTTCTCACCCTATCTCTAAGGGAGAGCCCTGCCACCCGGCGGAGGAAACTCATTTCGGCCGCTTGTACCCGTGATCTTGTCCTTTCGGTCATAACCCAAAGCTCATGACCATAGGTGAGGATGGGAACGTAGATCGACCGGTAAATTGAGAGCTTTGCCTTCCGGCTCAGCTCCTTCTTCACCACAACGGATCGATACAGCGTCCGCATTACTGAAGATGCCGCACCGATCCGCCTGTCAATCTCACGATCCACTCTTCCCTCACTCGTGAACAAGACTCCGAGGTACTTGAACTCCTCCACTTGGGGCAGAGTCTCCTCCCCAACCCGGAGATGGCACTCCACCCTTTTCCGGGCGAGAACCATGGACTCGGACTTGGAGGTGCTGATTCTCATCCCAGTCGCTTCACACTCGGCTGCGAACCGATCCAGCCAGATGAAGCCATCAGGACCACATCATCTGCAAAAAGCAGAGACCTAATCCTGCAGCCACCAAACCGTTCATAACTTTTATGGACAGAATTTCTAGGCGCAGTCAAGGCGTTGAGGGGATTTTTCTCCATACGTACTAAAAATAATAAAACAAAAAAAAAGTAAATACACCAAAGGTGTTTTATTGTTTGTGCTGTGGTGCCATCTTATGGACGGAATTGCTCACTGCAGGTCTCCTTCCATTTACAAGTATACAGCTTTATTTTTTTAATTTTCAACTGGAGTGCCACGTTCGTCTTCCAGCCATCCATAGCGTTTCTACTCGTATGGATTCATCCTTCATCACTCCAAGCAACATTTGTAAGTTTTACAATATAACTACAACTGTTTATACTTACTAAACCGTGCCATTTGTGATGTCCGTAAGGGTGTTTTCATGCATATTTGTACGTGCTATCATAATGTAATGACACTGGCTAATATGCCTACACGTTTAAGAGTGTCTGTGTTAGTATTATTAACTTGCATTGGTATTGTAGCTGAGATAGGCTCCAGCGCCCCCCGCGACCCCAAAAGGGAATAAGCGGTAGAAAATGGATGGGGATGGATGGTATTTTTTTCGTATTGTTTCAGTTTTAGAAATTCCTCAGTAAACTCACTAAAACATCACCATGGAGTTATCGAGTCTGTTAAGCTGATTGGAGACTTAGCTTCCGCAGCTATTGGGTCCATGTTGATGACTTCTGTTTTGTTTGATCATCCGTTTTACTGCCGTATTACAGACACAGTTTGGAAATAATTAAGGTATGTAAATAAACATGTTTCTGTGTAAATAACTCATTTCACAATGTATATATCTCCGGCTAATGCAGTGGTTCTTAACCTGGGTTCGATCGAACCCTTGGGGTTCGGTGAGTCAGCCTCAGGGCTGAAGTCAAGACACACCCAACTCATTGTGTGAATAAAAACTTCTCCCTATCGTTGTATTATGGATACCCCCAAACAATTTTCCCTCTAATTTTCCATGTGATTTGCAGGTGTGTAATTTGTTGTGAGTTCATGCACTGTGTTTGTGTTGTTCATTGAACAAGGTGTGCACCAGTAAAAAAAAACATAATTTTGTCTTGAATTTGAAAAAAAAAACACTTTATTTTTCACTAAAGAAGGGTTCGGTGAAGGCGCATATGAAACTGGTGGGGTTCGGTAGCTGTAACAAGGTTAAGAACCACTTGGCTAATGTATGGAAAAAAAATGTTTTTCCTTCTAAAATTGAGTGGTTGCGGCTTATATCCTGGTGCGCTCTATAATCCTGAAAATACGGTACTTCAGTGCTCCAGTTCTAGGCTTAAGTTAGGTTCAGGCATTCAAAAAATACTGGTGCCTCTCGGGTTCAGACAGAAACCTGGTGTAGACAGCGAGATATGGAGGATTTAGCCGGAGGTCATGAAATTAAAGAGGAGTCACACAACTCAGAAAAAGTAAATAGCAGACAAGACTGTCAATCAACTGCAGCGTCTTTTTTTTTTGTGTGTGATAAGAGATCTTGGAAGGAAGAACGCTGATTTTGGGAACTATTAGGTTTGCCGGCATGAGAGGATCTGACAGACAGCTATAAATGCGAAGGCGTAGAAATACAATATACCGTATCGACCTGAATATGAGACAGTGATTTTCCTCGAGAAAATAGCCTGGAAAGATGACTTCTCACACAAGGAGTCAGAGCTTTTCTTCCTGTCACTCACCCACACACACTATCTAAATCAGTTAGGAAAAGCGGATCAAAGTTTGAGTAAGTGAGGAAGCAACATAAGCGGTGGATTTGATTAATATGTAAAAAATACAATTATATTTCGGTGCGCTCTTTAGTATGGAAATTACGGTATTATATCTCCCGTATTAAAACAAAACAACCTCTGGAGATATGCATTTTCTTCCATCACAACACTACGCAGCACCTCCCGTGTTTTAAAATCAGGTTCTGTTTTCTCGATTGTAGTTCATTTAGCCCAGAAGAGGAGGTACATATTATATTGTTGTCGACCACAAACAAAAATAGAACAAACGTGCCGATACCACGGGACACTTCGGAAAAGCTTAGCATGAAAACAAGACGTCGGAATCACCAATCGTAACTTGTTGCGTAAAGCAAACAAGACAACCAGACCGAGTGCGGCGAAAGGCAGGAATGAAATAGCTCTCTGATTAGTGCCCGGGAGCAGGTGAGCGTCCCGGACACTAACCAGAGGCAGGTGAAAATAATCAGCACCCATGGCAACTAAGAAACACACATCCAGGGGTTCTGAAAACAGAACTAAAGGACTCAAACTAATAAAACGCTCCGACTTTCCGAGCCGGAAATCCGACCTCGAGGGGCGTCCTAGTTGAATATATACAATATATACAATGATAATGGTATCACTGAGATGTTTCAGTCCGGTTTTAAAGCCCTTCACAGCACAGAGTCCGCGCTTCTAAAAGTTTCTAACAATATCCTCCTGTCAACTGATTCTGGTAAATATGTTTTCCTGGTGCTTTTAGATCTGTTTGCTGTGTTCGACACCGTCGACCACAGTGACGTGCAGTCACTAGAGTGGAAAGAAAAAAAATTTAAAAAGAAAAAAAATAAAATAAATTGTTATATGTATCCAGTGATTATACTATAGAGTTATTTTCCATTTAACTTCACCAGTTTTAGATTATTTGTATTCAAAATTGCTGAATTTTCACATTTGCCGTTCAAATACTGAGAAGGGACGGTGCGGTGAACAGCAGCCAGTTGAGGCACGTCACTCAGTGCCTCAACATGGATTCCGGACTCGGCTAACTGCTGGCCTGCTGTGCAGTGAGACTGTATTGCTATATGAACTATATTATACATTTCCATAGTTTAGTTAGCTGAGGTATATAATGTACAGTGTATTTTGTCAACAACTGTATGTGTGTAACGTATTTCTTGTGCTGAGCAATCATAAAACGGCTGCAAAAGACGCACTGGCTGAGGCTCCAGTAACCCCGCCTCCTACACCCCCGCCGTAGAATTGTTATATCAACTAAAGCCCACACTTAAACTTTCCATGTGCAAGATTGAATCTATTTAAAAAAGTTATTTAATAAGAAGCCAAAAAGTGCAAAAACAATAATGTTCGTGTTGGAGGAGTTGTGAATGACTGCAGGGCCACAACATTAGGTACACCTGCAGACTGCAGGTGTACCTAATTCACAACTCCTCCAACACGAACATTATTGTTTTTGCACTTTTTGGCTTCTTATTAAATAACTTTTGTAACTTGTTTTCATGGGCTTTTCTCTTTGTGATGTTAAGTTCCTGTTATGCGCTGTTATACAGTATATGCCTTGAGCTCTTATTTTGAAGGCGCTAAGAGCGGAAGTGATGTGACACGGAGTGGAGCGGAGGTTTTTGAAAGAAGGTAAATAAAGTGGTCCTCGTGTAAACTGGAGCCTCCGTGTTTGTTATTTTGTAGTTTCATACAGTATAGGCGACATTTATAAACCCTCGGTTACACTTTTTTAAATAGATTCAATCTTGCACGTGGAAAGTTTAAGTGAGGGCTTTAGAAGCGGCGCATGGACTTAATTTCTAAGTAAAGGTAAGACCATAATAACATTTTTTTTTATTAAATGTGCTTTTTTGTGTGCTACAGTTTGTATGTGTAAAGTTAAAGTTAAGTTAAAGTAGCAATGATTGTCACACACACACTAGGTGTAATAAAATTTGTCGTCTGCATTTGACCCATCCCGTTGTTCACCCCCTGGGAGGTGAGGGGAGCAGTGGGCAGCAGCGGCGCCGCAGGGAAGAATGCTGGTATGAGCTTTTAAACATAACCCGTTAACTGCTGCCAATCAAATGGTGAATAAGATACTCTTTAGGGTTCATATGTTTGTAAATCTGACTGTGATGAAGTCAGTGCCTCACCAGCCATCAACCTCACCGCACGTCACTGGTCGACCACGCCACCTTAATCACTCGTCTTGAGAACTGTGTGGGCATTAAGTGCGCCGCCCTCAACTGGTTCCGGTCGTACCTAACCAACAGGAGTTTTTGTGTAAAAATAGACAGTTTTATGTCTTCCACAGCTCCTTTACCACATGGGGTCCCCCAGGGCTCAATCCTTGCCCCAATCGTATTTGCGCTTTACCTTCTCCCCCTTGGTTCTATTTTTAGGAAGTACAGTATTGCATTTCATTTTTATGCCGATGATTGCCAGATTTATTTTCCCATGGCACAAAATAACACGGTTCAACATCTTATTGACTGCCTGCACGACATCAAAGTCTGGCTTTCAGCTAACTTCCTGAGACTAAATGAAGACAAAACAGAAGTTAAGTTGTTCGGTCCAAGTCGCTCTCCCTCCCCCAACGTTGACCATGGCACTCTGACCACCGTATCTCAGCGACTGTGTCACAAACCTGGGGGTAAAATTCGACTCAGATTTTAAATTCGAAAAACAAATCAGCAGCGTCGTTCAAAAAAGCTTTTATCAATTGAAACCGTTTCTATCAGGACATAATCTCGAGAAATTAATCCACGCCTTTATCTCGACTCGTCTTGACTACTGCAATGCCCTGTATGTAGGCATTACCCAGGTCTCCCTCGCCCGCCTGCAGCTCGTGCAAAACTCTGCTGCTCGTCTGCTAACACAGACCCGCAGACGTGAGCACATCACCCCTATATTAGCGTCCCTTCACTGGCTCCCTGTGCGTTATCGAATCAATTTTAAACTCCTTTTATTTGTTTTTAAATGTCTAAACAACCTCGCGCCAACCTATCTCTCCGACCTCCTTCAGCCTTACTGCATACTTGCCAACCTTGAGACCTCCGATTTCAGGAGGTGGGGGAGTGGAGGGTGGGGGGCATGGTTGGGGGCGTGGTTAAGAGGGGAGGAGTATATTGACAGCTAGAAATCACCAAGTCAAGTATTTTATATATACATATATATATATATACATCCTGAAAATATGCAAACAAAACTGTGTTTAGATAATTGATACTTCAAACTTGCATAAATAAATCTTAAGGAATATAACATAACTTGGCTTCTGAGAGCTTCAAAATGTAAAGAATAAAATGCTAAAGTTGTTGATAAACAAGCAATTATTTTAATAATTAAATATGGTCATTTTAAATGAATTATTATGATCATTTAAAATTAATTATTTCAAATATCCCATCCATTTTCTACCGCTTATTCCCTTTTGGGGTCGCGGGGGGCGCTGGAGCCTATCTCAGCTACAATCGGGCTGAAGGCGGGGTACACCCTGGACAAGTCGCCACCTCATCGCAGTATTTCAAATAGGTTTATTTTAATTCTATGGCTGGATGTAATAAGGAGTCAGAAAAAATACAAATAAAAATACAATTAATTTTGATGTTTTTAGCAAAATATAGTAAAAATGTATTTAGTTTTTTTGTTTTTTTAAATTAATATATATATTTATTTTTAAGTAAGATGTGAAAAAGGCTGTCCTCACTCAGGTCCGCATGGAGCTGGAGGGGGCGTGGCCTCCAGCTCCGGCTGAAAATCGGGAGATTTTTGGGAGAATATTTGTCCCGGGAGGTTTTCGGGAGAGGCGCTGAATTTCGGGAGTCTCCCGGAAAATTTGGGAGGGTTGGCAAGTATGCCTTACTGCCCCACCCGATCCCTAAGATCAGCCGATCAGCTGCTACTGACGGTCCCTGACACAAGGCTGAAGCTTAGAGGTGACAGAGCTTTCGCCGTTGCTGCTCCCAAGCTTTGGAACGACCTACCTCTGAGTGTTAGACAAGCCTCCTCTCTTCCTGTTTTTAAATCTCTCTTAAAAACATACTTTTATTCCATGGCTTTTAACACTGAGTCATATCCATCCTGCAATGGCGCCCCATAATACACCTGCTGTGAACCTATTTTTATGTTTTTATTTATTCTATTTTATTTATTTATTTTTTATCGTGTTCTGTTTGTGTTTTGCTCGGTACTCGTATTATCTTTTAACCTGCCCATTGTACAGCACTTTGGCTACCCCTGTGGTAAATTTTAAATGTGCTTTATAAACAAAGTTGATTTGATTTGATTTGAATTGAAATTCCAACTCGTAAACTCGTAAATTTCCTACGAATGAAACGCACCATTAACACAGACGCAGGAAAAAAAAGGTCCAAAAACTGTCATGAAGGTCATATATAAAACTGTTACCAAGTTTTGAAGAAATAAACCACATGCATTGAAGTGAAACGTAACAAAAAATGTGTTTATGACATTCTGACAGTGACGTGCGGTGAGGTTGATGACTGGTGAGCAGTGTTGGGACTAACGCGTTACAAAGTAACGCGTTACTGTAACGCCGTTAGTTTCGGCGGTAACTAGTAATCTAACGCGTTATTTTTTTTAATTCAGTAATTTAGTTACCGTTACTACATGATGCGTTACTGCGTTATTTTACGTTACTTTTGATGTAGTATCGGCTAGAAACAGAAGCGCTGCGGTGTCTTTCTTCTGAATCTTCCTCTGTCACAAGCCGGAGAGAAGAAAAGAGGCGCGGTCTATGTGTGTGGGGGGGGGCGGGGAGGGGAGGTTTGATCCGCGGTTTGATATATGAAACAAACAAAAAAAAGTTGTTGGCACGTTCAGTCCACACACAGCGTGGTCATGGCGAGCGCAATAACGGAGGAGCTTGAACGCCCAGCGCCATTGAATCGGTGTGTTTATAAGTGCAGACTCGGTTGTGCAAAACGAGGCTTTTAAACACATGCTGAACGTGCTTGAACCACGTTACGACATCCCGTCGCGCACCCACTTCAGCAATAAGATTGTGCCAGATCTTTATGAGCAGGAGAAGAAAAAAGTTGTGGATGAACTATCCCGAGCATCATCTGTTGCGCTCATGACAGGCGGGTGGACGTCCAGCGGAACTATAAGCGCTCACTTCATCACAGCAGACTGGGAGATTGGCAGGCACGCCCCCTCTACGAGAGTCACCTTGCGCAGGTACTGACACAAGCAGTGGAGGAATGGAAGATAAAGATATCCCAGTCACACGTGATAATGCCAAAAATCTAATAATTACAGAGAATGAGGCAGGACTGGGACCACAGATAGGTGCTTAATTTGCACATGTAGTGAATTTGGCATCACAGAAGGGAATCTCAGTCAATAGGATGGAGTGCCTCTTTGGGAGGATCAGGAAGGTTTCTTACTTCCACCCAAGCACAACAGCTGCTCATGTGCTTAAGACAAAGCAAGAAATGCTAAAGCTGCCTGCTCATACATGATGTCCCAACGAGGTGGAACTCCACTTATGATATGTTGGAGCAGCAGGCAGCTATATTCTCTGCATTGACCCACAACACCCTGAAGACAAATGTCACCCTGTCTGATGATGATGTGAGAGTGGCAGATGAGGTCCTCTAGGTGCTTAAACCCCTCAAAAGTGTTCCATCTCTACTGAGCACTGAAACTTCACCATCTGTGTCAATGATCCTGCCACTGAAAACAAGGATTCTACAATCCATGGCTCCAAGTGTGGAAGACAGCAGCATCACTCCAGATGTCAGGCTTTATTTCACTACCTATGTTTCAAGGAAGATGATGTTTCTTCTTATGTTGCACTTAAACTTGTTTTTTATTAATGGTCATTGGTCCACGTTTAAAGAAAGGAGGAATGCCTTTTTATGTTGCACTGTTTTTCATTAATTATGTTAAAAGGAAAATAAAAATGCATGTCAAGTTGATCAACAGATTGTATTATTGTCCAGTGCAATAACAGTACTGAAATGAAGGCAAAAAGGGCATTAATGGGAGCTTTAAAAAAAAAAGAAGAAAAAAAGAAGTAACTAAATAGTTACTTTTCACAGTAACGCATTACTTTTTGGTGTAAGTAACTGAGTTAGTAACTGAGTTACTTTTGAAATAAAGTAACTAGTAACTGTAACTAGTTACTGGTTTTCAGTAACTAACCCAACACTGCTGGTGAGGCACTGACTTCATCACAGTCAGATTTACAAACATATGAACCCTAAAGAGTATCTTATTCACCATTTGATTGGCAGCAGTTAACGGGTTATGTTTAAAAGCTCATACCAGCATTCTTCCCTGCTTGGCACACAGCATCAAGGGTTGGAATTGGGGGTTAAATCACCAACAATTATTCCCGGGCACGGCGCCGCTGCTGCCCACTGCTCCCCTCACCTCCCAGGGGTTGATCAAGGGAAGGGGTCAAATGCAGAGGACAAATTTCACCACACCTAGTGTGTGTGTGACAATCATTGGTACTTTAACTCATTGGCGTTGTTAGGCCTATTTTAGGGGGGCTCAAGCCCCCCTAAAATATTCTTAAGCCCCTCTAAATAATTTGGTGTTTTTTTTTGTTTTTTTTACAAATAAATGCCGACATATTCATTATAAAGTGGCCAAAATATGAGTTTAAATAAATAATCATATAACCTGTTATTATTCACTCAGTTTCCCCCCACTTCGTAGCGTAAGGTAGAGAGCCCCTTTAGTGCGTCGGTATCCAATCCATTCCACTTGTTCATAGAAAATGCCCGCATCACTCAAATTCCAGCCCACATTTTCTCTGCGACCTTGCTTGCGGTCCTGCAGGTGTACGAAGCACATTATCTTCCTTTACAATGAGTGAAACTGCACAAAACCTTGTGTGTGCAATTGTAAATCATTTATTGTAGAATCTATATAAAGTAATATACATAAGCCTATTGTTAAAATAATGAAAAAAACATCATTGAATATATTTGTTTTATTGTATTGTTACATTAATAGCTGTTTTATTATTATAGGATGGCTTGTTAAACATTTATTAGGATTTTCAGAGGGAGGAAAAACCAAGACATTTAATATAAAATGTAAAATGAATAAATACATAAAAAGAAAAAGAAAATATATGGTTAAAAGCCATCGTCCCGGGGAGCATTTCATTTCGTCCCGTGCATTAAAAAAAAATAAAAATAATAACAATGAATAATTTTTAAGTCTTTGTTAGCCGTTTGTGAAGTTTTGTGCTCGTGCGTAACATTCGCTTGCATACTGTGCATCTCCTGGGGGCAAAGCCCCCCCTGTCCTTAAAAGCTAGTGACGCCCCTGCTTTAACTTAACTTTAACTTTACACATACAAACCGTAGCACACAAAAAAGCACATTTAATTAAAAAAACGTTATTATGGTCTTACCTTTACTTATAAGTGCGGGAACAGTGGTGTTGGTGTTGGAGGAGTTGTGAATGAATGAAATATGAAATCCGTGCTGCAGTCTGCAGGTGTACATAATGTTGTGTCCCTGCAGTCGTTCACGTACGGCTCCTCCGGCGCGAGCATTGTTGTTTTTGCACTTTTTGGCTTCTTGTTAAGTTTTTTTGGGTGGATTCGGTTTTGCACGTGGAGGGTTTGGGTGTGGCTTTGGTTGGTGTGGCGCTCCCGTTGGGGAGTGCATTAACCGGCACCAGGAGGCGGGATTATTGCGAGCATCAGCCAGCAGTTTTATGATTGCTCAGCACAATAAATACGTTACACACATACAGTTGTTGACAAAATACACTGTACATTATATACCTCAGCTAACTAAACTATGGACATGTATACTATAATTCATATAGCAATACGGTCTCACTGCACAGCAGGCCAGCAGTTAGCCGAGTCATTGCGCAATCCATGTTGAGGCACTGAGTGACGTGCCTCAACAACCTAGTGTGTGTGTGACAATCATTGCTACTTTAACTTAACTTTAACTTTACACATACAAACTGTAGCACACAAAAAAACGTTATTATGGTCTTACCTTTACTTATAAATGAAGTCCACAACTAAAGCCCTCACTTAAACTTTCCACGTGCAAGATTGAATCTATTTAAAAAAGTGTAACCGAGGGTTTATAAATGTCGCCTATACTGTATGAAACTACAAAATAACAAACACGGAGGCTCCAGTTTACACGAGGACCACTTTATTTACTTTCTTTCAAAAACCTCCACTCCACTCCGTGTCACATCACTTCCGCTCTTAGCGCCTTCAAAATAAGAGCTCAAGGCATATACTGTATAACAGCGCATAACAGGAACTTAACATCACAAAGAGAAAAGCCCATGAAAATAGGTTACAAAAGTTATTTAATAAGAAGCCAAAAATTGCAAAAACAATAATGTTCGTGTTGGAGGAGTTGTGAATTAGATACACCTGCAGTCTGCAGGTGTACCTAATGTTGTGGCCCTGCAGTCATTCACAACTCCTCCAACCCGAACATTATTGTTTTTGCACTTTTTGGCTTCTTATTAAATAACTTATTTAAATAGATTCAATCTTGCACGTGGAAAGTTTAAGTGTGGGCTTTAGTTGATATAACAATTCTACGGCGGGGGTGTAGGAGGCGGGGTTACTGGAGCTTCAGTCAGTGCATCTTTTGCAGCCGTTTTATGATTGCTCAGCACAAGAAATACGTTACACACATACAGTTGTTGACAAAATACACTGTACATTATATACCTCAGCTAACTAAACTATGGAAATGTATAATATAATTCATATAGCAATACGGTCTCACTGCACAGCAGGCCAGCAGTTAGCCGAGTCCGGAATCCACGTTGAGGCACTGAGTGACGTGCCTCAACTGGCTGCTGTTCACCGCACCGTCTCTTCTCAGTATTTGAACGGCAAATGTGAAAATTCAGCGATTTTGAATAAAAATAATCTAAAACTGGTGAAGTTAAATGGAAAATAACTTTATAGTATAATCACTGAATACATATAACAATTTAATAAATGTTTTTTCTTTCCATGATGGCAGGTGAGGCCCCGTCACTGCATTCTGACAATTGAATTGCTCGGTGCCAAAATGTTGTGGTCTTTGTTTTTAAAGCTCTAATTCATGCAAGCAAGTGTCAAATCTAATAATTGTTTTTAATTATCGTTTGACAGGACCGGCAATAATAAAGTGTTATTTCTGCTACATGGCAATGACTGTGTGTGTGTTTGCTTGCCCCCGTAGAGTTCAGTGGCAGTGAGCCGTCCGACCTTTGATTTGTTGTGTGACAGAAACATGGCGGCTATTGTGGCCTTTCACTGCCTGTGTGTGTTTGTGTGTGTCTGTGTGTGACTCCTCTCACTCATCTGGAAGCAGCTTACTCCGCTGAGCTGCTCCGCTGGCTGCAATCCGAACCGAACCAAAGCTGCCTTCTCCGAGCCACCAATCAAAAACCGGTCCCATCTTTTCAATCTCCCATCCCTCTCCAGCCAGCTTTGAAACTCTGTATATCGTTTCGTTTATTTCACTCCTCTCGCCTCTCCTTTCATTTCACTCCAGTCCGTTTGTCAAAAGTTATTTGAAAACACCACCCTCCCGCCCATTGCTTCCCCTTTTCTGAAACCTGTTTATATAAGGTTAATCTGCCTCCGACAAAAGGATGCCCCTCTGCTTCTTTGGATGTCTCAGAGAAATGCTTTGAAAAAATGTGTGGAAAGGATTAAGGTAAGACCCGGAGCCAGCACCAGCTCTTTCAATTTCTCTATGCTCCACTCTTGAGCTCCCAAACCCCGCCCCCCCCAAAAACCGATGCACAACAGTCGACCTCATTCCATTGAGCAAAACTTCGGGAAACTCACGAGTCACACAACTTTTCCCGACTTGTCATGTTTTTGGGGCAGAAAGTTCTGCATTTTTTGATGATTTGTAAAATTTGTCACCGACAAATAGTCCATAATAATTCTTGTTGTTGTTTAGGTTTATTTTGGAATATGCAAACAGCTACAATGTGATAGGAAAGGAGTAGGAAGAAGCAATGTTTTTGCTTCATAACAGTTACTGTTCTCACTTTTTAACACACATGGAGTCCATCACTAATCCAAGGCCGGGATTTGGCCGTAGTGGTGCAGTACAAGTACCTGGGAGTCCATTTTAACAGCAGACTGGACTGGAAGGACAACAGCGAAGCTGTATACAAGAAGGGCATGAGCAGACTCTTTTTTCCTGAGGAAGCTTAGGTCCTTCATCAATCAATCAATCAATCAATCAATCAAAGTTTATTTATATAGCCCTGTGGAGGGGGGTCGTGGCCTGCGGGCCTGCAGCAAGGCGGGGTGTGCTAGGACCGGCCTCGAAATCAGCAACAGGTGCGTAGATGGCCCACCTGGGCCTTGTTATCTAATCACCTGTTGCTCTGTAGGGATGTCCGATAATGGCTTTTTGCCGATATCCGATGATCCGATATTGTCCAACTCTTTAATTATCGATACCGATATCAACCGATATATACAGTCGTGGAATTAACACATTATTATGCCTAGTTTGGACAACCAGGTATGGTGAAGATAAGGTACTTTTAAAAAAAATTCATAAAATAAAATAAGATAAATAAATTAAAAACTTTTTCTTGAATAAAAAAGAAAGTAAAACAATATAAAAACCATTACATAGAAACTAGTAATTAATGAAAATTAGTAAAAAAATAAAATAAAAATAAAATTATTGTCTTGCGCTCCTATTTTGGTGGCTTTTTTCTCTTTTTTTATATTTTCCTGTAGCAGCTTCAAGTCTTCCTTTGAGCGATATTTACCGCATCTACTTTGTTTTAGCAATCAATAATATTTCAGTTGTTTTTATCCTTCTTTGTGGGGACATTGTTGATTGTCATGTCATGTTCTGATGTACTTTGTGGACGCAGTCTTTGCTCCACAGTAAGTCTTTGCTGTCGTCCAGCATTCTGTTTTTGTTTACTTTGCAGCCAGTTCAGTTTCAGTTTCGTTCTGCATAGCCTTCCCTAAGCTTCAATGCCTTTTCTTAGGGGCACTCACCTTTTGTTTATTCTTGGTTTAAGCATTAGATACCTTTTTACCTGCACGCTGCCTCCCGCTGTTTCCGAAATCTACAAAGCAATCAGCTAACGGCTGCCACCTACTGATATGGAAGAGTATTACATGGCTACGCTGCCGAGCTCAAGACAGCGCAGACACTCAACAACAACACATCATTTGCAGACTATAATTACTGGTTTGCAAGTGCACAGTTGTTGAAAAACACTGATGTAGACCACAAGGAATATGACTCCTCATAATCCATTGCGCCTTTTGTATGAAAATAGACCTGAATAGACCCGCTCAACGGCCGTTCGCTTCATAATCCGGTGCGCCCTATGGTCCTAAACACACGTTAGGTCAATCTTTGTAATCTTTTCTGTCATGTTCCACCCGGCTTTCAGATCTGAAACGTGCACCGAACAGTCAAAGACGGCCACTCTGCCCTCGGTCTGCACGCCATGTGCGTGTCTGGTACAGAAACAGCAGACTTCTGCAAACATCATCGAAAAGACGACCTGGCAGCAGCAGACGCGCGGCCAAAGCTCCTTTCAACACGAAACAACATGCAAAGACCGAGAGCAGGGGCTGATCGTGGGATTCCAGCTGTGATCGCCTCCCCACTCGTCCCCCTGTGTGCAGGGATTCTCAGGGATAAGCGGGGCAGCAGAGGGACTTTGGGCTTTTGTGAATTGCGGCAAAGCTTTAACGTTTTTTTTTTTCTTCCTGTCACATCCAAGATAGACCTTGAACGTGACAGATTCTGGATTTGTGTCGGGTGCTGAACTAATTGAGCCGCCTAAAAACCTTGCCACCCTGACTCCGGGACAAGGCTGGCACACCAACACACGCATTCCAACACATGCAGACACAAATAAGTGTGCCCCCCCCCCTTTGTCTCTTTTACTGCCAAACCTAATCCTGCTTTAGCAGTCGCAGAAAGAAAAAAAAAAAAAAAAAAAAAAAAAGGAGTGTGTGTGAGAGAATCCCCTCCCGACCATTCTGTTTCAATTCACTTTTCAATTTCAAGGTGCTTTGCTAGCAACAATCTACTGGAGAGGCGCCAGGCAATTAACCACAAAGTCGCTTTCAAAGCACAAAAAAAAAAAAAACGAACAACGAAAATATAATACGGTCCACCAATATGACGTGGAAATGAATACCTTAATAGCTTTAAAATTGCTTATATATTCTGTACCGCACCGATGCGAGAGCGATCAAAATGATTTTTCCCGGGAAATGATTAGATCTCTTTGACTAGCCCAAATGTGAGGCTTCTTATCCGACATGACAGCGCCGAGGTGTGTTTAAAGAGAATGTAATATATTGAAAAGATAAACTTGCTGGAGCGAAGCAAAAGAATTGAAGGGTCGATCCTTTGCGGCGTGTTTGATGTTCTTTGAACGGAGGCTCCCAAGTTAATTCCAAATTCCCTTTGAAACGGAGTAAAATGAATTGTGAGAACACAGCGATAACACTCCATGGGTGTGTGGTCAGAGGTCACAGCGTGGCATGGAATTAATTATACGGATGACAAAGGAAAGTGGGAACTTACCATTGCCTTTGTGTTCTTTTTATCTCGTATTCTTTGGGATGTTTTCCCCTTTTTTCTAACTTCTGTCAGCAACTGACTCAAATAAAGCTGGTAAAAAGCTGGTGTTTTATGAGTTGTCAGGCACAAGGTACCCTAGTAAAGGGGTCGACCGGTCGATCTTTGGGACTTTGTTGGTAGATTCCCCAGCAGAGGCTGTACTTCCTGCGGCAGCTGAGGAAATTTAAGGTGCCGACCGAGATGCTGGTTCAGTTCTACTCGGCCACCATCGGGTCTATCCGCACCTCCTCCATCACCGCGTGGTTCCCCCGCGCCACAGTCCGGGACAAGCATCGACTGCGGCGCATCGGGGCGGCATGGCGTACTGGGTAGAGCGGCTGTGCTAGAAACCTTAGTAAAGGGGTCGACCGGTCGACTTTTGGGACTTTGTTGGTAGAAATCCCCAGCAGAGGATGTACTTCCTGCGGTAGCTGAGGAAACTTAAGGTGCCAACCGAGATGCTGGTTCAGTTCTACTCGGCCACCATCGGGTCTATCCGCACCTCCTCCATCACCGCGTGGTTCCCCGGCGCCACAGTCCGGGACAAGCATCGACTGCGGCGCATCGGGGCGGCATGGCGTACTGGGTAGAGCGGCCGTGCTAGAAACCCTAGTAAAGGGGTCGACCGGTCGACCTTTGGGACTTTGTTGGTAGAAATCCACAGCAGAGGATGTACTTCCTGCGGCAGCTGAGGAAACTTAAGGTGCCGACCGAGATGCTGGTTCAGTTCTACTCAGCCACCATCGGGTCTATCCGCACCTACTCCATCACCGCGTGGTTCCCCGGCGCCACAGTCCGGGACAAGCATCGACTGCGGCGCATCGGGGCGGCATGGCGTACTGGGTAGAGCGGCCGTGCTAGAAACCCTAGTAAAGGGGTCGACCGGTGGACTTTTGGGACTTTGTTGGTAGAAATCCCCAGCAGAGGATGTACTTCCTGCGGCAGCTGAGGAAACTTAAGGTGCCGACCGAGATGCTGGTTCAGTTCTACTCGGCCACCATCGGGTCTATCCTCACCTCCTCCATCACCGTGTGGTTCCCCAGCGCCACAGTCCGGGACAAGCATCGACTGCGGCGCATCGGGGCGGCATGGCGTACTGGGTAGAGCGGCCGTGCTAGAAACCCTAGTAAAGGGGTCGACCGGTGGACTTTTGGGACTTTGTTGGTAGAAATCCCCAGCAGAGGATGTACTTCCTGCGGCAGCTGAGGAAACTTAAGGTGCCGACCGAGATGCTGGTTCAGTTCTACTCGGCCACCATCGGGTCTATCCTCACCTCCTCCATCACCGTGTGGTTCCCCAGCGCCACAGTCCGGGACAAGCATCGACTGCGGCGCATCGGGGCGGCATCTCGTACTGGGTAGAGCGGCCGTGCTAGAAACCTGAGGGTTACAGGTTCGCTCCCCGCCTCGTGACATCCAAATCACTGCCTAAATTAGCAAGTTTCTCCTCCTTTAATCGTCTCCAACTTTCAAAGGCATCCCCGATACAAATCCTTGTTTTATTCCTGGCTTTGTCATGAATAAGTGGAGAATCATAACAATGCTTTTTAAATTTACTCAGGTCTGACATGTTTAGTAACTTTACCAGTGGCAGTAGCTAGACGAAGGTGGTGGTGAGTAACTGGCAACTTGGTAGTGTCATGATCCGTGGTCGGATCATGTTTTGTTAAGTTATGTTTGGTTAGTTTTGGACTCCTTTTGTTATTACTTGTGCACCTGTGAGTTTGTTTCGTCACCATGGTTACTTGATTTTCACCTGCCTTGCATGCGCACCTGTTTCTCATCAGAGACGCTATTTAAGCCCACCTTTGTTCATCACTCGTTCTGCTTTCTTTGTTTTTGCATCACGCGACTGCCACATGAGTTCGTTCTTGATTCTAGACTCAGCTAAGTTCCATAGTCTGTGCTAAGTGTTAGCCTTAGCTTCCAGTGCGTTCGGCACCTCTTCCTGTCGGTTTGTTTTCTGTTTTGTACCAGTTTTGTGTTATTTTTCTATTAAATCAAGTCGTCACCTGTAAGTCCTGTCCGGATTCGTCCTTTGCTTCCTGGGAGAACAAAACCCCGCATCACCATGCGCACCACACGTGACAGGTAGTAACACACTCACAGATTTTGTAATTAGAATAGAATAGAATAGAGTAGAAGAATAGAATAGAATTGACTTTATTGTCATTATATTTGAATATAACGAGATTAAGGACAAATTAAGGTGCAGTAGTGGGAACAAATATGGGATAAAAATAAATGACACAAGAGGTAATACAGATACAACTAAGAATTGAAATAAACAGACTACTATCCAATAAAATTACTAAGCAATCCTGTACAATATACAAAACACTATACAAATACAAAATACTGTACAATATGCAGAACAAGACAAGAGTACCGAAGTAATAAATAGCAATCAGTGTCGGATGTATTGCACTCGAAGGGTAATATTGCACAGTAGGGTATTAGGGTAGGATATTGTATAGGGGTGAATTTTTTATTATAAGTTAGAGTTCAAGATGGTGACAGCTCTGGGAAAGAAGCTGTCTCTGAGCCTGTTTGTTCTGGCTCTGATACACCTGTAGCACCTGCCCGATGGTAGCAGGTCGAACAGGTGGAAGCCAGGGTGTGTGCTGTCCTTGGTGATGCTTTTTGCTCTGTTGAGGCAACGGGAGTTGTGTAAATCCTTCAGGGAAGGGAGGGGGCAGCCGATGATTTTTTGTGCAGACTTTATGAACCCTCTGAATCATCTTTTTGTCTGCTTTAGTGCAGCTGGGGTACCACACTGTTATGCAGTACGTCAGCAGGCTCTCAACAGCCGAGCAATAGAAGGTCACCATCGGCTGCCTCTCCAGTCTAATTGGTCAAACGGTAAAGGGCGGGACATCGAAATGAAAACAAAAACAAGATTAAATATAATTTTGAAATGAGCATATCCCAGCTGAACTACTGTTAACACTTATAGAGGTATTCGCAAATAACATTAATTATTAATGCCTTTTGACATATCAAGGCCATTTAATGATGACTTGACATGACATTTCTACATATGGCACCTTTAAAGATGAACTATCTGCAATTAATCACAATTAATTACGAGTTAGCTACAAACCATAAGACCATTTTATATTTCCATTCGTTTGACATCCCTGATATGTATAAGATCACAGGCAGCACAGGGGTGGATCTTGCCTTGGACAACGGCTTTGAGACCAGAAGTCTACCTACCCAGCATAGAATGTAAAACCACAGGGCATTAAACCACAATAAACTGTGAAAAAAATGTGATTAAAACGGAAGATGGCGATATTTTTTTAGGCCCACGTTGAGATTTTAAGTACTGCTACAACAACAGACAACAGGGTTGTGATTAAAAAAAAACTGTGATTGTGGATATTTTCTGCTCACAAAGTCACCAAAAAAAAAAAAAAAAAAAAA
>NC_084577.2:21732586-21740086 GCF_033978685.3 Nerophis lumbriciformis | reverse complement strand
TATATATATATATATATATATATATATATATATATATATATATATATATATATATATATATATAAGGATAAGATATATATATATATATATATATATATATATATATATATATATATATATATATATATATATATATATATATATATATATATACCCTCGGGCCGCTCCGTAGTGAGGGGAAACTTGGTTTACTTGTTACTGATGAGCCACAAGCGGGAAAATAGCGAACAGAAATGGAAAAAGAAAAAGGAAACATCAGCTCTAAAGCCATGGGCAAGTTGTTCTCCCAACAAAAAATTACTATTTTACATTGCAGCAAATGCCTGCGGGTGTTTAAATATATTATATATATACATATATATATATATATATATATATATATATATATATATATATATATACATATATATATATATATATATATATATATATATATATATATATATATATATATATATATATATATATATATATATATACATATATACGTACATATATGCGTGTATATGTATGCATATACATATATATAAATATACGTATGTATATATATATATATATATATATATATATATATATATACATATACACATATGTACGTACATATATGTATAAATATGTATCTATATACATATATATATATATATATATATATATATATATATATATACGTACATACATATATATATATATATATATATATATATATCTATATACATATATATGTATATATACATATGTATATACATACATATACATACATACATACATACATATACACATATATGTGTATCTAATACACATATATGCGTGTATATGTATGCATATACATATATATAAATATATGTATGTGTATATATATATACACACATATATATATATATATACACACATATATACGTACATATATGCGTGTATATGTATGCATACACATATATATAAATATACGTATGTATATATATATATATATATATGTATGTATATATATATATATATATATATATATATATATATATATGTATATATACATATGTATATACATACATATACATACATACATACATACATACATATACACATATATGTGTATCTAATATATATATATGTATATATATATATATATATATATATATGTATATATATATATATATATATATATATATATATATATATATATATATATATATATATATATATATGCATTTAGTTGTGTATTAAAGACATTGTCTCCATGTGGGGCATGACAAAACAAAATGTAGAAGCACTGCTCTAAAGTAACGCTACTCATACTTAAGTGCCTGCAGTGTGAATATATAACTAATTGTAGGGAATATATCCTTACTGATTGGTTTACAGTTAGGGAGGAAGGGTGAGCAAAATATCAATAGCCAATCAGTAGCGTTATTGCTCATGGTACGATATTGTTTCATCAGGCATGGATTCTGTCGATACTCCACATCTAACTCTTAGTGACCACAGGAGTCTGACCTGCACCATACACACCTACCATCATAAATATAGTGATGCAGCTCCCCTCACATATGATATAGTGTAAGGACTGCTTCTCTTTCTTGAGAACCCCGATGAGGATTTCCTGTGTCTCATTCATCTTTTCAGATATTTTCCCTGCCATAAAATCCCACTGGGAAAACACACACACACACACACACACACCTATACAAAACAAGTGCTTCACACACCTCAGTGCCTACTGGTCAGAAAAGTAAAACTGCAACTTTTCTCAGTCAGACTGATTTAAAACAGAAGTGCCAGCAGAAACTAAGTATATATATATATATATATATATACAGGTAAAAGCCAGTAAATTAGAATATTTTGAAAAACTTGATTTATTTCAGTAATTGCATTCAAAAGGTGTAACTTGTACATTATATTTATTCATTGCACACAGACAGATGCATTCAAATGTTTATTTCATTTAATTTTGATGATTTGAAGTGGCAACAAATGAAAATCCAAAATTCCGTGTGTCACAAAATTAGAATATTACTTAAGGCTAATACAAAAAAGGGATTTTTAGAAATGTTGGCCAACTGAAAAGTATGAAAATGAAAAATATGAGTATGTACAATACTCAATACTTGGTTGGAGCTCCTTTTGCCTCAATTACTGCGTTAATGCGGCGTGGCATGGAGTCGATGAGTTTCTGGCACTGCTCAGGTGTTATGAGAGCCCAGGTTGCTCTGATAGTGGCCTTCAACTCTTCTGTGTTTTTGGGTCTGGCATTCTGCATCTTCCTTTTCACCATACCCCACAGATTTTCTATGGGGCTAAGGTCAGGGGAGTTGGCGGGCCAATTTAGAACAGAAATACCATGGTCCGTAAACCAGGCACGGGTAGATTTTGCGCTGTGTGCAGGCGCCAAGTCCTGTTGGAACTTGAAATCTCCATCTCCATAGAGCAGGTCAGCAGCAGGAAGCATGAAGTGCTCTAAAACTTGCTGGTAGACGGCTGCGTTGACCCTGGATCTCAGGAAACAGAGTGGACCGACACCAGCAGATGACATGGCACCCCAAACCATCACTGATGGTGGAAACTTTACACTAGACTTCAGGCAACGTGGATCCTGTGCCTCTCCTGTCTTCCTCCAGACTCTGGGACCTCGATTTCCAAAGGAAATGCAAACCAAACCAACCCAAACCATCAGTGATGGTTTGGGGTGCCATGTCATCTGCTGGTGTCGGTCCACTCTGTTTCCTGAGATCCAGGGTCAAACATTTGAATGCATCAGTCTGTGTGCAATGAATAAATATAATGTACAAGTTACACCTTTTGAATGCAATTACTGAAATAAATCAAGTTTTTCAAAATATTCTAATTTACTGGCTTTTACCTGTATATATATTTTTATCAGTAAACCAGCAGCATGAATACTTCTTCAAGCCCTTTGACACATACTATGTTTTGATGATATAATAGAAATTGAATTATGCAAATTATTTGTTGGGGAAATTGTCCGCCACTCGCTCCGCCTCGCTGATTACAGTTATACGATTTTTGCTATTACCCCCCCACGCCCCACCCTTTACTTGGTACGGACACACAAACACACATAACTCGAGTATGAGGAGGGAATCCACAAAATGAAAAAAAAAAAAAAATGCTCGTAAAATGCAAATATGGTATTCTCGTTTCCATATCAAACCTTGTTCTGCCGTTAATTACAGTAATTCATAAGTACAACAGAAAAGTAATAGGTCATATTTGCCAGTCTTCAAAGGCGAAAGACATAGAAAGGAAATTAATGGCCTGCTTTCACAGGAAAACATGCCCAGATCTTTTTCAAGCTGTTATTGTTTCGCTCACGCTGGTTCCTGACACAGATAGAAGACCCATCACAAGAAGCTCAACAATAAAGCCCCCATATGCATAAATATTACACATTAGGGCCATGAATCGTGCAACCCGTATAATTCGATTCGATTCTTGGGAGTAACGATTCGATTCAAAATAATGTTTTCATTCCATTCAAAACCGTTATATTTTTTAATAACAATGGGTGTCAGTTCTATGATTAACTACATTCCTCCATAAAATAGCTTTGATACATTTTTATATTACTTAAAAGAAAACTTGTTTTGTTTAATATATTTCTACCCAAATATTTAATAAAGTCAAATGCAAGTAAGACAACAATATAAGTATTCCACACTTCTCTTTTCTAAAGTAAATCTGTACAGCAGATATGGGCCTCTACATCAACAATACGTATTTTCCAGACTATAGGGCGCACCGGACTATAAGGTGCATTATAAGTTCCTTGGGTGAATAATGTAAACTCACTACACCGGTATGTTTTAGCGCTTTCATGGCGAGTTTACTGACAGATATAAGTAAGAACTTTACACTCATTTGTATTAGAAATGGCAACAGTGGAGGATGAATGTCCCATAGCAAGAAGATAGAGAAAAAGAAGAAGCTTATTGACTATGCGAAGGCACCGACTACAAAGGCGGACACGCGCAAATGTTCAGGATTTATGCAGATCCAAAACACAAATCAGTAGGTACCAGAAGGTAAGAAAAGTTGCATAATATTGCGAAACAGATAATATGTCTTACCTTATACACACACCATGATAATACTTGTATGTTGAAGCGCAGTACAATCCATTCATAGCTTCATAGCTTACTAAAGTCGTACTAAAACATTTCTGATAGATTTTTGAGCACCGTGTGTAATGTTCTATATTTTCAATGGAACATTTACAATTGTCGTGTTGTTTACTTGAATCACATTGCAGTCTACACGTATCTCTTATGTGTGACTGCCATCTGCTGGTCACACTTATCATTACGCCATGTACCAAATAAAATAGATTCGAGGTCGGTAAGCACAACCAAAATTATTTCGTACATTAGGCACACTGGGTTACAAGGCGCACTGTCGAGGATTTTATAGTCCAAAACATATGGTAATTTTCATGAGTGGCTAGACAGGACCAGTTAAAAAAATAATATATTAATTAATAAAAATTATGTTTTTTATTTTTCTGAATCAATTAAAAATCCTTCCAAATAAGAATCGCGATTAATTCAAATATAGTTGCTTTTTTACACCCCTATTACAAATACAGTACATGCAGTGTTCCCTTGATTATTGCAGGTCTAATGTTCCTGAAATCCACCCCCGATGGTCAGTGATTTTCTGTGAAGTTGAGATGCTACTTATTTTATGACTTATATGAATATTATATGCATTTAACGCCATCATAAACCTTCCACCCAGCTTCCACACATTCTTATAAAAAAAACTGCCTATGCTTTTAAAACACTTAGGGCCTAATCTATTAAAGGTTCGCATGTTCTAAAACATGGGTTTCCAAACCTTGGCGCGAAACAATGGCACAGGTTCAATTTCAATAAGCAACCTGGCATAGCGGGGAGATTACATTTTTAATTTAAATAGCCAGGGGAATGACAATTGGCAAATTGCCACCACTTTGTGGCCAATGTGAGAATCTCAGATCATTGACCATTAAATATGCGTTGATATGTGTCAGGTTCAAACACTGATGACATCTATTAAACAATACAAGAAGCAAGGAATAAAACAGAGACAGAATTCAATTCAGCTCAATTGAGGAGAAACATGTAGACGCTGTACCCGTGAACAGTGTCGTCCCACGCTCTGACGAAAGATTGTACGCCTCCTCTTTTATTTGGACTTTCCCTGATTACATGGCAACAGCTGTTTCTAAAGGGTCGAGGGTCGTAAACAGCCATCGCCTTTGATTGCAAAACAGTTCAAAGAAATGGTAGGTTCAAAGAAAAGGTCGTAAACAGCCGTTGCCCTCGGTCACAAAACAGTTCAAAGAAAAGGTGCCTGGAGGGAGGTCAGGCCCTGCCTCCTGTCCGCTTTGTAGATCTTGGGTCAAGACAAAATCTTCCTGTGGATTACAATACATCAAAGAAACCGACGCCTTCATGTCACGTCCCATCCTGCACAGAGGAGTTTTGCAAGCCTTTTGCTTGGTAGGATCAAAGACAGCTTTTGTCTGCTCGCCGGGAACTCATTGAAACACAAAGTTCTGTGATATTTTAGATACAATTATTCTGACATATGTATACAGCATTTACTTATATGACCCAATCCAAACAAACTTTCCTAGTCATGGTGCGGAAAAAAAAATTCTACTTGCACAAAAAGTTAACACACATGGTCACACATAACCCAACCTGCATAGTGAACTTTGTGGCTATTATAACAAAACATAAAAACAAATGAAATAATATTGCAAAGCATGATGGGAAAAATGCAAAACACTATCTCCACACTTATCCATGTTTGACTTTTAGCTGCTTAATATTTCTGTTTGATTACAAAGCTTTAAGATTAGATTAGATTAGATTTATTGGTCCCCTTGGGGGAATTCATTGTCACTGCCGTACATTTAAACACTAGACATTACACATCACACAAAAAAAAAATAACAAAAAATAACAAAAAGACATCATACATGACTAACACACATTTACAGGCTTGTCAGACAGGTCGGCCGGGCCTGCTGTTAAGGGCGGCTATAGCTGCAGGGATCAGGCTTTTCCTGAGGCGGGCCCTCCGGAATTTGATTGTTCTGTACCTGCGCCCTGATGGTAGTGGGATGATGTATTGGTGTAGTGGGTGAGTGATATCCTGAACTATTGTTTTTGCCAGTCGGGTGATGGACCTGTGGTTTATGTCTGAAATGTTGGGTGTGGGTAGGCCGATGATTTTAGCTGCTATGTTTGTAATGCGTGTGAGTTTGGTCCGGTTGGTTACAGAAAGCATGGTGAAAAAACATGTGGAACAGTACAGAAGGATGGGTTGAACAATGCTTTGGTAAAGTAATAACAGGAGATGAGGTGCAACGTATAGTCCTTTAAGTTTCCGGATGGCTGACAGTCTTTGTTGACTTCTTTTTTGAATGTCCGTGGTGTGTTGATCAAAGGTGAGTTTATTGTCCAAGGTTATGCCCAGGTATTTAAAAGTGTCAACTGTTTTAACTGTTTGTGTGTTTATGATGATGGGGTTCTGAGGTGAGGGGGGGTTGAACCATATTTCTTTTGTTTTATTGACATTGATTTCCAGATAACTGGCTGTGCATGACTCTGTGAAATGTTTGACTGTGTTATGATAGTCCAGGATGGATTGACTGTTGGAGAGGAGTGCGAGAATGGCTGTGTCATCTGAGTATTTTAAGTATGTTGTGGTGGGTGAGATGCTACGGCAGTCATTGGTGTAGAGTGTGTACAGGAAAGGGCTCAACACACATCCCTGTGGGACCCCGGTGTTGATGGTAAGCATCGGGGATGTGTTTGAGCCCACCCTTACTGCTTGCAATCGGTCGGTGAGGAAGTTGTGGGTGAGGTGGATCAGCTGAGGGGGGATGTTGAGCTGGTGTAGTTTCCGGATCAGTAGATGCTTCTGTAGGGAGTTGAAGGCGGAGCTGAAGTCCACGAAGAGGATCCTGGCAAAGTTGCCTGGGGAGTCCAGATGCTGGAGGAGGAGATGCAGCAGGCAGGCCACAGCATCCTCTGTGCCCCTCCTGGCCCTGTAGGCAAATTGGAGGGGGTCCAGGTGTGGGGTGACAACTGGAAGGATGTTGTGAAGCAGCAGTTTCTCCAGGCACTTCATAATTATGGATGTGAGGGCTATGGGGCGGTAATGGTTGAGTTCTGTGGGTCTGGATTTTTTCGGTACTGGGATGATGGTTGCAGTTTTCCACAATGTAGGTATTGTTGCAGTCCAGTAGCTTTCACAGAAGAGTGAGTGTAGGATAGGGGAGAGCTCTATGGCACAGTCCCTGATCACCCTGGCTGGAATGCCAGCCAGGCAGGTCCTCACAGAAAAAAAGTAGGACATGAACTTTCACATACTCTTAATATTCAATTATATTAATTATTAATTATATATCCATTATAATATAATATGTAAACACATAGACACACACACATATAGATATATGGTTACTTTGCACGCAGTCCAATTTTTTTTAGCCCA
>NC_084577.2:21637586-21727586 GCF_033978685.3 Nerophis lumbriciformis | reverse complement strand
TAAATTATTATATATACATATTTTAAATATATATATATTTGTATAAATATATATATATAGACATACTGTATTAACTTGAAATAAATAATGAGGATTAAAAAACAATTACAAACAATTACAAACAGCACATTCAGCACTATTTTTTGGATAATCTTATTAAGACATATATATATATATATATATATATATATATATATATATATATATATATATATATATATACACATATATATATATATATATATATATATATATATATATATATATATATATATATATATATATATATATATATATATATATATATATATATATATGTTAGTTTTTTTTGTTTTTTATTATTTTTGGCTAATAAGGGGGCATTTCAATTTCTTACACACACTTGTTATTACATATGTTGGCCAGAGTGGGAACATTTCAAATTTTTACATGCACTTGTTATTTCATATGTTGACCAGAGGGGGAGCCCTTTTAAAACCGACACACAGTCAATTTGAAAAGGACCGCATTGGTAGCCTGTGATGTCGGCTTGCTAACGTGACATTGTTGTTGAGCTCATGGCTATTTCATCCCACATTGTAAACACAAAACTATTTTTTACAATTTTCACGATCCCTAAAATATATTCATAGTCCTTACATGTTGAAACTGTTGGTGTTTAGATTGTAGCCAAGTAGCGTATAGTGCAATTTGACAGGCGGGATTATTGCCACAGCTTGGAGCAGCTGCTACTAAAATTTGTATTCAGACCTACGTGGGAATATGTGGCCAGAGTGTTAACAGGGAAAATTATAAGTGCAAAACAAATAAAGGCCGACACAGATGGGATGGGTGGCAAACAGACAGCAGTGAACTAATTTACATTTACACGACAACAACCCTTTAAAAACTGAACTTTTCAGCTTTGCATTTTTCAATAATCCCCGTTTCAGCAACAATATGAAAGTGTTGTGTTGTGTGGTAGCGCGGTTTGCTGATGTCAACGTCGACTGGTCCATGGTGGGAGTGGGGTTTGGGTGAGGGCATGCGTACGTTATGGACAACGAACACTAGTGTATTTTATTGATGGCATTTTGATAGCGTGAAGAGATCCCGAAGCCCAATGTTGTGCCGTTCAACCGAGACCATCGCAGCCTGACAATGCACGGCCACATGTTGCAAGGATCTGTACACAATTCCAGGAGGCTGAAATTATCCCAGTTCTTGCATGGCCAGCATACTCACCGGACATGTCACCCATTGAGCATTTTTGGGATTGTATGGATCGTGTTCCAGTTCCTGCCAATATCCAGCAACTGAGCACAGCCATTGAAGAGAAGTGGACCAACATTCCACAGGCCACAATCAAATATATGCCAAGGAGATGTGTTGCACTGTTTGAGACTAATTTGGCCACACCAGATACTGACTGATTTTCTGACCTCCATGAACCCCAATAAAGCAAAACTGCACATTTAAAAGTGGCTTTTTATTGTGGGCACACTGCAAAAACTGAAATCTAAGTAAGATTAAATATCTCAAATAAGGGTGATATTTGCTTATTTTCTGTCTGATAAGATAATTCTTCTCATGAAGCAGATTTTATGTTAGAGTGTTTTACTTGTTTTAAGGGTTTTGGTCCTAAATGATCTCAGGAAGATATTACAGCTTGTTGCTGAGATTTGATGACCTATATTGAGTAAAACATGGTTGAAACTAGAATATCAACTGTTGCAAAGCTGTGTCATCAACACAGAGCGGCTAGGAGACCCCGAGAGTAACAAGTGGTTGCCTTGTTGCTTTTCCATTAAGAACAATACATTTGTTTTTAGTATAAGTTTACTGGTTTCAAGAAATGTAATGCCGAGCGCATATCATTATGTCAAGATAATGGCACTAGCATTTACTTCATTTAAGAATATTTTTCAACATATTGGGAAAAAAGGTCTCATATTTGTTTTTCTACCAAGAAAAGTGCACTTGTTATTAGTGAGAATATACCTATTTTAAGGAATTTTGGGGTTCATTGACGTTAACTAATTTTACTTGTTTTGGAAAGTCTTGACAAGCCAATTTTTCTTGTTCTATTGGGAGATAATTTTCCTTAGTTCAAGTAAAATACCCCTAATTTTTTATTTTTTTTTTCTTGTTTTTGAACACTGACTTTTTGCAGTGCAGCCTAAGCACACCTGTGCAATAATCATGCTGTTTAATCAACATCTTGATATGCCACACCTGTGAGGTGGGATGGATTATCTTGGCAAAGAAGAAATGCTCACTAACACGGATTTGTGAATAGTATTTGAAAAGAAGAGGTCTTTTGTTTATATATTAAAAGTTTCAACTCATAGAAAATGGGAGCAAAAACAAGTGTTGCTTTTATTATTTTTGTATAATATATATATATATATATATATATATATATATATATATATATATATATATATATATATATATTGTGGGGGGAGGTGTAGTCAGCGCTGCTTGCAGGAGGAAAAGTCACCGCCGCTGTCTTTGGTAGTGAGGACGAGCAGCACTGGGCAGGGGCGGGGCATTTGCTGACGGCGAGACACAGCTAGCAGGTGATTAGATTTCACAGGTGGTGCGTGTTAATCTAATCATCTGTTGTCTTTAACAGTAAGCGGCCGGGAGCAGAGGAGAGAGGAGGATACGGACGTGGCTGAAAAGTCATGTTCTCGGAGAGAAAACTGTGGTTGGAAAGAAAACATTTTCATTAAAACCTTGTTGAACCTGCACGCTGGGCTCTTGTGCCGTGTCTGTAGTGGAGCTGCTGGGAGGTGACTTTATACACCACTTTTTCTAGATATATAAAGATTTGTATTTACAACATTAATGATATACGCATACGATTGTCAGGTTTGTCCTGACAAACAGTTTCCTGTCAGCGCTCTTATTTTGTCTTTATTTCCTACTTGTATCCCTGAGTGCTTTTTTCCCCTTAGCTGTGGCTGATTGGCACCTGGCCACACCTGGTGTCAATCAGCCAGCTACTACTTTGCCCTCTAGTCAGGGCTGGATTATTGTTGCTGATTGTCATTATTATTGCCAATGTCATTAATACTTATCGTTGTAGCTCTGTCTACTTCTGTTCACTCTGCGATTGTCATAGTTCCTTCATGTCACAGTAAGTTTTTTTATTTCTTGTCCACAATTAGCTTTTGTGCTAGTTTTTGTTCATAGCCAAGTTTGTTCTCTGCCTTGTGCGCGCCTTTTGTTTGTACCCTTTTGTTTGTTCTTTTTTTAGTGTTAAATTAAATCATGTTTTCCTGCTCAATGCCTGCCGCCATCTCTGCATCTTGGGGTTCGTCACCAACACCTTGTGACAACGATGCAATTATAAAAAAAGGTAAACTTTTAGTTATTTATTTATTTTATGAATTTTTTGCTTGTAATTGGTTTTTAATCTTCATTATTTACTTTAAGTTATTACATTATGTCTCTATATACATATTTGAATTGTATTTAAAAAAATAATAATTTTGGCCAAAGGGGGCGCATTTCGACTTCTTACACACACTTGTTATTACATGTGTTGGCCAGAGAGGGAGCACTTCAAATGTTTAAATATATAATTATTATTTAATTCATGTAAGCATTATAATAGCATATTGCGCTGTTGTTGCCGGTTAACAATTAGCGGTGCAAACTGGCAACTAGCGGTTATCGGGATAGTTGCCAACTCGCAATTAACATGCTAATTGCAAGCTAGCTATTCGATTTAATACCTTAGTATTGCACAATATCATTATAAAATATAATTTAAACACAATTTAATGCAGTATATACAAGTAGTTTTGGGGTCTTAGGCCTGGAAAATGTTAGGGATCCCTGAATTTAATTATACATCGACTCGTAAGAACCCAACTCATGGGACATGCTGTACTTGTGTTGGCAGTTATTTCCACCTTGTGTGTTGCTCTTAGTTACAACAGCCAGGTTTAACTCTCAATTTCAAAGTATGAAGTAATTTGCCAGCATTAAGATGATGTTTTCTATAAGTGATAAAAGGGACATTTTCAGCCACCTCCATGTAATTACCTGCAGTCTGGTAGGCTCCAACACTGCGAATAAGATGTACTTGCAGATGACATCTTCATATATTTAGATATAGCATATATTTATATTATCCAGGTGTGTGTGTGTATCAGAGCATACGATAATTTCAACCTTTCAACCACGCCGGACCTTTTGTGTGTTTGTGCTGTGTGTTTTTTTCCCCCTCCTCTCCGAGACACCATCTCAAGCAGGCTGTGGAAAAGCAATCTGTCTGCTAAGTGATTTGTGAGAAGTGTCACATTCTCACCTGGTTGTAATTGCCTGCTGTTGTCACCCAGCTGCAGTGATAGGTGCTTGTGAAGTGAGACGGGACCAAAAATGCGGGGGTGGGAACCAATATGACCAGGCGTGCAGCAAGGACCGTCTGAATTGAAGGGAGAGCTTCCGGATTGAAAGGCCGTGCATTTATGTCAAAGGTGCCGGGACTTTGTAGTACTTTGTGGTCCAATCTAGGGTTGTACGGTACACCGGTATTAGTATAGTACCGCGATATTAATGAATCATATTCGGTACTATACCGCCCCTAAAAAGTACCGGTATATATATATATATATATATATATATATATATATACCCCACCATATATATATATATATACATATATATCTAAAAGGTACCAGTATACACATATATATATATATATATATATATATATATATATATATATATATATATATATATATATATATACATATTTATATATATAAATATATATATATATATATATATATATATATATATATATATATATATATATATATATATATATATGGTGGGGTCCAATCTAGGGTTGTACGGTACACCGGTATTAGTATAGTACCGCGATACTAATGTATCATATTCGGTACTATACCGCCCCTAAAAAGTACCGATATATATATATATATATATATATATACCCCACCATATATATATATACATATATATATATATATATATATATATATATATATATATATATATATATATATATATATATATATATACCCCACCATATATATATATACATATATATTTATATATATATATATATATATTTATATATATATATATATATATATATATATATATATATATATATATATATATATATATATATATATATATTAAAAATTTCCTTGCACACTTATTGACTGCGAAAGAGCGCGGACTTGCTGCGGCGCTATCACGATTTCACGTTATCAATGGGAAAAAATATTTTTAGACAATATGATTTGCCTGAGCGGCTAGGAGACACCGAGAGTAACAAACTGTGGAACATGGATTAGAAAGAACTTATTAGAAAATAAATACATTAAAAAAAATACATATATATATGTATTTTTTTTAACTTGGGACTTCCCGCGGGCCGGATTTTGGACACGACACCACACAAATCAGCTTGGAAATGCATTATTAGACAGCATGAGTTGCCTGAGCGGCTCGAAGACACCGAGAGTAACAAGCTGTAGAAAACAGATTAGAAAGGACAGATAAAAAAAAAAATATTCCAAAAAAAAAAAAAAATATATATATATATATATATATATATATATATATATATATATATATATAATTATTTTATTTATTTTTTTTAACTTGGGACTTCCCGCGGGCCGGATTTTGGAGTTTGGGGACCGCTGGTTTAATGGATGAAACACAAACATATAAAGTCGACTTGTTTTTTCCACTCTGCTGGTACTTTATGTAAAACCATTACTACTATGCTACTACATTTTATTGTTGTTACTATGGTGGTGCTTGGAGAGCCAAATGTTTTTTGAGGTGGTACTTTGTGAAAAAAGTTGGAGAACCAATGGGTCAAACACAGTTTTATTTGTATGTAAAAACACAACAACTCAGCTTTCGGTCGTCTACTTTGTGTGTGTTTTTAGACTGAAATCATGATGTAAGACATCGGGGTTTACGTCTGAAGCATAGGCACTATAATGTTTATAATGTTAAATACTACACAGAATAAAAAACAACTTTCAATTTACAGAAAACATTTCTGCAGTCAGTTTGCCTTTTGCATGCACCCTCAACATCTGTGGCATTGTGCTGTGGAATAACACTGATCATGTCACCTGTGCAATATTCATGCTGTCTAATGCATCTTAATATGTTACACCTGTGGGGTCGATGGATTACTATGTTTCTACAAAGATGTTTTCACCAACACATTATTGACGTTTTTATAGAAAAAGTTTCCAGCTCATGAAAAACACCAGCAAAAAAAATCATATTTCTGTTCAGTGTATTTAACGTTTTAACATGTCTGCTGGGGAAAAAATGGCAAGAAGGTATGAAGTCTGGTTTAATGGATTCAGACTTGCGGGTCAGACTGTCCCATCTGACGTAGATGACTTCGATTAAGTCTGTCAGTCAGATTTTGAAGAAAATCCAAAAAAAGACCTGGAGAACACGACTGAGGGGGGATGATGACACTATCCTCGACTGGGTGAAAAACATCAACAGAAGTTCACAAGCTGTCGGAAAATATATCATTAAAATAAGTGGACAGGAGAAAGACAACTCAAAGTATAGAGAAATGTCAAGGCGTGGACTATGGTGGGTTTATTTCCCCGAGATGCAATAAAAGCTAGATTGGACATGGCGTGAAGGTAAATACATGTTTAATGTTTTAACTCAAAAAGGAACCAAACAAAAGACTCGCACAAGGGCGGAAGTACAAAAAAAACATGGCTATGAAAACAAAAGACTAGCACAAAGGCAACTAACTAAGAACACGAAACAAAACCACTTACTGTGGAATGGCATGAAGCATGAATAACAAAGGTGGACATGAATATCATTGGTAGCATGGATGGGTAGATAGATAATGTCACCAGGACGAACAACAGAAACAGACAGGCTTAAATAGCAGTGACATGATTAGTGACAGGTGTGTGAGTGCAAAGCGTGAGACAGGTGCGTGACATGACAGGTGAAAACTAATGGGTTGCTATGGTGACAAAAACAAACAAGAGTGCACAAAGAGTCCAAAAACAAAACCGAACATGACTAAAACAAAAACATGATCAACAGACATGACAGAGAAAGAAAACAACATTTTAGAATCCAGAGCATACCACATTGTTTTCAAAAAAAGGGTAAAGCCATACCTGGACACATCATGTTTGGAAGTTTGCTGCTTTTTTAAGCATATTTTAAGTATTTTTGGCCTAAAATAAGTATTTTCAAACAAAAAAATGGTAAAATTAATAAAAAATAGTGAATATATAATACAGTGGTGTGCTGTCAGGGCCAGCAATGCCTTCTCTGCTGGCCTAACATAACCAGAAATGGTAAATGGTAAATGGGTTATACTTGTATAGCGCTGTGTCAAGGTACTCAAAGCGCTTTGACACTATTTCCACATTCACCCATTCACACACTGACATGCAAGACGCTAACCACGACCCATCAGGAGCAAGGGTGAAGTGTCTTGCTCAAGGACAAAACGGACATGACAAGGTGGGGATCGAACCAGGAACCCTCAGGTTGCTGGCACAGCCACTCTCCCAACAGTGCCACACCGTCATGATCATAATTTAAATAATTCATATTCTCTTCGTGTCATATTACGCTCCTTCCAGTGCTGTTGTTTTTAGGTTAGAGTTTGTATCCAATCAGAATTCAGCTTGCTTATGTTGCCATGCTGTACCAAATCTGCCTTCAGAATCAACAATGCGGGCGTCCGTGCACTATAAGTGAACAGGCACATACAGTTGATAGGTAATTACGATAGCCATTAAGATCGCAAGTTGTTGTCAGTAAGGCCTTTTAGCTGGCCTCACGTTGACATTTACGCGTGATTGGATACTCACTGGTTTGGTGCTATGCAGATCAGCAGAGCCACACCCGGTACTGCTAATCAAAGTTAATTTTATTTTTTATTTACTTTCCATAGATATATATAAGTATTCATCATATTCTCTTCATGTCAGGCTCTGGTGTTGCTTGTTTTTACGTTAGATCTTTTATCCGATCAGAAGTCAGATTGTGGAGGGGGGCGTGCCCCGTGGGCCTGCCGCGGAGCGGGGTGTGCAAGGACAGGTCTCGAAGACAGTGGCAGGTGAGTAGATTGCCCAGCTGGGCTTTGTTGTCTAATCACCTGTCGCCCTTATTGGGAGCAGCCGGGACGAGAGATGGTGTTGGAGTGGCTGGCGAGCAGACAGATGAGACCGAGAAAATAAAAGACTGTTACCTCAGACTACCGGGCTCTCAAGAGAATCTTTGTGTCAGGAGAACCCACAGGAGGGCAATCTCCACACAGAGTTTTATGAAATTAGCCATAGCCTTCTGAATCAACATAGTGTAAACAAACAGTTTACATACAGTTGATAGACAGTTGCGATAGCCAATCAGATCACAAGTTGTTGACAGTAGCCTATCTAGGTAGCCCGACGTTAACGAGACTGTGATTGGATACTCGCTTGTCACTCCAAAGTGAGTATCCAATCACAAGTTGCAGTTTACTGAAGCAGGAAGTGTTGGGCAGTAGCCATACCGGGCTAGCAGATAAATCACCAATACTCACTTTTTTAACCCACAAAGAAGGAGAACAAAATGTTGATTAGGTGGCAGATATATATATTTGCAAGGTCATTTTCAAGAAGGATATTTAAAGAGAAACCCCGGAAGCTAGCTCAGCTGTCCCGGCGATGAAATGGGGATATGCAGACTACGAGCGGTACCACTGGCTTATACAGCGTTGAATAAGTACTACAAATTGTGAGTTTAAATATTTTATTTCTTAATTTTTTCACGTTTAATATGTTTTTTACAATTGTAATTTTGACAGTACCACACAATATATCTTTCAATTGCTGATGCGGGTTTATTGATTTTTAAATGTGCTAGAAAATAACCCATTTGTACACTGTTGGTGGTGATTCAATGCCCAGTAGTGCGCAAATGTGTTTCTGTATAGTATTTTTCCAGCAATGGTCATGTGGTGACATCATATATGGTATTTTGAGAGGTAATCATTGAAGTCAGACATCACTGAAGGCCTAGGTGGGAAACGCACAGCCCGCCACTGGTATAATAAAATAGATTTAGTTTAGTGAGTACCTAAAGAATGATAGGTACATAATTTAGATAGAATATGATACAAATATAATAACTTATAAATAGCTGAAGTAAACACAGTCTTTCTTAAATATTGCGATGCCGGGGGAGCATGCTTTATCAGTATGGTTGTGATGGCGCATGCGCAATCCCGCATGTCACATTGCGGCCACACGCCTGAAATGCTGCAGGCAATCACTAATCTGCACACCTGGGTCTGATGAGGACAGACAGCATAAAGACCAGCGGACCCGAAGATCTAGTGCCGGAATGTAGTTCACTCTCGAAGTAAGCACCACGTCTCTGGCTTCCCTCTGCATACCTACTCTCCCTGTACCCGTGTCTTGTGTCCTCAGTGTTCCCCGCAGTGTTCCCTCTGTTTCCCGTGATCGAGCTGTGTGCCTCGACTTCCCACTGAATTCTGGACTGCCTCCCTCGATGCTCGACCCCTGCTTGGACACGGACCTCGTTGCCTCTCTTCCGCCCCCAACCTCGTCCTTGCCCACGGACTGCCTTTTTGCCTTGCCCCTTTGGTATGACAGAGGATTCATCCAACACGCACTTACAACAAACTCTGGATAATTTACATTGTTAATTCTACACATCGTCTTGCACTATTTACGTTTAGTAACATACACACCCCAACACATCATCAGCATCAAGTTCAATAAACCTATTGAACTGATCTCTGCCAGTGTGTCGTCTCCTTCTTCCGCCGTACGTAACAATCGTGCAGTATCATGCTTCAAAAAGCTGTGTTTTTCCTGATTTCCTCGTTTTGATTAAATAAAAAATGTTTTTGATTTTTAGGTTAAAATGTGTTTATATTGTGCTCCTGAGTTAATGTTGCTGATCAATTTTAATTTGTTTTACTTAAGTCAGTGATTCTCAAACTGTGGTACCCCACTGGTGGTAAATGGGCTGGATCTAATTAGACTTAGACTTAGATTAATCATTTAATTAAATATTCAAACATGGTGTGACTGTTCAAATTGTGTTTAATTTTACAGTAGCCATATATATATTCTTGTTAAAAATATATCTGCCTTATGTTTTAATAAATATTTAGGCGTACTATGCTAGTGAATGTTAATGTTGGTCAAAGGTTTTTGAGGAGGTACTTTTTTTTTGAGAAACACTTATTTAGTTTAAATATTTATATTTTTTCAATCTAAAATGTTTTTTAGCTTAACAAAGGATGTATTTTTTTGTATTTTTTTATCTTCTGTTGTAGACTAAAAAACAATGTTATTTTTTGTTATAAGTTGATCTATATCTATTTATGTTTTTGTTTTCCCTATTGCTAATAAGTAGGGATGTCCGATAATGGCTTTTTGCCGATATCCGATATTCCGATATTGTCCAACTCTTTAATTACCGATACCGATATCGACCGATACCGATATCAACCGATATATACAGTGGTGGAATTAACACATTATTATGCCTAATTTGGACAACCAGGTATGGTGAAGATAAGGTACTTAAAAAAAAAATACAAATAAAATAAGATAAATAAATTAAAAACATGTTCTTGAATTTAAAAAGAAAGTAAAACATTATAAAAACAGTTACATAGAAACTAGTAATTAATGAAAATTAGTAAAATTAACTGTTAAAGGTTAGTACTATTAGTGGACCAGCAACACGCACAATCATGTGTGCTTACGGACTGTAGCCCTTGCAGACTGTATTGATATATATTGATATATAATGTAGGAACCAGAATATTAATAACAGAAAGAAACAACCCTTTTGTGTGAATGAGTGTGAATGGGGGAGGGAGGTTTTTTGGGTTGGTGCACTAATTGTAAGTGAATCTTGTGTTTTTTATGTTGATTTAAAAAAAACAAAAAAACAACAACAACACATTATTATGCCTAATTTGGACAACCAGGTATGGTGAAGATAAGGTACTTTAAAAAAAAATAAAAAAAATAAAATAAGATAAATACATTAAAAACATGTTCTTGAATAAAAAAGAAAGTAAAACAATATAAAAACAGTTACATAGAAACTAGTAATTAATGAAAATTAGTAAAATTAACTGTTAAAGGTTAGTACTATTAGTGGACTGCATCCCTTGCAGACTGTATTGATATATATTGATATATAATGTAGGAACCAGAATATTAATAACAGAAAGAAACAACCCTTTTGTGTGAATGAGTGTGAATGAGTGTAAATGGGGGAGGGAGGTTTTTTGGGTTGGTGCACTAATTGTAAGTGTATCTTGTGTTTTTTATGTTGATTTAATAAAAAAAAAAAAAAAAAAAAAATGATACCGATAATAAAAAAAACGATACCGATAATTTAATATTATAATTAATAATATAATTAATATTATCGGACATCTCTACTAATAAGGGTTTAATGTAATGCAGAGCCGTACCTATAACATTTTGCAACAGGGCCCTAGCAGAAAAATAATTTAAAAAGACTGCGTTAATAGCAATCGATTTTAAATAGAAAATAATAGACTGTGATCAAGTAGAGCAAATAGAATGGAAAAAACGACAATATCAGACATGATACAGGATAAACAAGTCATAAAAAAAGCCATTCAATAACCCAATATACTCCAATGGATGGAATTGCGAGTAGGTGATAAAGTGCCTGCAAGTTAACCAAAGCTAATAATGGCTCTCCGACCAAGCTCTCTCATGTCAAAGCCAGATGATTGAGCGGAATTCATCAGGGAAACAACCCACATTCGTGATTTTGACACATCAAGAGCGCTCACAGTGGGGAAGAGCTCTTGAACGCCTCTCCAAAAAACAAGCGCATATCAGTCCATATTGTAGAGGCACACTTAACTCAAGAAGCCATTTGACATGCAGCTAAACGCAAAAACCATTCCAAAAAAATTATAATTTCTTTACAATCTGGAACTCATTACTCTCAGAGACCCAAATAAAACCTAATAGAAATAAATATGTGTGTCACTTTTCACTTTGCATATTTATTCAATTCTATTGTCATACTGAGGGCGCACCGCATACATTGGGTCATATTATGATTTTTTTTCTACATTTAAAACACCTCCTTGTGGTCTACATAACATGTAATGGTGGTTCTTTGGTCAAAATATTGCAAAGATTATGTTTTACAGACCATCTTTAAGCCGCTTTCTGACCATCTCTTTACGATGCTCAGTTTTGTGGGCGGTCTTCAACAGCGTCTTCTCCATGCCATCTTTATTGTACCTGTAGTTTTTAGCGCGTCTATTGACAGGTAGAAGTTAGAACTGAGTATTAGAAATGGCAACAGCGGAGGATGAATGACCCACAACGAGAGGATAGAGAAAAAGAAGAAGAATATCAAGATTCAGGACCGGGAGATGGCAGTAGTGGTGCAGTACAAGTACCTGGGAGTCCACTTGAATGGCAGACTGGACTGGAAGGATAACAGCAAAGCTGTTTACAAGAAGGACATGAGCAGACTATTTTTCCTGAGGAAGCTTAGGTCCTTTAATGTGTGCAGCAAGCTGTTGGAGATCTTGTTTCAGTCTGTTGTGGCCAGTGCCCTGTACTTTGCAGTGGTTTGTTGGGGGAGCAGCACCAGCAAAAGGGACTTAAAACGCATTGACAAACTGATCCGGAAAGCCGGACAAATTATTGGAACGCAGTTGGAGGCGTTTGTGTCAGTGAGGGACAGGAGGACACTGGACAAACTGCTGGCCATCATGGACAATCCTGCCCACCCAGTCCACCAGACAATTGAGGCTCATACTCCAACAGGCTCCCTCAGCTTCATTCCCGCAGTGTTCGATTCAAGAACTCCTTCATTCCGCATTCCATCCAGCTGTATAATCACTCGCCATACAGCAATAGATGATATCTGTCTATAACCTGACCGCTTCTATGTTAGCTACTTCTCTTTGTTTATAATGTATATTTTGTGCTGAATTTACTCTCTATTTTATGCTGCAGCTGTTATATAAATTGTAATATTGTACATGGTAATTGTTATAGATTGTATACACAAACCCCGTTTCCATATGAGTTGGGAAATTGTGTTAGATGTAAATATAAATGTAATACAATGATTTGCAAATCATTTTCAACCCATATTCAGTTGAATATGCTACAAAGACAACATATTTGATGTTCAAACTCATAAATATTATTTTTTTTTGTGCAAATAATCATTAACTTTAGAATTTGATGCCAGCAACACGTGACAAAGAAGTTGGGAAAGGTGGCAATAAATACTGATAAAGTTGAGGAATGCTCATCAAACACTTATTTGGAACATCCCACAGGTGAACAGGCAAAATGGGATTTGTCAACAAATGCGTGAGCAAAAATTGTTGAACAGTTTAAGAAAAACCTTTCTCAACCAGGTATTGCAAGGAATTTAGGGATTTCACCATCTACGGTCCGTAATATCATCAAAGGGTTTAGAGAATCTGGAGAAATCACTGCACGTAAGCAGCTAAGCCCGTGACCTTCGATCCCTCAGGCTGTACTGCATCAACAAGCAACATCAGTGTGTAAAGGATATCACCACATGGGCTCAGGAACACTTCAGAAACCGTAAGTGCAAGTTAAAACTCTCTTATGCAAGGCAAAAACCGTTTATCAACAACACCCAGAAACGCCGTCGGCTTCGCTGGGCCTGAGCTCATCTAAGATGGACTGATACAAAGTGGAAAAGTGTTCTGTGTTCTGACGAGTCCACATTTCAAATTGTTTTTGGAAACTGTGGACATCGTGTCCTCCGGACCAAAGAGGAAAAGAACCATCCGGATTGTTATAGGCGCAAAGTTGAAAAGCCAGCATCTGTGATGGTATGGGGGTGTATTAGTGCCCAAGACATGGTTAACTTACACATCTGTGAAGGCGCCATTAATGCTGAAAGGTACATACAGGTTTTGGAGCAACATATGTTGCCATCCAAGCAGCAACGTTACCATGGACGCCCCTGCTTATTTCAGCAAAACAATGCCAAGCCACGTGTTACATCAATGTGGCTTCATAGTAAAAGAGTGCGGGTACTAGACTGGCCTGCCTGTAGTCCAGACCTGTCTCCCATTGAAAATGTGTGGTGCATTATGAAGCCTAAAATACCACAACGGAGACCCCCGGACTGTTGAACAACTTAAGCTGTACATCAAGCAAGAATGGGAAAGAATTCCATCTGAGAAGCTTAAAAAATGTGTTTCCTCAGTTCCCAAACGTTTACTGAGTGTTGTTAAAAGGAAAGGCCATGTAACACAGTGGTGAACATGCACTTTCCCAACTACTTTGGCACGTGTTGCAGCCATGAAATTCTAAGTTAATTATTATTTGCAAAAAAAATTAAGTTTATAAGTTTGAACATCAAATATCTTGTCTTTGTAGTGCATTCAATTGAATATGGGTTGAAAATGATTTGCAAATCATTGTATTCCGTTTATATTTACATCTAACACAATTTCCCAACTCATTTGGAAACAGGGTTTGTATGATATAAACATATAATATAATATAATATATCAGTATATATCATATACTGTACACATATTATGTAAATATTACATATATGTTATATTTTATACTGCTACTGCGGTACATTTTTAGTCTATTTTATACCTGCATTGTCCTTTCCATCCTTACACTTTCCATCCTTTGTAACTGAGCTACTGTGTGGAACAATTTCCCTTGTGGTGTTACGACGGGGGGACGTCGCGGATTACTGCGGGGTTCGTTCCCCCGGGATGCAGACGGACCACTCCGGACAAGGCGTGCAGGTAGGAACATGATTTAATCTTCAAAAACACGTACCAAAAACAGAAAACAAGCAGAAAAGAAAATGTGCCGATTGAAAGTGAATCTAAGGACTACAGACTAGCACAGGAAGCATAAATTAGAAGCCAAGAAATATCAACGTAACCTGTTGCGTACAGCAAACAATGAAGCCAGGACGAGTGTGGCGCGAGAGTTGAATAAATAGCTCTCTGATTAGTGGTCGACAACAGGTGAGCGTGCCGACCACTAACCAGAGGCAGGTGAACCCAATTAATCCCCATGGAAACTAAAACAAACCCAGAGGTGCACAAACAGGAACTGAGGGAGTCCATGACTAACAGAAAATAACAAAACATGATCCGGGCCACGGATCATGACATGTGGATCATTAAAGTTTGTCTAAGTCTAAGTTTACCCGTATGTTGAAGCACAGTACGTCTGACTAGGGTAGCCATAATGCTGCATGTTACATCAAGCGGTGCATCTTTGTAGCTAACCAAACTCGTACTAAAACATTTTGACAGATTTTTGAGCCCTGTGTAATGTTCTTTGACGTTTACAGTTTTTTCAACTGGATCATATTAGTAGTTTGTTTGACTTCTTTGCTTGATTCATTCCATAATCATATCATAAAACTTCTTCCACCCTCGTCCTTGCACGCTACACCGCTACAACAAAGATGACGGGGAGAAGACGCTGCCGAAGGTGAGCCACGTGAATAAGACCGCCCACAAAACGGCGCATCCTGAAGCGACTGTCAGAAAGCGACTTGAAGATGATCTGTAAAATATCATCTATGCAACATTTTGACCAAAGAACCACCATTACATGTTATGTAGACCACAAGGAAGTATTTTCAATTTAGAAAAAATATAAAATAATACCTTCCCGGTAAGGTCTATTCAGGTGTACTGGAGAGGAGGCTACGCCGGATAGTCGAACCTCGGATTCAGGAGGGACAGTGTGGTTTTCGTCCTGGTCGTGGAACTGTGGACCAGCTCTATACTCTCGGCAGGGTCCTTGAGGGTGCATGGGAGTTTGCCCAACCAGTCTACATGTGCTTTGTGGACTTGGAGAAGGCATTGGACCGTGTCCCTCGAAAGTCCTGTGGGGAGTGCTCAGACAGTATGGGGTATCGGACTGTCTGATTTTGACGGTCCGCTCCCTGTATGATCAGTGTCAGATCTTGGTCTGCATTGCCGGCAGTAAGTCGGACACGTTTCCAGTGAGGGTTGGACTCCGCCAAGGCTGCCCTTTGTCACAGATTCTGTTCATAACTTTTATGGACAGAATTTCTAGGCGCAGTCATGGCGTTGAGGGGATCCGGTTTGGTGGCTGCAGGATTAGGTCTCTGCTTTTTGCAGATGATGTGGTCCTGATGGCTTCATCTGGCCAGGATCTTCAGCTCTCGCTGGATCGGTTCGCAGCCGAGTGTGAAGCGACTGGGATGAGAATCAGCACCTCCAAGTCCGAGTCCATGGTTCTCGCCCGGAAAAGGGTGGGGTGCCATCTCCGGGTTGGGGAGGAGACCCTGCCCCAAGTGGAGGAGTTCAAGTACCTCGGAGTCTTGTTCACGAGTGAGGGAAGAGTGGATCGTGAGATCGACAGGCGGATCGGTGCGGCATCTTCAGTAATGCGGACGCTGTATCGATCCGTTGTGGTGAAGAAGGAGCTGAGCCGGAAGGCAAAGCTCTCAATTTACTGGTCGATCTACGTTCCCATCCTCACCTATGGTCATGAGCTTTGGGTTATGACCGAAAGGACAAGATCACGGGTACAAGCGGCCGAAATGAGTTTCCTCCGCCGGGTGGCGGGGCTCTCCCTTAGAGATAGGGTGAGAAGCTCTGTCATCCGGGGGGAGCTCAAAGTAAAGCCGCTGCTCCTCCACATCGAGAGGAGCCAGATGAGGTGGTTCGGGCATCTGGTCAGGATGCCACCCGAACACCTCCCTCGGGAGGTGTTTAGGGCACGTCCGACCGGTAGGAGGCCACGGGGAAGACCCAGGACACGTTGGGAAGGCTATGTCTCCCGGCTGGCCTGGGAACGCCCCGGGATCCCCCGGGAAGAGCTGGACGAAGTGGCTGGGGAGAGGGAAGTCTGGGCTTCTCTGCTTAGGCTGTTGCCCCCACGACCCGACCTCGGATAAGCGGAAGAAGATGGATGGACGGATGGATGGATAAAATAATACAACCCCTTTAATGCGCCATATAATCCGGGTTATATATGAAAAAAGATCAAAAATAGACTATTCATCGGCAGTGAGCCTTATAAGCCGGTGCGCCCTATGGTCCGGAAAATATGGTTCAATAAAAGAGCTGCCAGTAGGAAAGAAAAGTGCAGTTTGCAGCGTATGATCCCTTTCACCGACGGTCCTTGACCATAAATTGCAACCCATACAAGTGTTTTCAAAAAAGAACCCGAAATGAGCATCTTCTGGGACAACCGGCATTTCGAGGACTTTGTTTCTAATTACAAAGTAATGAAATATGAGCAAATGGAAGACATGCGGGAAAAAAGCCAAAAGAGGTGAAGCTAATTGGGAGTCACGTCTCCACTCGCGTCCTTTGGGTTATTGCAAAACGACGAGTTCCTGCGGTCGTGTGGTGTTAAAGTGTGTTTGCACAATTGCTCGGATGTGCACTTTTCTTCCCCTGCCTCGAAATGTATGCTAGAAATAGTTTGGAACCTGAATGTATTGCATAGCCATAAGTGTATAGCTTTGAGTAATTGCAGGAATGATCTTCCGCTATTCCATGCCCAATTTAGCTTAATTCTCCGGATAGTCCGAGCTATGAGACCTCGGTGAATACTTTTCTTTGTAGCCATGCATTCACTAAAATCACCCCACTTGCTTCCTTCATCACTTTACAAAAGGAAGGTCATTTGGCCTGTAATAAGCAACCTTTGCCTCGGCTCATGGTGTTATTATTATTTCTGTGTTTTTATGAGGACGAGATGGGCTAGTTTGCCATACCAATGATTCCTGTCGCCTCATCGCACTTTGATGACACATTCTTAAGGGTTTTATCCAAAAGAACTCGCACATTTAAAAAAGGAGAACATTGTAATAAATTGGAGCCCTCAGAGTCCAAATTAGTGAGAGGAAATTACATATATTCAAGTTCAGTGACGTGCAGTCACTAGAGGCAGGTGAGGCGGGGCCTCACCTGCCATCATTGAAAGAAAAAAAATGTAAAAAGAAAAAAAAAAATTAAATTGTTATATGTATGCAGTGATTATACTATAAAGTTATTTTCCATTTAACTTCACCAGTTTTAGATTATTTTTATTCAAAATCGCTGAATTTTCACATTTGCCGTTCAAATACTGAGAAGAGACGGTGCGGTGAACAGCAGCCAGTTGAGGCACGTCACTCAGTGCCTCAACATGGATTCCGGACTCGGCTAACTGCTGGCCTGCTGTGCAGTGAGACTGTATTGCTATATGAACTATATTATACATTTCCATAGCTTAGTTAGCTGAGGTATATAATGTACAGTGTATTTTGTCAACAACTGTATGTGTGTAACGTATTTCTTGTGCTGAGCGATCATAAAACGGCTGCAAAAGACGCACTGGCTGAGGCTCCAGTAGCCCCGCCTCCTGCCCCCCGCCGTAGAATTGTTATATCAACTAAAGCCCACACTTAAACTTTCCACGTGCAAGATTGAATCTATTTAAAAAAGTTATTTCATAAGAAGCCAAAAAGTGCAAAAACAATAATGTTCGGGTTGGAGGAGTTGTGAATGACTGTAGGGCCACAACTTCAGGTACACCTGCAGACTGCAGGTGTACCTAATTCACAACTCCTCCAACACAAACATTATTGTTTTTGCACTTTTTGGCTTCTTATTAAATAACTTTTGTAACCTATTTTTATGGGCTTTCCTATTTGTGATGTTAAGTTCCTGTTATGCGCTGTTATACAGTATATGCCTTGAGCTCTTATTTTGAAGGCGCTAAGAGCGGAAGTGACGACACGTTGGAGTGGAGCGGAAGTTTTTGAAAGAAGGTAAATAAAGTGGTCCTCGTGTAAACTGGAGCCTCCGTGTTTGTTATTTTGTAGTTTCATACAGTATAGGCGACATTTATAAACCCTCGGTTACACTTTTTTAAATAGATTCAATCTTGCACGTGGAAAGTTTAAGTGAGGGCTTTAGTTGTGGACTTCATTTATAAGTAAAGGTAAGACCATAAAAACGTTTTTTTTAATTAAATGTGCTTTTTTGTGTGCTACAGTTTGTATGTGTAAAGTTAAAGTTAAGTTAAAGTACCAATGATTGTCACACACACACTAGGTGTAATGAAATTTGTCCTCTGCATTTGACCCATCCCCTTGTTCACCCCCTGGGAGGTGAGGGGAGCAGTGGGCAGCAGCGGCGCCGCGCCCGGGAATCATTTTTGGTGATTTAACCCCCAATTCCAACCCTTGATGCTGAGTGCCAAGCAGGGAAGAATGCTGGTATGAGCTTTTAAACATAACCCGTTAACTGCTGCCAATCAAATGGTGAATAAGATACTCTTTAGGGTTCATATGTTTGTAAATCTGACTGTGATGAAGTCAGTGCCTCACCAGCCATCAACCTCACCGCACGTCACTGTTCAAGTTTCTCATGGGCCTTGAATCTTAGATCTCAATGTCCTTCCCAGGGTTGTTTTCGACTCAGGATTTTCATAGTCGAATCTGATTTGTTCGATTTTGCCCATCGTCGACCATCAGTCAATATGTAGTAGTGTGTACTGACTCGTCATTAGGTCTCAGTAATATCACATGCATGTGCTGTGGTACATATACATGTATATTTTCAAATAATTTAAAGATACTTATTAAAGGAATACAGTCTTTTATTAAAGTTTACAAAACAAATCTCTCTTTTGCCACCTAAAAAAAGTGCTGCAGTGCTAAGAGGACATCAAACTTAACTAAATAGACAACGTAAAAGTCGTAAAAAACTTTCCATATGTGAACCTGCGGAAGGATAATTACTTTTTAGAAGAGATCTGTTATGCTTGGGTGGCATGGTGATGCGCGGATCGTTCTCCCAAGATGCAGACGGAACCCCGGATGCAGGGTGCAGGTAAGAAAATGATTTAATGTCCATAAATCATTCAAAATACAAAAGTACAGCGTGCCGATAGCACGGGAAGCTAATGGAATAGCTAATAAGAAAACAAATGGCTAAGCTTAGCTCAGGAATCCAAAGGTAAATCAACGTAAATTGTTGCATATAAGCAAATAAGAAAGCCAGACTGTGTGTGAATAAAAAAAAAAAAAAGGAATAAGTAGCTCTCTGATTAGTGCCCGGGAGCATTTGAGCATCCCGAACACTAATCAGAGGCAGGTGAAAATAATTTGCACCTATGGCAACTAAAACACAAACCCAGGGATGCACAAAACAGCAACTGAGGGAGTCAAAAAACTAAACAAACATGATCCGGGCAACGGATCATGACAAGATCTTCAATTCTCGGACTGGGTCTATTTTCCAGCGAGTTTCACTTGGACTGAGGGCAGGATTCGGCCAGCCAGAGGCGAGCAATGGCACAGCAAGCTTAGTGTCTACCCCTATATTAGCATCCCTTCACTGGCTCCCTGTGCGTTACCGAATCAATTTTAAAACTCCTTCTATTTGTTTTTAAATGTCTAAACAACCTCGCTCCAACATATCTCTTCGACCTCCTTCAGCCGATCCCTAAGATCAGCCAATCAGCTGCTACTGACGGTCCCTGACACAAGGCTGAAGCTTAGAGGTGACAGAGCTTTCACCGCTGCTGCTCCCAAACTCTGGAACGACCTTACCTCTGAGTGTTAGACAGGCCTCCTCTCTTCCTGTTTTTAAATCTCTCTTGAAAACATACTTTTATTCCATGACTTAGTGATATCCATCCTGCTATGGCGACCCATAATACACCTGCTGTGAACCTGTATGTTTTTATGTTGTATTTATTTTAGTTAGTTATTTTTTATCGTGCTCTGTGTTGCTCGGTTCTCGTACTATCTTTTAACCTGCCCATTGTACAGCACTTTGGCTACCCCTGTAGTAAATTTTCAATGTGCTTTATAAATAAAGTTATTTGATTTGATTTGTCTGACAGCAGAGCGTCTTGACGATCCTCAATCACGTGCCCTATGTAGAATGCATTCTCCCAAAACTATTCGCAAAAAATTGTGTGTAGATTTTAGCACTCAAGTCGTACACAAAGGCAATTCAAAGTAAAATTACAAGAAAAAACTAAACTATCATAAAAAATATCATAAAATGTCGATTGACTGATGGTCTGACTATGGGCACCAGGAGGAGACCAGTCTCTAAAGTTGGAGTTTGGCACAAGACCATGAAAATAATTGTACACAAGCAGAACTGTTTTGTATTCTAGCACCAGGAAGCCAGTGCAATGACCTAAGACTGGACTAATATTGTCATGTTTCCTGGTTCTAGTCAAGACTCGAGCAGCATGTACTGGATGTACTCTACAGCTCGTTTAGAATGCCCAGTCTAACCTGCAGGGGACAAAGGCATTAATTAGTCTTTCAAGGACTGATTAAGTCTGATTAAGACACTGGTCCTTTGATTTTGGCAATGTTTTTAAGTGGTAAAAAGCTGCTGATGCTATTGACCCAATGTGGTTGTTTAAGTCCAAGCCTCAGTCCATTATTATCCTAGGTTTCTAAGCTGGTAATTAAGATTCAGGAAAAGGGTCTCAAGGTGAGGTGCTAATAATAGTTTCTCTTTGCTTGTGTGGGCCAAAGACAATTATTTCAGTTTTGTCTGAGTTGAGCTGAAGAAAACTGTTTTTGCATCCACACGCTGATCTGTTCCATGCAGCGGCAACGTTCGTCAACAGGGCGACGATTACCCGCCGCCAGTGGCATGTACCGTATTTTCCGCACTATAAGGCGCACCGGATTATAAGGCGCACCTTCAATGAATGGCCTATTTTAAAACTGTGTTTGTATATAAGACGCACCACATTATAAGGCTACAGTAGAGGCTGGGATTGCGAGACCTGTTGTGGCTCAATATTGGTCCATATATAAGGTGCACCGGATTATAAGGCGCACTGTCAGCTTTTGAGAAAATTGGAGGTTTTTAGGTGCGTCTTATAGTGCGGAAAATACGGTAGATCTGAGTGTCAGTGTGTAGTTGTGGTAGGACGCATATAAGAAGAGAGGTGGGAGGCCAAAACACACCAACTGGTTTTAGAGATGTGATTTCATACCAGGAAGCAGTGACTGTTCTAAAAATGTCTGAAGTGACAGTTGAAATTAATTAATTATTCTCTAAAAACTATACAGTACAGGCCAAAAGTTTGGACATACCTTCTCATTTCAATGCGTTTTCTTTATTTTCATGACTATTTACCTTGTAGATTGTCACTGAAGGCATCAAAACTATGACGCCTGTGAAATGAAAACCATTCACCTCTTGAAACTCGTGGAGAGAATGCCAAGAGTGTGCAAAGCAGTAATCGGAGCAAAAGGGTGGCTATTTTGAAAAAACTAGAATGTAAAACATTTTTCAGTTATTTCACTTTTTTTTTGTTAAAGGGGAACATTATCACCAGACCTATGTAAGCGTCAATATATACCTTGATGTTGCAGAAAAAAGACCATATAGTTTTTTAACCGATTTCCGAACTCTAAATAGGTGAATTTTGGCGAATTAAACGCCTTTTCTATTATTCGCACATCGGGAAGCAATCCGCCATTTTCTCACTTTCGTCGGTGTGTTGTCGGAGGGTGTAACAACACGAACAGGGACGGCTTCAAGTTGCACCAGTAGCCAAAGATAAGAAAGTGGCAAGAAATTGGACGAAATTTGTTCAAAATACGAGGGTGTGGGGAAAGCCGACGAAATGGTCAGTCGTTTGTTCCGCACACTTTACCGACGAAAGCTATGCTACGACAGAGATGGCAAGAATGTGTGGATATCCTGCGACACTCAAAGCAGATGCATTTCCAACGATAAAGACCCTAGCTTCCCTGGCCTGCTGACATCAACTCCAAAACTGGACAGATCAGCTTTCAGGAAAAGAGAGCGGATGAGGGTATGTCTTCAGAATATATTAATTGATGAAAACTTTATTCATTACTCGCGGTTTTACGTACATTATTTTACATAAACTGTGTTTACCAATAATATAGCTTAAAAACATTTTTTTCAATCATTCGAGTACATTCGGGTAGTCTTGTGTAATGCAGTATTTTGTGTCTATTTAGGTATGGTTAACCTGAGTGCTGAAATCGTGGAAAAAATATATGTTCTTAGCGCGCCTGAAATGGGCTGTCTGCACTCTCAAAGTGCATGTTGTTGCCAAATGTATTTCATATGCTGTAAACCTAGTTCATAGTTGTTAGTTTCCTTTAATGCCAAACAAACACATACCAATCGTTGGTTAGAAGGCGATCGCCGAATTCGTCCTCGCTTTCTCCCGTGTCGCTGGCTGTCTTGTCGTTTTCGTCGGTTTCGCTTGCATTCGGTTCAAACCGATATGGCTCAATAGCTTCAGTTTCTTCTTCAATTTCATTTTCGCTACCTGCCTCCACACTACAACCATCCGTTTCAATACATGCGTAATCTGTTGAATCGCTTAAGCCGCTGAAATCCGAGTCTGAATCCGAGCTAATGTCGCTATAGCTTGCTGTTCTATCCGCCATGTTTGTTTGTATTGGCATCACTGTGTGACGTCACAGGAAAATGGACGGGTGTATATAACGATGGTTAAAATCAGGCACTTTGAAGCTTTTTTTAGGGATATTGCGTGATGGGTAAAATTTTGAAAAAAAACTTCGAAAAATAAAATAAGCCACTGGGAACTGATTTTTAATGGTTTTAACCATTCTGAAATTGTGATAATGTTCCCCTTTAAGTACATAACTCCACATGTGTTCATTCCTAGTTTTGATGCCTTCAGTGACAATCTACTGTGTAAATAGTCATGAAAATAAAGAAAATGCATTGAATTTTAAGGTGCGTCCAAACTTTTGGCCTGTACTGTATGTCTGCACTAGGGTTGTACGGTATACCGATATTAGTGTAGTCATGGTCACGTTCTGTCATTGGTTTTATGAGCGGATGAGCATGCAAACACAATGGGTGGATCTACACCCAACATCCACTGTAATGATACCAAGTAGGGGAGCCTATCTTGTCGAAACCATTATGATTACATAGAAAATTTTTTGCATCACAAAATCTTTTTTTGTTATTTAGTAAATATGTCCCCGGGACACATGAGGACTTTGAATATGACCAATGTATGATCCTGTAACGACTTGGTATCGGATCGATACCCAAATTTGTGGTATCATCCAAAACTAATGTAAAGCATCCAAACAACAGAAGAATACGTGATTACTACATTTTTACAGAAGTGTAGATATAACATGTTAAAAGAGAAAGTAAGCAAATATTAACAGTAAATGAACACGTAGATTAAAATGTCATTTTCTACCAATTGTCCTTAAAGGCCTACTGAAATGATTTTTTTTTTATTCAAACGGGGATAGCAGATCCATTCTATGTGTCATACTTGATCATTTCGCGATATTGCCATATTTTTGCCGAAAGGATTTAGTAGAGAACATCGACGATAAAGTTCGCAACTTTGGGTCGCTGATAAAAAAAACCCTTACCTGTACTGGAAGCAGAGGTGGGACCAAGTCATTGTTTTGCAAGTCACAAGTAAGTCTCAAGTCTTTGCCCTCAAGTCCGAGTCAAGTCCCGAGTCAAGACAGGCAAGCCCCGAGTCAAGTCCAAAGTCAAGACTGGAAAGTCTCAAGTCAAGTCCTAAGTCCTGCATTTTGAGTTTCGAGTCCTTTCAAGTCCTTTTAACCACAGACTAATATATTAACACAGATTGTGTAGGCTTTTCAAACGCTGTATTTATTTATTAAAACAAGTGCATTTTAAATTGCAGGAAAGAAAATTGTGCTGACATTGCACTTTATAATAGCACTATTAACCAGTCATTTTAAACATTAACTCATTCCTTTACAGAAGAAACACATTGAAAAATAAAGTGCAAATGTACTTATTTGTACAAAAGTGTTAACATTGAAAAAACATGACATATACGTGAACATAACAAAAAAGTTGTACTTTTTATATGTCAGGACCCTATGCTGCATTGCATTTGCAAAAGACCAAATTAGCCAAGAGTCTTTCAGTCATTTGTGCACGATGGGGGCGTAGTATGATGCCACCATGGCTGAAAACTCGCTCCACTGGAGCACTGGAGGCAGGCACTGCCAAGACTCTCATGGCCACTCGGAACAGTGAAGGAAGAGTCTTCATGTTCAATGCCCAGAACAAAAGGGGGGAGAGAGTTGTTTTGGGTTGGTGCACTATTTGTAAGTGTATCTTGTGTTTTTTATGTTGATTTAATTAAAAAAAGAAAAAAAAAATATATATTTCTTGTGCGGCCCGATACCAATCGATCCACGGACCAGTACCGGGCCGCGGCCCGGTGGTTGGGGACCACTGAGGTAATCAACCAACAGCATGTCAGAAAGCTAGCCAAAACGGTACACATATTCATAATATAGTATACATTTTAACTGACCTTTATTTTACTATTTTTGTCTTTTTTTAGGTGGCTAAAATACGCGGTGCTGCTGACCGCCGTCTAACGTTACGTGTGATATATTGACTAACGTAACCCTGCTTGAAAAAAATCACTGAACAAAAAGTATGAATAAGGTAGTGAACTGCAACAGATTCCCGTGTTTGCAATAACGTTATAACGTTAGCAGTGAGTTTACAGCCTCACTGATTTAACTACACAGCAAATAAAAGTCACGTTACTTAGCCAATAAACGTTATCTTACATTCAAAACTTACCGTTCTTTGTGCAACTTCAAATGCCGGACGAAGTTGGAAGTTGTTGCCTCTCCATCAGTAATTTTCGAACCGCATGTGTTGCATACTGCAAACCGTTTTGTGTTGACCACCTCGTAATTTTTATACCCAAACAAAATTATTTTAGGTATCATTTTTTGTTCACTGGCGTGTGGTTTGGACATGTCTTCTTCGTTGGTTGTCCTGCAATTTGATTGGATGAATGCTGTGTGATGAAAACAAAGTAGATCTAATTTGATTGGCTGTTGTACTGAGACCACACCAGCTGACACACGCAACGCTGATAGACAAGTACACAATGAAAAATACGGAGCGCTCCCGAATAACTTGTTCATCTTTGGGTTTTGGGGAAAGTAGCAAGTCATGTCAAGTCATGTCAATTCAAAAGGCTCAAGTCCAAGTGAAGTCACAAGTCATTGATGTTAAAGTCTAAGTCGAGTTGCAAGTCTTTTTACATTTTGTCAAGTCGAGTCTAAAGTCATCAAATTCATGACTCGAGTCTGACTCGAGTCCAAGTTATGTGACTCGAGTCCACACCTCTGACTGGAAGTATCAATCAATCAATCAATCAATGTTTATTCATATAGCCCTAAATCACTAGTGTCTGAAAGGGCTGCACAAGCCACAACGACATCCTCGGTACAAAGCCCACATAAGGGCAAGGAAAAACTCACCCCAGTGGGACGTCGATGTGAATGACTATGAGAAACCTTGGAGAGGACCGCATATGTGGGTAACCCCCCCCCCCCTCTAGGGGAGACCGAAAGCAATGGATGTCGAGTGGGTCTGACATAATATTGTGAGAGTCCAGTCCATAGTGGATCCAACATAATAGTAAGAGTCCAGTCCATAGTGGGGCCAGCAGGACACCATCCCGAGCGGAGACGGGTCAGCAGCGCAGAGATGTTCCCAGCCGATGCACAGGCGAGCGGTCCACCCCGGGTCCCGACTCTGGACAGCCAGCACTTCATCCATGGCCACCGGACCTGTGCCCCCCCCCCCCCCTCCACAAGGAATAGGGGAGCAGAGGAGAAAAGAAAAGAAACGGCAGATCAACTGGTCTAACAGGGGGGCTATTTAAAAGCCTAGAGTATACAAATGAGTTTTAAGATGGGACTTAAATGCTTCTACTGAGGTAGCGTGACGTCACATGTTGAAAGTCTCCTCACATTTCCCCATTGTTTACACCAGCAGCGAGAGCGATTGGGACAGAGAAAGCGACGATTACCCCATTAATTTGAGCGAGGATGAAATATTCGTGGATGAAAAACGTGAGAGTGAAGGACTAGAGTGCAGTGCAGGACGTATCTTTTTTCGCTCTGGCCGTAACTTAGGTACAAGGGCTAATTGGATTCCACACTCTCTCCTTTTTCTATTGTGGATCACGGATTTGTATTTTAAACCACCTCGGATACTATATCCTCTTGAAAATGAGAGTCGAGAACGCGAAATGGACATTCACAGTGACTTTTATCTCCACGACAATACATCGGTGAAGCACTTTAGTTACGGAGCTAACGTGATAGCATCGGGCTTAACTGCAGATAGAAACAAAAGAAATAAACCCCTGACTGGAAGGATAGACAGAAAATCAAGAATACTATTAAACCATGGACCTGTAACTACACGGTTAATGCTTTCCAGCCTGGCGAAGCTTAACAATGCTGTTGCTAACATTGAAGCTAACTTAGCTACGGACCTCGACAGAGCTATGCTAAAAAAATTAGCTCTCCACCTACGCCAGCTCTCATCTGCTCATCAACACCGAAGCTCACCTGCGTTCCAGCGATCGACGGAGCGACGAAGGACTTCACCCAATCATTGATGCGGTCGGCGGCTAGCGTCGGATAGCGCGTCTGCTATCCAAGTTAAAGTCCTCCTGGTTGTGTTGCTGTAGCCAGACGCTAATACACCGATCGCACCTACAGCTTTCTTCTTTGAAGTCTCCATTGTTCATTAAACAAATTGCAAAAGATTCACCAACACAGATGTCCAGAATACTGTGGAATTTAGCGATGAAAAAAGACGATTTAAGCTGGCGACCGACCTATTCCAAAATGTCTGATTCAACTACTGACGTCACGCGCATACGTCATCATACCTAGACGTTTTCAACCGGAAGTTTCCCGGGAAATTTAAAATTGCACTTTATAAGTTAACCCGGCCGTATTGGCATGTGTTGCAATGTTAATATTTCATCATTGATATATAAACTATCAGACTGCGTGGTCGGTAGTCGTGGGTTTCAGTAGGCCTTTAATAATTTTGACAAAATAATAGAATGATAAATGACACAATATGTTACTGCATATGTCAGCAGCTAAATTAGGAGCCTTTGTTTGCTTACTTACTAATAAAAGACAAGTTGTCTAGTAGGTTCACTATTTTATTTAAGGACAAACTTGCAATAAGAAACATATGTTTAATGTACCCTAAGATTTTTTGTTAAAGGGGAACATTATCACAATTTCAGAAGGGTTAAAACCATTAAAAATCAGTTCCCAGTGGCTTATTATATTTTTGGAAGTTTTTTTCAAAATTTTACCCATCACGCAATATCCCTAAAAAAAGCTTCAAAGTGCCTGATTCATAATATTGTTAGGTGCACATCGTTATATACACCCGTCCATTTTCCTGTGACGTCACATAGTGATGCCAACACAAACAAACATGGCGAAAAGAACAGCAAGCTATAGCAACATTAGCTCGGATTCAGACTCGGATTTCAGCGGCTTAAGCGATTCAACAGATTACGCATGTATTGAAACGGATGGTTGTAGTGTGGAGGCAGGTAGCGAAAACGAAATTGAAGAAGAAACTGAAGCTATTGAGCCATTTCGGTTTGAACCGTATGCAAGCGAAACCGACAAAAACGACACGACAGCCAGCGACACAAATTCGGCGATCGCCTTCTAACCAACGATTGGTATGTGTTTGTTTGGCATTAAAGGAAACTAACAACTATGAACTAGGTTTACAGCATATGAAATACATTTGGCAACAACATGCACTTTGATAGTGCAGACAGCCCAATTTTCATCAATTAATATATTCTGTAGACATACCCTCATCCGCGTTCTTTTCCTGAAAGCTGATCTGTCCAGGTTTGGAGTTGATGTCAGCAGCCCAGGGAAGCTAGGGTCGATAGGGGGTTTAGCTTGCTCGTCTGCGGGAACAAACTGCCGCCATTGCTTGCCGTGCTACCAAGGTCCCTGAATTGCTCACACACTCCGGCAGATTCAATGGGGGTCTGGCGGCAGATTTCTTTGACTTTATCGTTGGAAATGCATCTGCTTTGAGTGTCGCAGGATATCCACACATTCTTGCCATCTCTGTCGTATTATAGCTTTCGTCGGTAAAGTGTGCGGAACAAACGTCCAATTTCTTGCCACTTTCGCATCTTTGGGCCACTGGTGCAACTTGAATCCGTCCCTGTTCGTGTTGTTACACCCTCCGACAACACACCGACGAGGCATGATGTCTCCAAGGTACGGAAAACAGTCGAAAAAACGGAAAATAACAGAGCTGATTTGACTCTGTGTTTGAGAAAATGGCGGATTGCTTCCCGATGTGACGCCACGTTGTGACGTCATCACTCCGAGAGCGAATATTAGAAAGGCGTTTAATTCGTCAAAATTCACCCATTTAGAGTTCGAGAATCGGTTAAAAAAATATATGGTCTTTTTTCTGCAACATCAAGGTATATATTGACGCTTACATAGGTCTGGTGATAATGTCCCCCTTTAAATAAAGCCAATCAATCAATCAATTTACCCGCCCAAAACACGTGCTGAATGCTGGGTCCTCAGCAGGTATTAACCTCCATCCCTCCTACGGATAAGGGTTGGGAATATTAATATCAGATAATTCGATTGTGAGGTCGATAATCCAATCAGACTCCTCCGATTTGAATCGGTGAATCTCTGACTATTCAAAGACGTCGTCGATGGGTTGGTAAACTTGCCTAACGCACCAACCTCGCCCCGCATTACCAATCCCAGTGAATCAAAATGTGTCGTCGTCAATTTATCACGCTGCAGGGAGACCGGCTCACTTTGAGGGTACGCCTTGTGCAAATGACCCTCCTTCACACGATGAGAAGGAGACGTACAGCTATCAGACCGTGTGCATGTTTAATTAAGGACGTGCTCGGCGTGTCAACCATCTCATCTGCTTACACGCTACTTGCAGTTACGTCACTATTGTATCGCCCGGGGACATCATTCATTTGTTTATTTGCAAGTTCAAGGTGAATTTGTTCCGTTACGACAACTAGACTCCAGCAAAGTTTGTTCTCAACCGTGCCGGACTTAACTTAGAACAATGCTTTATTAGTTTTCACATTGCAAAAAAACAAATAAGTCAATAGCGGTTGCTTTATATCTTACTTATTGAAAAGATCAATGTCTTTATTTTAAAAACAGTAGTACAGGGGTGTCAAAGTCAAGGAATGAATGATCTACGGACCCCCGGATGATATTTGATTAGTATTAGACCCGGCCCGCAGGCCACAGCCGCCTGCTAGTGTTTTGCACGCACCAATACTCCATCAGTGTTGGCGCTAGGAATTCTCAAAACGGGGTCCCAGGGACCCCATCAAGTCATAAAAACGGGGTCCCACAGTAAATTTTTCGGGTACAACTTTTTTGTAAGCTGTGGAGGGGGGCGTGGCCTGCGGGCCTGCCGCGGGACTGGGTGTGCCAGGACCGGCCTTGAAGACAGCAACAGTCAATCAATGTTTATTTATATAGCCCTAAATCACAAGTGTCTCAAAGGGCTGCACAAGCCACAACGATATCCGCGGTACAGAGCAAACATAAGGGCAAGGAAAAACTCACAACCCCAATGGGACGTCGATGTGAATGACTATGAGAAACCTTGGAGAGGATCGCATTTGTGGGTGACCCCCCCCCCCCCCCCCCCCCCCTCTAGGGGAGACCGGATGCAATGGACGTCAAGTGGGTCTGACATAATATTGTGAAAGTCCAGTCCATAGTAGATCTAACATAATAGTGACAGTCCAGTTCATAGTGGGGCCAGCACTAATCACCTGTCACCTTTATTAGCAGCAGCCGGATTGAGACACACTGTCGGAGCTGGAGTGGGAACGAGAGAGACAAGACGCAGACAAACATTTTGCCGGAAAGCAAAACACCTGCAAGATTGTATGCAAATAAAACAGTGTTGTAACCTTGATCCGGGCTCTCGTAGCAGTGTTTGGTGGTCTGAGGAACCCACTGGAGGGCAACCTCCACATAAGCGTTTTGAAAACAAATGATTAAAGTATGCATTATTATGTTATGTCTCACATTCTATATTGTGTTTTGGAAAAAGGTTGTCATAAACGTGACTCAATTCATTAAAAAAATTATACAAAAGAAAACACATTTTTATGCATATGTACATGTATTCGGTTATAAACAATCATTCACTTTCTTGATTCCTTCATGGATCTAAAATTTACCGCTGCCAGTTATTTTTTTAAAATATATTTTTATTGTAATATTTTCAGAAAATGTTTGTTCTATTTTTGGCCAAAATAAGACAAAAGAAACCATCCGAAATTGTCTTTATTTTTTTTAGTTTTAATACCATGTGTGGAGGGAGGTGTGGCCAGTGCTGCCTGCAGGAGCGGAGGTCACCGCCTCTGTCCATGGTGCTGAGGACAGAGCACCATCAGACGGGGGCGGGGCAGTACCGTCTGCGAGACACAGCTGAACAGGTGATTAGGTCTCCCAGGTGGTACGAGTTATCTCATACTTGCCAACCTTGAGACCTCCGATTTCGGGAAGTGGTGGGGGGGAGGGTGGGGGGGAGTGGGGGCGTGGTCGGGGTGGGGCGGGACGTGGTTGGGGGTGTGTTTAAGAGGGAGGAGTATATTGACAGCTAGAATTCACCAAGTTAAGTATTTCATACATATATAGATATATATATATATATATATATATATATATATATATATATATATATATATATATATATATATATATATATATATATATATATGTATATCTACATCCTAAAAACATGTAATGTGTTTAGATAATTGATTAAAAAAAAAATACAAAAAAAAGATAATTGATACTTCAAACTTGCATAAATATAACATGAATGTAATAATAATAATAATAATAATACCTGGGATTTATATAGCGCTTTTCTAAATACCCAAAGTCGCTTTACATGTGTGTGTGGGGTTGGGGGGGCTGGGGGAGGAGGGACGATAAAAACAACTTTATTAGAAAAAAAATAAATAATAAAAATAAAAATAAAAAAATAAAAATAAATAAATAAATAAATAAATAAATAAATAAGAATGTAACATAAATTGGCTTCTGAGAGCTTCAAAATGTAATGAATAAAATGCTAAAGTTCTTGATAAACAAGCAATTATTTTAATAATTAAATATGGTCATTTTAAATGAATTATTATGATAATTTAAAATTGATTATTTCAAATATATTTATTTTATTGTACCAGTATAATTATATGACTGGATGTACAGTAATATGGAGTCAGAAAAAATACAAATAAAAATACAATAAATGTTGATGTTTTTAGCAAAATATAGTAAAAATGTATTTATTTTTTTTAAATTTTTTTTTTAATAAATATATTTAATTTTAGGTAAGATGAACATAATAATACAATTTAGTTCTTGGCACCCTGTTGTCCTCCCGTCGTGAAAAAGGCTGTCCTCACTCAGGTCCGCATGTAGCTGGAGGGGGCGTGGCCTCCAGCTCCGGCTGAAAATGGGGAGATTTTCGGGAGTATTTGTCCCGGGAGGTTTTCGGGAGAGGCGCTGAATTTCGGGAGTCCCCCGGGAAAATTCGGGAGGGTAGGCAAGTATGAGTTATCTAATCACCTGTTGTCTTTAACAGTGGCGGCCGGGAACAGTAGAGGAGGAGGATTTGGAGTGACTGAAAAGTCACAACCTGCTGAAAAACATTTGATTAAATTGATGAACATTAAAACTCTGTTAAAAACTGCACGCCTGGCTCCTGTGACGTGTGTAATAGTGGAACTGCTAGGAAGCGACTTCCAAACCATGATTTTAATAGTCCGGCCCGCATGTGCACAGATTTTCCTCCATGCTAAAATTTAGTTTGACACCCCTGCAGTAGTACCTCAGGATACGACTTTAGGGACGGGTACTGACCCAAAAACTTTTCACAGACAATCAAACGGTACCACATTTCGATACCTTTCGTTGCATGTCAGGTCACGTCCAGTTGCAAACTCAAGAACTTGGCGGGAAACGGACTCAGCCAGACTGTCTTGCAATTCGGTCGGACTGATTTTCCAACGCCAACAAAACAAGCATGCCTCATAGAAAGCGCTCGTGTTGAAAGTACAATAAAGCCCCACTTTTGAAATGTTACTGATTAGCATTAGCAATTTTCCAGGTGGTTTTAACATCTTTAAATTTGTTACTCAAAACTAAGACATTCAACTTAATGGCAAAGGCTACTCTCTGACTTAGGCAACACACCGTAATCTATAGACGACTGACATCAAACGTCTTGGAATTGCAAATGCATGAAGAGGATTGTCCTTCACACTCACTTTCTTCGTTCCCATGGTTGGAAAAACAAAGTTATGTCAATGTCTAGCTGTAAGCTAACGCTAACAAGTAAAACACCGGATGTTTTGTTTCGGATCTCAAGGAGCTCACTGCGGCATTCGCTACGCCAACTAGCGGTGAGGAGATTCATAACCCAAATTTTTGCTCATTTTTGTACCCCCCGAAAACTTGTGAGCTGTAAGGGACCACCGTTTGCCAATTTGAAACGTACATTAAGAAAGATCAATGTGAAAACAGGGTTGATTGCCCATTAAGGTGACCAAACAGTGTAAATTCCGGACTTTACCCGCTACGTGTTTCCTACGCTTTGTACCCTGCGGCTAATAAAACGGTGCAGCAAATGTATGGATTTTTCTTTGCTGACGGCCAAAATGCAAATAGTTTAAAAACAACTATGCTATGGCGCTATCTTTTAGACGAGTTTGTTCACTGCAGGTAATGTGGGGTGAACGTCTACAGTAGTTCCTTCTGTTTAGTGCTTACAACCGGAAGTACAAGTGCCGTTCCGTACTCAAGTTGTCCATAACCTTTCTACTCGTACGGATTTTTTTCATTCGTCAATATAATATTACAATATAACTAAAACTATTCATACTTACTTAACTGTACCATGTGTCTGTCGGAGTGTTTTCATGCATCAAGCTAGTGCCATTAGCATTAGCTAATATGCTAACACATTTACGAGTGTCTGTGTTAGTACTTTTAACTTACAATGGCATTCGATGGGTATTCACAAATGTTTCAGTAAATTCACCAAAACTTCACCGTGGCGTTGTTTAGTCTGTTTAGCTGATTGGAGAGCTAGCTTCCGCAGCTAATGGGTCCATGACAATGACTTGTTTGGTCAGCCATTTTACTGCCGAGTTTGGAAACAATTAAAGTATGCAAATTGTTATGGTTGCTGAGTGGAGATGACGGCTCAGACACCAGGGGGATTTGTGATGTTCAAAGATGTATTATATATATATATATATATATATATATATATATATAGTAAATATATATATTTATATATATATATATATATATATATATATACAGTATATATATATATATATATATATATATATATATATATATATATATATATATATATATATATATATATATATATATATAGTAAATATATATATTTATATATATATATATATATATATATATATATACAGTATATATATATATATATATATATATATATATATATATATATATATATATATATACATATAATAATAACAAACAATACTACTAAACTATAACATGGAGTGTGTGACCAAAATCCAAGAGTGTGTGGTGTAAGACTGTGTGTGTAATTAATTGTTGTGTATTACCGAGTGTTGAGGAGAGAGAGAGCGAGAGAAGCGGCAAGGTCCGTGTCCAGGCGAGGGTCGAGGATAGGGGCGAGGCAGCGTAGTCCGTGTCCGAGCAGGGGTCGAGGAACGAGGGAGGCAGTCAGAACCCAGAGAGGGACGACAGGAGATCACGATGGGAAATCAACAAAGGACATCAGACACGGAGGGAAACGCAGAGAGCAAAAGAGAGCATAAAGCTTGTGTCGGCTTACGGTACACAATAGAGAACTAAGTTCCCGCATGGATCCTTGGGTCCACTGGTCCTTTGTACAGCTACCTCTCATCAGGTCCAGGTGCGCTGATTTGTGATCGTCCGCAGGCTTGCCGGCATGTGGACGTGACGCGGCCGTGGGCCCTGCCCTGGCTGTGACACAAATAAACATTTACAAAATCTTTCTGTGTTATTAACTCGTTTCTATGAGTAGAAATTAGCTATTTACAAGGATGCAGAAAACTGCAAGCGGAATGCAGATTAAAGCATGTTTAACAAACGAGTGCAGCTCGGAAGTGCACAGAAAACAAAGCAACACGACATACACAGCAGATTGGCAGAGGTTGAAAATGCTCGTCAGAAAACAACGACTCAGCCCTGTTCAATGGACATATACGGTAGCCTGATTAGCAACCAGGAACAGGTGTGTCCAGGTTTTAATACCGTAATACCGTACAAAAAATTTAAATTCTGATGTATCAAACCCCAAAAAGCCTGGCAAATAAGACTTAAGAAGCAGAAAACAAGGATAAGAAGAAGAGCAAGTGATGATTATAAGATGAAGGAATCCACACTAAAATTTGCTTCAAGTGAACTGGAGCAAGGAGCAAGGAGATACAAATCATTTTTACCACCCGAAAGCCTGAACTGGATGAATGCTGAATGCAAATGTTGGCGGGATCATGTTCATAAATCTCGAGTAGCGACGTCGCAGAAACGATTTCAACAAATATGACCTACAAGCTCCTTGTTCCAAAACGGGCTCTCGACTCATATCGGATGAATGCAAACATCCTCATTACCGTGTTGTCAAAGACATAAACGTCGCTTCGTAGCCTTCCCTGTCAGTTTGCAGAATATCCAGCATTTGTACCAATCTCTTGAATAATGCACCGAAAACGCAATTGTGATGAGAGATCTGCAACTGCAGTGATAAGAATTTCCTAACAGAAAAGTCCACAGTCCCTATTTTGCGTTGGGTTCCTTTTTGACTCAGGAAAAATGTATGACTGGTATGCACTGAATGAGTGTCAGTGTCGACGTTTTCATGTATATTTTTTTTATCAGCTTCTCAAATGTGATCACTGACATTCTATCCAGCTGATAGAGTTAAGTGTGTCAGGTAACATACATAGACATGGAGATAGAGCGCTCCAGGAGGTTAAAAGAAGATAACATTTTACCCTTTTTCCCTCCTAGTCCTATTAAAACGTTATTGCTTTGCGTATCATCCAGTCTGTTGCCTGCTACAGCTTGTTATTGTTTTCAAGTGACACGATATCTAGTATCTAGTATTGGGGACGGCGTGGCGCAGTGGGATAGTGGCCGTGCGCGACCCGAGGGTCGCTGGTTCAATCCCCACCTAGTACCAACCTCGTCATGTCCGTTGTGTCCTGAGCAAGACACTTCACCCTTGCTCCTGATGGGTTAGGGTTAGCGCCTTGCATGGCAGCTCCCTCCATCAGTGTGTGAATGTGTGTGTGAATGGGTAAATGTGGAAGTAGTGTCAAAGCGCTTTGAGTACCTTGAAGGTAGAAAAGCGCTATACAAGTACAACCCATTTATCATTTATTTATTTATTTATCTGGGGCTGTCTTTGACTAAAAAATAGTCAACAATTAGTCGACAATGGTCAAAAAATTTTTTTTTCATGCAAGCATGTATTGCTGTAAAGTGGACAACAATATATATCCTGATATAGGTAATTGTATCCTAACAACAGTATACGTATATCCAATATTGTATTCTTTATTTATAATTATACATACATGCACGGAACAAATGCCTGTTTTGCTAATCTTTAGTTTTTGTGTTTTATAAATAAAAAGGACATGACGACTAAAAATAGTAGCGTTTGTGTCAGGCTTGTCCCTGACAGTTTGACTGTGTTTTAGTTTTTCCTCTGCGTTTGTCTTAGTTTTCTGTCAGCGCTTTTAATTGTCTTCATTTCCTGAGTGTCTCCCTGAGTGCTGCTTCCCCTCAGCTGTGGCTGATTGGCACCTGGCCACACCTGGTGTCAATCAGCCAGCTGCTATTTAAACCTGCCTTCCCCTCCAGTCAGTGCTGGATTATTGTCTTTCCTACTAGTCGATGCCAGTGTAGCTGTAAGCTATTTATTGTAAGCACCTGCTTCCACGGCAACGACAACGACAGCCCGGACGCCTGCTCCGCCCACGCCGGCAGACGAGCCGCCTGCTCCGCCCACGCCGGCAGACGAGCCACCTGCTCTGCCCACGCCGGCAGACGAGCCGCCTGCTCCGCCGGCAGACGAGCCGCCTGCTCCGCCGGCAGACGAGCCACTGGCTCTGACGGCGCCGACTCGGGGGGACGTACCCCTAAAGACTGTTCCAGACTGCACAAGACGCGTCTGGGATCCGCTTCTTGAGGGGGCGGGGCTAGTACTGGGTGCTTTGCTAGTGGGCGGACACAGCTGCGCCCAGCCAAGCCCAAACCTCCTGCCCGGCCGCCACCACCAGTCCTTCGGCGTGCTAAGCCGCAACCCCCAGCCAGGCCACCTCCGCCAAAGTCACGCCCAGCACCTGCTCCAAGTCTGGTTCTCGCACCAGCACCGACTCAAAGTCTGGTTCCCACACCAGCATCGACTCCAAGTCTGGTTCCCACACCAGCATCGACTCCAAGTCTGGTTCCCACACCAGCATCCACTCCTCGACTCCTGTTGTATGAAGATTCCTATGCTCCTTGTATTTATGCTTCTTACCTTCTTGGCTATTTCCAGTGCCATCCAGCTTGGTATGTACTATGTTAGTTTGCACGTCTTGCAACTCCGACCCAAGTTTTAGTTAGCTTTGTATATTAGCTTTTGTTCTTTTTGTCACGGTGCTCTTTTTGCACCGTCGCTTTTTGTTACATTCTATTTTTGGATTATTGTTGTGAGTGCCTTTTGGTTTAGTAAAGAACTATTTACTCACATTCCATCTGCATCCTTGGGTTCCTCTGTTCTACTTTTAATTGAACTGTGACAGTTTGTCAAAAATGTGCTATAAGTACACCTCTGCATAGCATAGTATCCTTATTCACATTAAAGAAAACAAGGAAATTAATATAGATCAACTTAGGACAAATAATAACTTTATTAAAATTATTGTTTAAGCTCTAACAGAAAATATTTAAAGTGCACCAATTTGCCTGAAATAAAATTAAAAAAAATCCATTCCTATTTAAAGTATCCGCAATTGTTGAATGACTTTAACCATTTGATAATAAACATTAAAAAAAATACAGTTAATTACGAACTTCAAACTCCTCCTTTTTTTCTACACTAATATATACATTTTTTCTTAGCTCTTTTTTTTTCTTTTTCTATGATCTATGCTGGGACATTAACACTGCTTCTACAGTCGGAAAGGCCCAACAACGTCTTTTTTTTTGTTGAGGAAACTAAAATGCGCATACATTCCGCAGAAATCAATGGTAAACTTTTACAACTGTGCCATCAGCAGTGTCCTCACTTACGGATTTTTAGTGTGGTTTGCTATCTGCACAAAATCGAACCAACAGGCGAGTGGTTAAAGCGGCGGGGAAAATTACAAGGACGAAACTCCCAGAGATGAGTACACCCCTGCTACCACCAAACCCCGCCCCCACCCGAACCCTGCTCCCTCACACATCAATTCCACCCCCCGCCCCCCTCTGTGCGTCGGTTGAGGTGGGCGACGTTTGGTAGCGGGGGTGTATAATGTAGCCCGGAAGAGTTAGGGCTGCATGGGATTCTGGGTATTTGTTCTGTTGTGTTTATGTTGTGTTACGGTGCAGATGTTCTCCCGAAATGTGTTTGTCATTCTTGTTTGGTGTGGGTTCACAGTGTGGCGCATTATTAGTAAGAGTGTTCAAGTTTTTTATACAGCCACCGTCAGTGTAACCTGTGTGGTTGTTGACCAAGTATGCCTTGCTGTCACTTACGTGAGCTAGCAGTAGCCCCATACAACGTGTGACTGGACCGGCACGCTGGTTGTAGTGGGCGCTAAATGCTGTACCATCATGGCACGTTCGAGAGAACACTTGCCTTGAAATTCGTAGTCTGCCAGAAAAATCGGGAGGGTTGACAAGTATGACGCTGTCAAGCGCCATTCATATAAAACCTGTGGTCCGCACTAATATTCAATTTTCATATTAAGGTGTGGGCCGCGTGTCTAAGACCCTTGGTTTATACATAGCACAAAGCAAAAAAAAATCTTTCTATGCAATGTTATTTCATTTTAAATTTCAAAAGTTTTTTGTGACTCCCATTGTTTTCTTTAATTTGTGAAACTGGTCAAAATGGCTCTTTGACTGGTAAAGGTTGCCGACCCCTGGTTTGGACCTTTTGACCGGAAGTGCCGTTCCGTCTTCTGGTCGACCATAGCGTTGCTACTCCAAGCAACGTTTGTAAGTTTTACCATGTAATTAAAACAATTCCTACTTACTGTGGAGGGAGAGTGTGATCAGCGCGCCCGCAGGAGCAAAGGTCACCGCCTCTGTCGATGGTGTTGAGGGCGAAGCACCATCGGATAGGGGCGGGGCATGTGCTGACGGCGGGACACAGCTGGCAGGTGATTAGATTTCACAGGTGGTACGTGGTAATCTAATCATCTGTTGTCTTCAACAGTGAGCGGCCGGGAGCAGAGAGGGATAGAGGATACGGACGTGGCTGAGAGGTCACGTTCTATTGGAGAAAAAACTTGTGTTAAAATATTTGTTCCATTAAAACCTTGGTAAAACCTGCACGCTTGGCTCTTGTGCCGGGTTTACAGTGGAGCTGCTAGGAAGCGACTTCCACACTTACTAAACAGTCCCATGTGTGATGTCTGTAGGAGTGTTTCTAAATGCATATTTGCATGTGTTACCGTAATGTAATGAAGGTAGCGTCGTTAGCATTAGCTAACATGCTAAAATTTGTACGAGTGTCTGTGTTAGTATTATTAACTTTCTTTTTTTTTTTTTTTTTTCAGTTTTTTCTTTTAAAATGTAGTGGTTGTAACTTATATAGTCCAGAAAGTACAGTAAATCAACTCAATAAATGATAAGTAATTCAAAGTGATCAGCAACATTAACCAGGAGCACAATATATTAAACATTTTGAACTAAACTGTCATGATCTGTGGTCTGGATTATGTTTTTGTTATTTTCTGTTTGTTTTGGACTCCTTTAGTTCCGGTTTGTGCACCTCCTGGGTTTAGTCACCATGGTTACTTATTAGTTTCACCTGCCTCATGTGATCGGGACACGCTTTGACAGATTCTGTCATAATCTGTGGTCTGGACTATTTTGTTAGTTTCATGTTTGTTTCTTGCTATGCCATAGTTTATGCTAGTTGTTTACTTTAACTCCAAGTGCGATCAGCCTTGTTTTCTGTTTTTTGCAACTTTAGGGCCGGGAGCTGTGCTAGTGAGGTGGCTCAGCTGCGCTCTGTCATGATCTGTGGTCTGGATTATGTTTTTGTTATTTTCTGTTTGTTTTGTACTCCTTTAGTTCCGGTTTGTGCACCTCCTGAGTTTAGTCACCATGGCTACTTATTAGTTTCACCTGCCTCATGTGTTCGGGACACGCTTTGACAGATTCTGTCATGATCTGTGGTTTGGATTATTTTGTTAGTTTCATGTTTGTTTCTTGCTATGCCATAGTTTATGCTAGTTGTTTACTTTAACTCCAAGTGCGATCAGCCTTGTTTTCCGTTTTTTGCAAAATTAGAGCCGGGAGCTGTGCTAGTGGGGTGACTCAGCTGCGCTCTGTCATGATCTGTGGTCTGGATTATGTTTTTGTTATTTTCTGTTTGTTTTGTACTCCTTTAGTTCCGGTTTGTGCACCTCCTGAGTTTAGTCACCATGGTTACTTATTAGTTTCACCTGCTTCATGTGTTCGGGACACGCTTTGACAGATCTGTCAAAGATCATAATCCAGACCACAGATCATGACATAAACAACAACAAAAACATTTATCAAATAATTTGCACATATGGTTAAAATTACTCTGTTTGAAGCTTGATACTGCATGTTACTGACAAAGCATGGTCCCCCTCAGGGGTGGGTCCGTCTCACTATTTGAGAAGGGAAGTCCTAATTGGTGTCGTTGAGGCTCGTTTAGTGTGTTTTCCTTTTCACCACGTTGTGGTTTTCAGGTCTCGAAACATCCTCCCAACACACCAATTGTGTGTGTGGTGCCTCAGGTACTCGAATCACCTCCCTCCAACGGAGTTTCCAACCGTAAAACCCTCACTTGTTTTTCACTTGTATCTATTTGTAAAAGCTTTCAAAGCTATTAAGGAGGACGGAAAGAGCTGTGTGCAGATTAAGTCGGTGTGTTTGTTTCATTAGTGCAGATTGTAACCACTTAAGAGTCTATTGCTCATTTGAGGAAGATGCAGATCTTTTTATGGAGACATCCACTGGCAGGAAGGCATGCTGAGCAACTATAGCAACACTGGATCACATCATGGACAGAATTTTTATATTTAAGAATCAACCCAGTCCATTCTGCTCGGCCACATGTGGCGCTAAGCTGTGGATCGAGGCAGATGGGTATGATAGCCTTCCATACTTCATCCCATACTTACCAACCTTGAGACCTCCGTGGGGGTGGGGGGCCGTGGTCGGGGCGTGGTTGGGGGCGTGGCTAACAGGGGAGGAATATATATTTACAGCTAGAATTCACCAAGTCATGTATTTCATATATATATATATATATATATATATATATATATATATATATATATATAAGAAATATTTGAGTAAGTAAGTCAAGTATTTCATATATATATATATATATATATATATATATATATATATATATATAAAAGAAATACTTGACTTTCAGTGAATTCCAGCTATATATATATATACATATATATATATATATATATATATATATATATATACATATATATTTATATATATATATATACATATATATTTTAATTATATTTATATATATATATATATATTTATATATATATATATAGATATATAAATAAAATAAATACTTGACTTTCAGTGATTTCTAGCTATATATATATATATATATATATATATATATATATATTTTATTTTTTTTCATTTAATTTTATTATATTTATATATATATATATATATATATATATATAAATAAAATAAATACTTGCCTTTCAGTGAATTATAGCTATATATATATATATATATATATATATATATATATATATATATATATATATATATATATATATATATATATATATATATATATATATATATATTATTTTTTTTTTTATTTTTTTAATTTTATTATATATTTATATATATATATATATATATATATAAATAAAATAAATACTTGACTTTCAGTGAATTATAGCTATATATATATATATATATATATATATATATTTTTTTTTATTTTTTTATTTTTTTTTATTTTTTTTACACACACATAACACTCATCTACTCATTGTTGAGTTAAGGGTTGAATTGTCCATCCTTGTTCTATTCTCTGTCACTATTTTTCTAACCATGCTGAACACCCTTGCAGTTGTGCACTGCACTCTCTAACAGCTCTAGATGTTATTGTCACATATGCATGTACAGTAGATGGCAGTATTGTCCTGTTTAAGAGTGTCACAACATTGCTGTTTACGGCAGACGAACTGCTTTACGGTAGACGAAAACGTGACTGCAGTTGTTGTGTGTTGTTGCCGCGCTGGGAGGACGTTAATGAAACTGCCTAACAATAAACCCACATAAGAAATCAAGAACTCGCCCTCCATCATTCTACAGTTTTAACGTGATTGGGCAGGCATGCTGTTTATCTTGTGGGAAAGCGGACGTAAATACAAGCTGCAATACACGCCCCCTCCAGCTCCGCCGGAATTTCGGAAGATTTTCGGGAGATATTTTGTCCCGGGAGGTTTTCGGGAGAGGCACTGAATTTCGGGAGTCTCCCGGAAAATCCGGGATGGTTGGCAAGTATGCTTCATCCGTATCAATGACGCATGGCCCATTAGAGGTCCTCCGGTAATGACAGGAGAATTCACACAGTAGAATGAGTACCGTATTTTTCAGACTATAAGGCACACTTAAAATCCTTTCATTTTCTCAAAACTCGACAGTGCGCCTTATAACCCGGTGCGACTAATGTACGGAACAATTTTGGTTGTGCTTACCGACCTCGAAGCTACTTTATTTGGTACATGGTGAAAGGATAAGTGTGATCAATAGATGGCAGTCACACATCGGAGATACGTGTAGACTGCAATAGGATGGCAGTTACACATAAGATATATGTGTAGACTGCAATATGACTTCAGTAAACAATACCAAAATGTTATATTTTCCATTTAAAATATAGAACATTACACACGGCGCTCAAAAATTGATCAAATTGTTTTAGTTTGACTTTGGTAAGCTAAGAAGCCGCACCACTTGATGGATTGTACTGTGCTTCAACATACAAGTATTATTATGGTGTGTGTATAAGGTAATACATATTATCTGCCATTTTGTTTCGCAATATTATGAACCTTCTGGTACCTGCTGATCTGTATTTGGGATCTGCATAAATCCTGAAAATGTTGCGCTTCCGCCTTTGTAGTCTGTGACGACAATGTAGTCGATCAGCTTCTTCTTCCTCCTCTATCATCCTCCGCTGTTGCCATTTCTAATATAAAGTAGTGTAAAGTTCTTCCTTATATCTGTCAGTAGACTCGCCATGAAAGCGCTAAAACATACCGGTGTAGTGAGTTTACATTATTCACCCAAGGGAACTTTAGTTATTAGAGGGTTCCGTTTTTTCATGGGACACATTTCCGGCGTTTTTGCACTAGTGAGCCACGGATGAGGAGATGCTGCTCCGTTATTGATTTAAGTAAAGTCTGAATGTCATTAAAATAGTTAGCATGGAGCAAGGTGAAATCCCTAAATTCCTTGCATTAGCTCGTTGAGAAATGTTGTTCTTAAACCGTTCGACAATTTGCTCACGCATTTGTTCACAAAGTGGTGATGCTCGCCCCATCTTTGTTTGTGAACGACTGAGCATTTCATGGAAGCTGCTTTTATACCCAATCATGGCACCCACCTGTTCCCAATTAGCCTGTTCACCTCCGGGATGTTCCAAATAAGTGTTTGATGAGCATTCTTTTTTTGCCACTTTTGCTAGCTTTTTTTTTAAACATGGTGCAGGCATCAAATTCCAAATGAGCTAATATTTGGAAAAAATAACAACGTTTTTCAGTTCGAACGTTAAGTACCTTGTCTTTGCAGTCTATTCAATCAAATGTCCTGGGCATGACGTTAAAGTGCATCCGGCAGTGGAGGCTCCTCCATGGGGTCTTGGGGCACTAGGAGGTTAACCCCTTTACTACTGTTACCCCAGGTGGCTCTCTAGCCAGGGATACGATGAAGACCTCAACGGCGGAGCAGGCGGAAGACGGTAGATTTAAGAACTATCACAACGGCTGCGACGGCGGAAGAAGGCTGCAGCAGAAAAGGGTCCCCAGTCGTCTTGGACTCCATGCCACTGGACCCTAACCCGATTATGTCAAGGATCGTGTGGTGACTGCCTGCGCACCAGTCTCCCCACGTAAAACAAAGTCACGCACAGGCATCTTCCATAAAGGGATACACCCTTACCAGGAGGATCGTCATACTCGTTCGGGTGACCGCCGATGATGATGATGATGATTCAATCGAATATAGGTTGAAAAGGATTTGCAAATCATTGCATTCTGTTTTTATTTACCATTTACACAACGTGCCAAAGTCACTGGTTATGTAATATAAATATGGTATAAATACTTTGTAGGGCACAACATCACACATTTAGCCTCATGGAAAAAACTAGTGAGAGGTGTGTGCAAGGTACCCATCCCTAATCCCGAGGTACCACTGTATACTGTAGTACTGCATTGGCTTCCATGATCATCATGATCCAGGTCAAACCTGGGGGACTACCATTCGTCCAGAATGACCGACTAGTTCGGTCTATTTTTGTGACTCCAGTGCCAGCCGTAGTCACAAAAATAGACCGAACTAGTCGGTCATTCTGGACAAATGGTAGTCCCCCAGGTTTGTTTTTGTGACTCCAGTTTCAGCCGTAGGGCAGCACGGTGGAAGAGAGGTTAGTGCGTCTGCCTCACAATACAAAGGTCCTGAGTAGTCCTGTGTTCAATTTCGGGCTCGGGTACCCATCCCTAATCCTGAGGTACCACTGTATACTGTAGTACTGCATTGACTTCCATGATCATCATGATCCAGGTCAAACCTGGGGGACTACCATCCGTCCAGAATGACCGACTAGTTCGGTCTATTTTTGTGACTCCAGTGCCAGCCGTAGTCACAAAAATAGACCGAACTAGTCGGTCATTCTGGACAAATGATAGTCCCCCAGGTTTGTTTTTGTGACTCCAGTGCCAGCCGTAGGGCAGCACGGTGGCAGAGAGGTTAGTGCGCCTGCCTCACAATACGAAGGTCCTGAGTAGTCCTGGGTTCAATCCCGGGGTCGGGATCTTTCTGTGTGGAGTTGGCATGTTTCTCCCCGTGACTGCGTGGGTTCCCTCCGGGTACTCCGGCTTCCTCCCACCTCCAAAGACATGCACCTGGGGATAGGTTGATTGGCAACACTACATCGGCCCTAGTGTGTGAATGTGAGTGTGAATGTTGTTTGTCTATCTGTGTTGGCCCTGTGATGAGGTGGCGACTTGTCCAGGGTGTACCCGATTGTAGCTGAGATAGGCTCCAGCAACCCCCGCAACTCCGAAGGGAATAAGCGGTAGAAAATGGATGGATGGACAGTGCCAGCCGTCACCATCGATACCTTTCCAAGAATGCATGAACACTTCTGGGTCATTCTCCATTAATGGTTTCCTAAAGCATCTGAAGGATTCACTCATTTCTGTAGCATGTTTTCCCTCTGGAATCACAATAGCCACTATCAACACTTCTTGGGGAGAGAAGGCTCAGCAAAGACTTGCGGTGGTGCGTACGTGTCGGAACATTTGTGTTTCGGTGTCAGCTGCAGTTAACGTGAATGACAGCACGAGGGCAAAAGGGTTAGGCCTGTCTTCGGTAAATTGCTCTCTTCCGAGTACTCGGGGTCCTACTCCTCCCGCCGAGTGTGTACGCGTGTGTCCGTGCCCACCACACACAGTAACAGCCCTCGGGGTTAATTGACCGCAAGCGGAGCACTTGTTCCTCCAAACAGACATCGAGAGTTTGGGTCCCCGCCCCCACCCGCGGCAGCCTCTACCCTGGCCTACGTAGGATATCATTATCTCTGTCACTCTCTCTCCACCCCATGTGGCTTTTTTAAACAAGGACAACGTTCTCAGACAACCTCCGATGCCCCCCAATTAACTCCAAACTATTCATCCCAGTGGAATTACGGACTTAGTTGTCTGTGAAATATTTGAACTAAGTTCTTCCTATCCAACCAGGGTGAGTAATCATCTTTCCCACAGTCATGACCGATACATTGATGATTAAGAATGCCAGTTTTCTTCTTGTTCTTCTTTTACAAAACCCAAAACCGACGAAATGTAAATAAATACAGAATGCAATGATTTGCAAATCCTTTTCAACTTATATACAATTGAATCGACTGCAAAGACAAGATACCTAACGTTCGAACTGGAAAACGTTGTTATTTTTTGCAAATATTAGCTCATTTGGAATTCGATGCCTGCAACATGTTTCAAAAAAGCCGGCACAAGTGGCAAAAAAAGACTGAGAAAGTTGAGGAATGCTCATCAAACACTTATTTGGAACATCCCACAGGGGAACAGGCTAATTGGGAACAGGTGGGTGCCATGATTGGGTATGAAAGCAGCTTCCATGAAATGCTCAGTCGTTCACAAACAAGGACGGGGCGAGGGGTCACCACTTTGTGAAGAAATGTGAAGAAATTGTCGAACGGTTTAAGAGCAACATTTCTCAAGGAGCTATTGCAGGGAATTTAGGGATTTCACCATCTACAGTCCGTAATATCATCAAAAGGTTCAGAGAATTTGGAGAAATCACTGCACGTAAGTGATGACATTACGGACCTTCGATCCCTCAGGTGGTACTGCATCAAAATGCAACATCAGTGTCTAAAGGATATCACCACATGGGCTCAGGAACACTTCAATTGGTCGCTACATCTGTAAGTGCAAGTTAAAACTCGACTATGCAAAGCGAAAGCCATTTATCAACAACACCCAAAAACGCCGCCGGCTTCGCTGGGCCCCAGCTCATCTAGAATGGACTGATGCAAAGTAGAAAAGTGTTCTGTGGTCTCACGAGTCCACATTTTAAATTGTTTTTGGAACTGTGGATGTTTTTTTTTTCTTCCGGAACAAAGACGAAAAGAACCATCCGGATTGTTCTAGGCGGAAAAGTTCAAAAGCCAGCATCTTTGATGGCTGGTGAGACATAGTGTGTCATTCCTGATTGCATTATTTTGTCAAATTGAGGGACATACAGTAGAAAATGGATGAATGGATTTAATATCTGCTCACTTTCTGTTCTAACATGTTCTATCTACTCTTCTGTTAAAATGTATCAATCACTAATTCTTCTGTTGTTTAGATACTTAACATACATTTTGGTTATGCATCCAATACCAAGTAGTTACAGGGCCATACACTGTTCATAATTAAAGTTATTTTAAGTTCATAAACAATAATCCATCCATGCATTTTCTACCGCTTATTCCTTTTGGGGTCGCGGGGGGCGCTGGAGCCTATCTCAGCTACAATCGGGCGGAAGGCGGGGTACACCCTGGACAAGTCGCCACCTCATCGCAGGGCCAACACAGATAGACAGACAACATTCACACTAATGTAAATGACAAAATACTTGGTGATTATAAAACATATCATTGTTGTATCGACTATGCGGCTCTTGTACTTGGTATCGTTACAGTCGATATTTGTACAGATCCACTCATTTGTTTACATTCAGGAGCGCTTGCTATTAGCGGTTAGCTATTGTATACTTCTAGGGTGTGTAGTAAATTCAATCAATCAATGTTTATTTATATAGCCCTAAATCACAAAAGTCTCAAAGGGCTGCACAAGCCACAACGACATCCTCGGTACAGAGCCCAAATAAGGGACGTCGATGTGAATGACTATGAGAAACCTTGGAGAGGACCGCATATGTGGGTAACCCCCCCTCTCTAGGGGAGACCAAAAGCAATGGATGTCGAGTGACATAATATTGTGAAAGAACAGTGAAGCATGTTTAGCTATTCCTCGTCCTGCAGGGATGATGCTTGTAAGAAACTTACTTCATTTGTCACCATGCAAGGATTAGTGATTTAGAAGTAGCTAAAACTCTGTAGACGGACGTTAGCCGCTAGCTAACTATGTTTTGTAGCACCACTAAGTTTTATAGCTTCAGGTTTCAAGGTTTCAATGGTTACTCTCAAGTGTTTATTATTTTTTAAATCCTGTAAGTCGACCAGCTGCTGGGGTAGTGACCTGGTGTGTCAGCATGTCTGTGATCTTCTATTAGTTATTTTTTTTAATGTTTTATATATTATTTTTTAATCATTATTAATATTTTTATTGTGTTATTATTATTTATTTATTTATTTATTTATTTTTATTTATTTTTTTCCTCCCTCAGGGCAGTTGCAGGATTTTCCGTCTCCATCGTTGGGTTCCCTGCAGGCGGGGAGGGTGGTTCCCGAGTCCTTTGATTCCTAAAAAAAAGTGTAGGTCCCCTTTAAGTCACATCGATCTATAGCTATGAGGTAATGTTAGCAAGTAAGACCAGATGTTTTAGTCGGATCTTACGGGGGTTCAATGTGGAATTCCCTATGCAAAAAAATACATAACACAATTTGTGGATAAAATGATACACTGTTCCAAACACTGATTTTTGTATGTAATATTTTGCTGGCCGCATGTCTTAAAGTGGTGTTTCTTACACCGCCATTTACCAGTGACATATAGATACAACGGCATGAACAAAATGTCATGCACGCGTCTCTTCGGGTTGTTGTTTTTGCCGCGTTTGTGCCAGTCTGCAACTCTTGCCGGACCCCCTGCTGCTGGGCTCAGTTAGCAACAGTGGCTAATCATGGCAAATGAGAGCTAGCGGGGAGGCGAGATTGGCGTGAGTTGGCATTAACGGGTGCATTAGCAAGTGTTGGGCAATTACTTTAATGATGTAAATTGGACCGAGATTTCCCTCCGCACAGGAAGTGAAGGGGAGAAATGTAACAATGATTATGATTAGGCGGCTAATTATAGTATCAGCTCAGCGCTGCACATATGCTTAGGCAGTCTGTTTATTTAGATGGCAGGGATGTGCTGATTGCAGCGTTTTGCAGTGTGCTCGTGTGTGTGTGTGTGTGTGTGTGTGTGCGTGTGCGTGTGCGTGTGCGTGTGCGTGTGCGTGTGCGTGTGCGTGTGTGTGTGTGTGTGTGTGTGTGTGTGTGTGTAAAATAGATAGAGGGTGGGAAGGAGCTTAAAAAAACGTCTCAAAGCCATCTACCTTTGATAGATGTTGCCTATTTACCAACCGTGTACATAAGTCATATTTGCGCCATGCTCAAAGAAAATCTCCACTTTATGATGATTATGACGTTTTTAGTATTCTCGTGGAAGCTCTGTTATGTCTGTTGTTCTTTCAACATTTTTGGATGGGTGGAAAACAAAAAAACGGAATTGATGTTCTATTTGTTTTATAACAGGCAGACTTAAAAGTAGACACTAGATGGCGGTAAACGCACATAGTCAGAGCTCATTGTTAAATTATTGTGCTTTTTAACTTAATTGTAACTAACAACTGTAATAATTAAGGATAATTATAAAGAAAAATAATCAACGTTTTTTTAATCGTCTGCTATTTTGTATTTTTTTTTTAATTTAAAGGACAATGTAACATTAAAAGCAGTATAAAAACAATATTACAGTAATATTGTACATGCTAATTGGAATGTGTTATATATTGTATATATTATATAAAAATATAATATAATATAATAATATAATATATCTATACACTGTATATATAATATGTATATATTACATATATTTTATATTGCTACTATTGTACATTTTTAGTCTAATTAATACCTGCATTATCCTTTCCATCCTTACCCTTTCAGTGCTTTGAAACTGAAACTGAGCTTTTTAGTATTCTTGTGGAAGCTCTGGCATGTCTGTTGTTGCCTTCCATTTCTGTCTCATTTACAACATTTTTGGATGGGTGAAAAAAAAAACAGAATTGATGTTCTACTTGTTTTATAACAGGCAGACTTAGAAGTAGACACTAGATGGCGATAAACACACATAGTCAAAGCTCATTGTTAAATTATTGTGCTTTTTAACTTAATTATAACTAACAACTGTAATAATTAAGTGAAGTGAATTATATTTATATAGCGCTTTTCTCAAGTGACTCAAAGCGCTTTACATAGTGAAACCCAATATCTAAGTTACATTTAAACCAGTGTGGGTGGCACTGAGAGCAGGTGGGTAAAGTGTCTTGCCCAAGGACACAACAGCAGTGACTAGGATGGTGGAAGCGGGGATCGAACCTGGAACCCTCGAGTTGCTGGCACGGCCACTCTACCAACCGAGCTATACCGCTATTAAGGATAATTATAAAGAAAAAGATTGTCTGCTGTTTTGTAATTGTTTTAAATTTAAAAGACAATTTAATGTAATGTAACATTAAAAACAGTATAAAACAATATTGTACATGGTAATTGGGATTTGCTATATATTGTATATTTTATATAAAAATATAATATAATATAATAATATAATATATCAGCATATATTATACACTGTATATATAATATGTATATATATATATATATTATATATATTATATTTTAAAGTTAAAGTTAAAGTACCAATGATTGTCACACACACACTAGGTGTGGTGAAATTATCCTCTGCATTTGACCCATCACCCTTGATCACCCCCTGGGAGGTGAGGGGAGCAGTGAGCAGCAGCAGTGGACACGCCCGGGAATCATTTTTGGTGATTTATCCCCCAATTCCAACCCTTGATGTGGTGTGCCAAGCAGGGAGGTAAAGGGTCCCATTTTTTATAGTCGTTGGTATGACTCGGCTGGGGTTTGAACTCACAACCTACCGATCTCAGGCTCCAGCACCCCCCACGACCCTGAAAGGGACAAGCGGTAGAAAATGGATGGATGGATATTGCTACTAATGTACATTTTTAGTATACTTAATACCTGCATGAGTATCCTTTCCATTCATACCCTTTCCATCCTTACCCTTTCAATGCTTTGAAACTGAAACTGAGCTTTTTAGTATCCTTGTGGAAGCTCTGGCATGTTGTTCTTTCATGCCTTCTATTTGTCTTTCATTTACAAAATTTTTGGATGGGTGAAAAAAAATACAGAATTGATGTTCTACTTGTTTTATAACAGGCAGATTTAAAAGTAGACACTAGATGGCGGTAAACGCACATAGTCAAAGCTCATTGTTAAATTACTGTGCTTTTTAACTTAATCATAACTAACAACTGTAATAATTAATAAAGAAAAATAATCATTTTTTTTTAAATGTCTGCTATTTTAATAATAATAATAATGCATTTTATTTGGTATAGTGCTTTTCAGAGCACTCAAATACGCTTTACAGGATACAAAAAAATAAAATATAAAACAGTTCAAAGTAATACTATAAAATACAGGAAGTATAAAAGCAGTACATTGTAAAATACATAATAATACTAGACATTTACAAGACATTTACAATATTTTTGTATTTTTTTTTTATTTAAAGGAAAATTTAATGTAATGCAACATTAAAAACAATATAAAACAATATTACAGCTGTTACATATAATGTAATATTGTACATGGTAATTGTTATATATTGTATATATTTGTCTGTTGTTCTTTTATGTTTTCTATTTCTCTTTAATTTACTATTGGATGCGTAAAAAAATACCGAATTTATGTTTTACTTGTTTTATAACTGGCAGAATTAAAAGTATACACTAGATGGCGGTAAACACACATAGTCAAAACCTCATTGTTAAATTACTGTGCTTTTTAACTTAATTTTAACTAACGACTGTAATAATTAATAATTAAGAAAAAGAATGAATTTTTTTTTAAATGTCTGCTATTTTGTATTGTTTTAAATTTGAAGGACAATTTAATGTAATGTAACATTAAAAACAGTATAAAAACAATATTACAGTATATGTAATATTGTACATGGTAATTGTTGTATATTGTATATCTTATTTAAAAATATAAAATAATATAATAATATAATATATCACTATTCACTGTATACATCATATGTATATATTACATATATTAACTGCATTATCCTTTCCATCCTTTCCTTTCAGTGCTTTGAAACTGAAACTGTGCTTTTTAGTATTATTGTGGAAGATCTGTCTGTTGTTCTTTTATGTCTTCTATTTTTCTTTCTGTACTTGGGTGTGGAAAGTTGTTCAACTTTGGCATTCCACTTAGACCCGGAGATGACACGAAAAGACGATTGTTTCGTTTTTGTTTTTTCCTGTGTGAGAATTAATTTTTCATCTAAACGGGAAGATATACACATCCCATCAGTCAGCAATACTATAAGAGCAGACATTGTACAGTAAGTGATTGTTTTATCATGTTTGTTGTCTGTATTTTAAAATTGCTATTTGCTGGATTTGCTATTTGTCAGAATAATTGAATCTAAGTCATCACAAAAGCTGTCTTTTATTTACCAATAAAAAGGCTTCTAAAACTCCACTGTGTCGGATGGGGAGTGACATGAAGGTGTCGGTTTCTTTGATGTACTGTAATCCACAGGAAGATTTTGTCTTGACCCGAGATCTACAAAGCGGAGAGGAAGCAGGGCCTGACCCCCCTCCAGGCACCTTTTCTTTGAACTGTTTTGTGACCGAGGGCAACGGCTGTTTACGACCCCCCTCCCTTACAAACAGCTGTTGCCATGTAATCAGGGAAAGTCCAAATAAAAGAGGAGGCGTACAATCTTTCGTCAGAGCGTGGTGGGACACTGTACAAGGGTACACAAATGTAATTACGTCTCTGTTTGATTCCTTGCTTCTTTGTCTGTTTAATAGATGTCATCATCATCACGGCGTGGCGAAGTTGGTAGAGTGGCCGTGCCAGCAATCAGAGGGTTGCTGGTTACTGGGGTTCAATCCCCACCTTCTACCATCCTAGTCACATCCGTTGTGTCCTTGGGCAAGACACTTCACCCCTTGCTCCTGATGGCTGCTGGTTAGCGCCTTGCATGGCAGCTCCCGCCATCAGTATGTGAATGTGTGTGTGAATGGGTGAATGTGGAAATACTGTCAAAGCGCTTTGAGTACCTTAAAGGTAGAAAAGCGCTATACAAGTATAACCCATTTATTTATTTATCATTTATCAGTGTTTGAACCTAGCTTATAAAATGTGTAGCTCAGCCTCCATATATTCAGGCTCAAAAATATAAGGTTCTGGATATTATTTGTCCAGAAGTAGTTAAAATGAGCAGTGGAATAGTGCCACCGTATGTTTAAAATGAGCAACATGCTCATTTTAAGATCATTTTAAGCTAATTTTAAGATTGTTTTAAGCTCATGCTCATAGACACATGACATGTTATTATGAATGTGCCTGCTACCGCATTACATATATATTTACAACGTGTATATAAATGTGTATGGATGTTTTTTAGAGCGCTTTATAGGCGGAATACATCGAATTCCACTACCTTTGTTGTTAGCTGACTTTTGCTAGTGTTTATTTATGAGTTAGAATGCATTACAAAAGAAAAAAAAAAACACGTGTCGTTGTCTCACATAGGGGTTGGGATTGAATCCAAAACTCCAGGAAAAGTGCAGTTCCCCTTCCCTTTCAGGCTCAGCATTGCCAGGAGGTGTGAACGTGAGCGTGGCATCCATGGCACATCCTCGCTACTCCACAATGAGATTGCCGACAGCCAAGAAGCTGGTGACACAAGTGGTTTCAGTCAAAAGTGACAAGACGTTCTGTTCAAGCACAGCGCTGCCAGCGTCCCCCAAGTCTCTCCTATTGTTTTGAAATGTTTTTTTATGGAACTGGGGGACAATTATGGTGTGAATACTCCTTTTTTTTTTCTATTTCTACAAAACCCAAAGCCAGTGAAGTTGTCACGTTATGTAATTCGTAAATTAAAACAGAATTCAATAATAAGAAAATCCTTTTCACCTTACAGTATATTCAATTGAATAGACTGCAAAGATAATGTATTTAATGTTCGAACTGAGACACATTTTTATTTTTTTGCAAATAATCATTAACTTAGAATTTAATTGCAGCAACACGTTGCAAAAAAGTTGGCACAGAGGCATTTTTTACCACTGTGTTACATGGCCTTTCCTTTTAACAACACTCAGTAAACGTTTGGAAACTGAGGAGACAAATTTTTGATGATTTTCAGGGGGAATTATTTCCCATTCTTGCTTGATGTACAGCTTAAGTTGTTCAACAGTCGTCGTATTTTAGGCTTCATAATGCGCCACACATTTTCAATGGGAGACAGGTCTGGACTACAGGCAGGCCAGTCTAGTACCCGCACTCTTTTACTATGAAGCCACACTGTTGTAACACATGGCTTGGCATTGTCTTGCTGAAATAAGCAGGGGCGTCCTTGATAACGTTGCTTTGATGGCAACATATGTTGCTCCAAAACCTGTATGTACCTTTCAGCATTAATGGTGCCTTCACAGATGTGTAAGTTACCCATGCCTTGGGCACTAATACACCCCCATACCATCACAGATGCTGGCTTTTCAACTTTGCGCCTATAACAATCCGGATGGTTCTTTTCCTCTTCGTTCCGGAGGACACGACATAAACAGTTCCTCATAAACAATTTGAAATGTAGACTCATCAGACCACAGAACACTTGTCCACTTTGCATCAGCAGAGCTCGGGCCCAGCAAAGCCGGCGACGTTTCTGGGTGTTGTTGATAAATGGCTTTCGTTTTGCATAGTCGAGTTTTAACATACACTTCCAGATGTAGCGACAAACTGTAGTTACTAACAGTGGTTTTCTGAAGTGTTCTTGAGCACATGTGGTGATATCCTTTACACGCCGATGTTGCTTTTTGATGCAGTACCGCCTGAGGGATCAAAGGTCACAAGCATTCAATGTTGGTTTTCAGCCTTGCCGCTTACGTGCAGTGATTTCTCCAGATTCTCTGAACCTTTTGATGATATCACAGACCGTAGATGGTGAAATCCCTAAATGCTTTGCAATAGCTCGTTAAGAAATGTTGTTCTTAAACAATTTGATCACGCATTTGTTAACAAAGTGGTGACCCTCGCCCCGTCCTTGTTTGTGAATGACTGAGCATTTCATGGAAGCTGATTTTATACCCAATCATGGCACCCACCTGTTCCCAATTGTGGGATGTTCCAAAGAAGTGTTTGATGAGCATTTCTCAACTTTCTCAGTCTTTTTTGCCACTTGTGCCAGCTTTTTCGAAACATGTTGCAGGCATCGATTTCCAAATGAGCTAATGTTTGCAAAAAATAACAACGTTTTCCAGTTCGAACATTAAGTATCTTGTCTTTGCAGTCTATTCAATTGAATATAGGTTGAAAATAATATGCAAATCATTGTATTCTGTTTTTATTTACGATTTACACAACGTGCCAACTTCACTGGTTTTGTATTTACAGACAGATGCATGAGACCTCCTGATCTTTCCACACATTCATCAGAGGTGCATCTAAAACATGCTGACTTGGAGAAAAAAGAACTACGCCGACGACTCGTGAACTAACTGATCTTTTGTTGCCATAGTGCGAATCGTGTCTAGACCAAATGTTTGTCTCCATGGTAACTCAACATTGTTTATTGACACGGTGAAAGCTGTTTTATGAACGGTATTAATGTGGATGCTATTTAAAGGTTTTGTCCGCGCGTCGGATTACACGGAGAGCGTGTGTGACCTCGATGTTGCAGAGCGGGATTCCGTGACGGAACAAGAGAGCAAAGAGCACCTCTGTGTTCTCCGCTGTGTGTGCCAAATCAAGGGGGAGCCCAGCAACCTTTAACCCGTCTGCAGAAGGATCCGGTTTAAACACAACCGGGCCGTCTCTCTTGCAGAAAAGCCCTCATGCAGCCACTTTTCGCTGTCCTTCAAAAGTGTTTCAGACTATTCCTCTTATTTAACTGATCAGAGGTCGGCTGATGAGCTGCCGAGTCCAGCCGATCTTTAACTCAGCTGTGTTTACATAGTGACGGATTGTACTCGCGTAGAAGATTTCCATGCCCCCTTGGAGGAGCATGGAAATCTTGCCAGAACACCGGTTTGAATTTTGCAGCCAGTTGCAACGAGCGTGTCGCCTATCCACAGTGTGAAGCCGCATGTAAAATACAAGTTGTGGAGGGGGGCGTGGCCTGCGGGTCTGCCGCGGAACGGGGTGTGCAAGGACCGGCCTCGAAGACAGCGACAGGTGAGTAGATGGCCCAGGTGGGCCTTTGTTATCTAATCACCTGTTGCCTTTATTAGCAGCAGCCGGCATGAGACACGGTGGTTGGAGTTGGGAGTTGGAGAAAGTGAGCGACACACGTCAAAAAGACTGCTGAAAAAGCAATCCAGACTGTTGGATGAAAATAAAAAGACTGTATTTCAAACTGTCTACCCTTTTACCATTTATTTAACCAGGTAAAGACTCATTAAGATTACAATCTCTTTTTCAAGAGCGACCTGACAAAGTTACAATAATAATTACAACAAGACAATACAACAGAACAACAGCAGTCATACCGCAACAGGTCAAGAATAATTTAAAAACGATGAAGTCATAATTAAATTTAAAAGCAAGTACATTTCCCAAGAGAACTGGTTTCTCAATTTTTTTTTAAATGGACTTAAACGCCCCCAAAGTGATCAATTCTGGTAGACTCAGATCTTTCTGGGTGTCATTCTAAAGACAAAATAAACACATTCTGCATTAGAACACCACACACACAAAAAAAAAAAACCTTGAATATGCAATTTAGGTAGAAATTGCGTGTGGATGCAAAAATGCGTAAGTCGAACTTAAATGCTAATATTAGTAATTAAGTAAGTACATTTTATTTATGAAGCGCTTTTCACCGATAAAATCACAAAGTGCAGTACAAAACATAGGTGAATTAAAACAACAATTCAATTAAAACAACAGGGGCAACATCATAAAAATGATGCAAAATAGATTAAAAATATAGTTAAAAGGTTAAATAACTAACAGCTTTATTAAGAAGAGAGGTCTTTAAATGTCTTGTAAAAGTGTCAACACAGTCAAGCTCACATGCTAACAGCATATGTGAGCTTTTCAACTAGTCAAGTACCAAGTTATATGACTATGAAGAAAAAGCATGTAGAATTTGCTAAAAAAAAAAAAAAAAAAAAGTTAGCATGCTAACAGTTAGCATATATCAAGTACAAAATGATAAGACTCTGAGGGGTTTGGCTTCAAATTCTCATTGAGTGGCCAATGTTACTATAGTATTGATATTTTTAGTGTGTTTAGTGTTTTAGACATTTATATGGCTGAAAATGCTAAATTTAGGGGAATTATTATGTAAAATATGCTTTTTTTACACAGAGCTAATATGTGGATGTTGTGTCCAGATAGTTTTACATATTGGGTCTAGTATCTTTAATGCACAAAATGTATCGAAATGGCCCGTGTGGCCGTCAATTTTTGGAAAAAGTTTGGACACCTGTGGTATAGAATATTTATGGTACATTGTCTAACTACGAAGTCACCATGAAAACGCTAAAACATACCGATGTAGTGAGTTCACATTATACACCAAAGAATTTAAGTTATTAAGAGAGTTCCGGTGGGACGGTTTTTCACGGGACACATTTTTGTTGTTGTTTCCGGGTGAGAAGATGCTGCTCCGTTATTGATTGATTTGACGCTTCTTCCACTCCCGTCCTTGCACGCTACACCGCTACAACAAAGATGACGGGGAGAAGACACTGCCGAAGGTGAGCCACGTAAATAAGACTGCCCACAAAACAGCACAGAAAGCGGCTTGAAGATGATCTGTAATACATAATCTATGCAACATTTTGACCAAAGAACCACCATTACATGTTATGTAGACCACAAGGAAGTGTTTTACATTTAGAAAAAAAAATCATAATAATAGGACTCCTTTAATGCGCCCTATAATCTGGTCCGCCTTATATATGAAAAAAGATCAAAAATAGATAATTAATCGGCAGTGCGCCTTTCATCCGGTGCGCCCTATGGTCCGGAAAATACGGTACTGGTTCAGCAGAAACAGAGCCAAGGCAGCATTGGCCGAAAATCCCTCCTTGTCTTTGAGCTCACACCAGCAAGTGAAAGCTGTCCTTTTGGGCTCCGTTTTTCTATTTCTGTCTCCTCAGGCAAAACTTTTCGTTTCTTTGGCTGTTTTTGAGCTTCGGCCATGATAGCAGTAATTGCTCTTTTAGTTTTTCTAGCGGCACGTAGACGTTCGCATCGACTCCCTTCTTTTTAACGAACGGGGAAAGGGGGAGTGACGTATGCCATAAAGCATGTCAGCACAATGTCATTTTTATTTGTGAAAGCGATACAGACCCCTTCAGGTGTCAACCAGTTGTAAGTCCAATTATCATCCCAAAAGTCATTAATATACGTTATGAAGGTTGAAAAGTTATTTAGTGCTGCTTTAAAGGGGAACATTATCACAATTTCAGAATGGTTAAAACCATTAAAAATCAGTTCCCAGTGGCTTATTATAATTTTCGAAGTTTTTTTCAAAATTTTATCCATCACGCAATATCCCTAAAAAAAGCTTCAAAGTGCCTGATTTTAACCATCGTTATAAACACCCGTCCATTTTCCTGTGACGTCACATAGTGAAGCCAACACAAACAAACATGGCGGAAAGAACAGCAAGCTATAGCGACATTAGCTCGGATTCAGACTCGGATTTCAGCGGCTTAAGCGATTCAACAGATTACGCATGTATTGAAACGGATGGTTGTAGTGTGGAGGCAGGTAGCGAAAACGAAATTGAAGAAGCAACTGAAGCTATTGAGCCATATCGGTTTGAACCGTATGCAAGCGAAACCGACGAAAACGACACGACAGCCAGCGACACGGGAGAAAGCGAGGACGAATTCGGCGATCGCCTTCTAACCAACGATTGGTATGTGTTTGTTTGGCATTAAAGGAAACTAACAACTATGAATTAGGTTTACGGCATATGAAATACATTTGGCAACAACATGCACTTTGAGAGTGCAGACAGCCCAATTTTCATCAATTAATATATTCTGTAGACATACCCTCATCCGCGCTCTTTTCCTGAAAGCTGATCTGTCCAGTTTTGGAGTTGATGTCAGCAGGCCAGGGAAGCTAGGGTCGATAGGGGGTTTAGCTCGCTCGTCTGCGGGAACAAACTGCCGCCATTGCTTGCCGTGCTAGTGAGGTCCTTTGTCCCTGAATTGCTCACACACTCTGGCAGATTTAATTGGGGTCTGGCGGCAGATTTCTTTGACTTCATCGTTGGAAATGCATCTGCTTTGAGTGTCGCAGGATATCCACACATTCTTACCATCTCTGTCGTAGCATAGCTTTCGTCGGTAAAGTGTGCGGAACAAAGGTCCAATTTCTTGCCACTTTCGCATCTTTGGGCCACTGGTGCAACTCGAATCCGTCCCTGTTCGTGTTGTTACACCCTCCGACAACACGCCGACGAGGCATGATGTCTCCAAGGTACGGAAAACAGTCGAAAAAACGGAAAATAACAGAGCTGATTTGACTCGGTGTTTGAGAAAATGGCGGATTGCTTCCCGATGTGACGCCACGAATATTAGAAAGGCGTTTAATTCGCCAAAATTCACCCATTTAGAGTTGGGAAATCGGTTAAAAAAAATATATGGTCATTTTTCTGCAACATCAAGGTATATATTGACGCTTACATAGGTCTGGTGATAATGTTCCCTTTTAAACATACTTGGCCAATAAAGCTGATTCTGAAATTCCTTATTGTGGTTCTAGTTCTGAGTCAGCCGTGCTGGTCTCAAAACCAGTTTGCCCTTCAAAGCTTCAAGGTGTGAAGGTAGTGCATTAGAAAAAGTGAAGGACAGGTGGGAGGACTGTAGGGGACCGATGCACAAAGCTGCATCGTAGTGCAATCCACCTTCCACCTGACCCTAGAATGTCAATGGATGTAATGCATTGAAATTGGAGGACAGGCAAGGTGGAGGACTGGAGGTGGGCCAGGGCACCTAGGACAGAGGACACTAGCACAGCACTTGGACATCCCAAAGGCAGGGAGGAGTGGACCAGGAGTGAACCATTGCCAAGTCCGAAATCTTCCATGAAGTCCTGTATAAATGAGCAAATTTGGACGTTTTTGCATTGTTGTGACTATCCTCTCTCCCAGAGTCAGCTGGGATAGGCTCCGATCAGGATAAGTAAGTAGGACATTAATGAATGAATGAACGTCTGTGCTGCTGATAAGTGCTTCTTCATGCAAATCAGAGTGTGACTTCCACTCGCTGCAGCTGCCCGTCCATGATTGGTGGTGCCCTTTTGTCCAGATTGGCCCGCTCACCCGCGCCCAGCAAGACCGGCCTGCCACGCCACCAGATGATTGGATGCAAGGACGCCGATCGGCTCGCCCATTTGTCCTTACGGGTTTTATGAATTCATAACAGTTATGCCAATCTCACTTTGTTACTATTGGTAAATATTTAAAGGGGAACTGCACTTTTTTTTGGGAATTTTACCTATCGTTCACAATCATTATGAGGGACAAGAAGACAAAAGTTTGTTTGTTTTTTGCTTTCTAACATGTACTAATCTGCTTGTTTTTGGTGGCTAACAATGCAGCTAATGGAAGCAATCAATTATACTTCAAAATCACTTTAAAAATCTGTTCAATACTTTATTAAGCTGTAGCAAAATTGTTATTGTAAGAGCAAATACTGAAAAATGCCAACCAAGGAAATCAAAAAGGTCAACCAGCGAACAGGATTTCTTTACAGAATCTCCTCTCTGGTCAAGAAAAGCACCATGAAGATTCTATCGGGAACTCTCATTCAACCCTTTTTCGATTACGCATCAATCAATCAATCAATCAATGTTTATTTATATAGCCCTAAATCACAAGTGTCTCAAAGGGCTGCACAAGCCACAACGACATCCTCGGTACAGAGCCCACATAAGGGCAAGGAAAAACTCACCCCAGTGGGACGTCGATGTGAATGACTATGAGAAACCTTGGAGAGGACCGCATATGTGGGTAATCCCTCCCCCCTCTAGGGAGACCGAATGCAATGGATGTCGAGTGGGTCTAACATAATATTGTGAGAGTCCAGTCCATAGTGGATCCAGCACAACAGTAAGAGTCCAGTCCACAGTGGGGTCAGCAGGAAACCATCCCGAGCGGAGACGGGTCAGCAGCGCAGAGATGTTCCCAACCGATACACAGGCGAGGGGTCCACCCCGGGTCCCGACCCCGGACAGCCAGCACCCCATCCATGGCCACCGGACCTGTGTGTCTCCCCCTCCACAAGGGATAGGGGGGAGCAGAGGAGAAAAGAAAAGAAACGGCAGATCAACTGGTCTAAAAAAAAGGGGGCTATTCAAAGGCTAGAGTATACAAATGAGTTTTAAGATGGGACTTAAATGTTTCTACTGAGGTAGCATCTCTAACTGTTACCAGGAGGGCATTCCATAGTACTGGAGCCCCAATAGAAAACGCTCTATAGCCCGCAGACTTTTTTTGGGCTCTGGGAATCACTAATAAGCCGGAAGCATGCACCTCCTGGTACCCTAGCACCTCCAAAACCCTCAAATTTAGACTCCAAACATTCCAGAACAAGCTAGTCAGGTTACTTCTAGACCTCCACCCCAGATCACACCTCACTCCTACCCACTTCTCCAAAGTGGGCTGGCTCAGGGTGGAGGACAACAACTTGCACTGAGCCTAGTCTATAAAATTTGCTGCAACCCCCTGATACCAAAGTACATGTCAAACTACTTCCAGAACGTAAATGACCGCCATAACCACAACACCAGGGGGAGCTCCACTAACCACGTTAAACCCAGATTCCGATCAAACGAAGGTCTTAACTCATTCTCCTTCTATGTCACATCAATATGGGATGCACTCTCAACAAGTGTAAAATAAAGTGCATCTCTATCCTCCTTCAAACCGCACTAAAAGAACACCTCCAGGCAACTACAACCCTAGAATAACACCCTCCCCCCACCACATCCCACCTCCCCGGATTGTAAATAATCAAATGTATATACTTGTTCTTAGGCTTTCTGAGCTCACTATGTTCACTGCTCGTTGTACATATCCTACCAAGTCAGACCTACACTGTTTCAAAGTCCATTTCTCAGATGATATAATTGTTGATGACTGAAGTGCTGATATCAACCAAACCTAACCCCCCCACCCCAAACCCCTCCACATCCCACCCCCCGGATTGTAAATAATGTAAATAATTAAATGTATATACTCTGATGATTAACTTGTGTGATGACTGTTTTATGCTGATAGTATATATTTGTACCATGATTTGATTAACGTGGACCCCGACTTAAACAAGTTGAAAAACTTATTCGGGTGTTACCATTTAGTGGTCAATTGTACGGAATATGTACTGTACTGTGCAATCTACTAATAAAAGTTTCAATCAATCAATCAATCAATACTGAGGAACTAGCGTAGTAACGCATAGCCATGCTACGGTATTAGCTGTAAATGCTAGCTCTGGCAAAAGATAAGCTAGCTTCTATGTCGACACGAAAATAATATAATCCAGTGCGCCTTATATATGAAAAAATGGGTTTTTGCAACTTACTGCGAGGATTGTTCTCCCAGGACGCAAACGGACAATTACTTACTTGAAGGTAGGAACATATTTATTAATTAATAAATCCGACACAGGACAAAAATCAGGAACTAAAACAAAAGGAAAGTGTGCCGATTGCATGAGAGGCTAAGGGACATAAAACTTAAAGCAGGAAACATACGCTAACACTTAGCCTGAACTATGGACATGAAACAAACAAAACTTACCGTGGCAAGAAACGCACAACATGAACTAAGCATGAACCAATCACATGACACAAGCAATGACACCAGGACGACTAACTGGCAAAGACAGGCTTAAATAATAGTCTCTGATTAGAGCAAGTGCGTGTCCCGAACACATGAGGCAGGTGAAACTAATCAGTCGTCATGGAAACTAAAACAAACAAGGATGCACAAAAACAGGAACTATGGAGTCTTAAAGGGGACCATTATCACAATTTCAGAAGGGTTAAAACCATTAAAAATCAGTTCCCAGTGGCTTATTTTATTTTTCAACGTTTTTTTCAAAATTTTACACATCACGCAATATCCCTAAAAAAAGCTTCAAAGTGGCTGATTTTAACCATCGTTATAAACACCCGTCCATTTTCCTGTGACGTCACATAGTGATGCCAATACAAACAAACATGGCGCATAGAACAGAAAGCTATAGCGACATTAGCTCGGATTCAGACTCGGATTTCAGCGGCTTAAGCGATTCAACAGATTACGCATGTATTGAAACGGATGGTTGTAGTGTGGAGGCAGGTAGCGAAAACGAAATTGAAGAAGAAACTGAAGCTATTGAGCCATATCGGTTTGAACCGTATGCAAGCGAAACCGACGAAAACGACACGACAGCCAGCGACACGGGAGAAAGCGAGGACGAATTCGGCGATCGCCTTCTAACCAACGATTTGTATGTGTTTGTTTGGCATTAAAGGAAACTAACAACTATGAACTAGGTTTACAGCATATGAAATACATTTGGCAACAACATGCACTTTGAGAGTGCAGACAGCCCATTTCAGGCGCGCTAAGAACATATATTTTTCCACGATTTCAGCACTCAGGTTAACCATACCTAAATAGACACAAAATACTGCATTACACAAGACTACCCGAATGTACTCGAATGATTGAAAAAAATAAATGTTTTTAAGCTAAATTATTGGTAAAGACAGTTTATTTATAATAATTTACGTAAAACCGTGAGTAATGAATAAAGTTTTCATCAATTAATACATTATGTAGACATACCCTCATCCGCTCTCTTTTCCTGAAAGCTGATCTGTCCAGTTTTGGAGTTGATGTCAGCATCTGCTTTGAGTGCCGCAGGATATCCACACATTCTTGCCATCTCTGTCGTAGCATAGCTTTCGTCGGTAAAGTGTGCGGAACAAACGACTGACCATTTCCTCGGCTTTCCCCACAGCCTCGTATTTTGAACAAATTTCGTCCAATTTCGTGCCACTTTCGCATCTTTGGGCCACTGGTGCAACTTGAATCCGTCCCTGTTCGTGTTGTTACACCCTCCGACAACAACAAACTGACGAAAGTGAGAAAATGGCGGATTGCTTCCCGATGTGACGTCACGAGAGCGAATAATAGAAAGGCGTTTAATTCGCCAAAATTCACCCATTTAGAGTTCGGAAATCGGTTAAAAAAATATATGGTCTTTTTTCTGCAACATCAAGGTACATATTGACGCTTACACAGGTCTGGTGATAATGTTCCCCTTTAAACTAACAGAAAATAACAAAAAACACGATCCAGACCACACAGATCATGACAAAAACAGACCATTCATCCGCAGTGGGCCTTAAAACCCGAAGCGCCCTATGGTCCGGAAAATACGGTACATTGTTTTGTGTGCATTGCTGTGCTCTTGTGTTAGTGCACTTGTGGGTCTGTGTGTGTTGTTTTGTGAAAGGTGATTGCGGGCACTTGCACCTGCTTTCCTGTGAGCTTTGCAGGATGTCAGTTTGATGTGACTTGTTTTGCCCCTGTGGACTCTGGTGGAAGTGTGAGCCGTCTTCTCTTGCTATTTCGTTATTTCCTTTATATCTTCCGGTTATTCTCCTATTCTTGTCCTTTTTTTGTCAGTTTAATAACCCTTCAAGATCTATCCATCGGGTCTCTCTTTCTTTCACTCCGTTATCCTTCCAGACTAAATGGTCATTTACATTCACAAGGTCTCCTGGATCTTTTTTTATTGTTGGTCCCTTTCTTCTTAACAAGGTTAAAAGGGTGGTCCACAGTTAATAGCTCTTTATCTAAATGTGCCACCTTTAAACGGTGGCTCCACAGAGAGTGGTGGAAATAGTTCAAACGAGTCATATTTCGGGTGGCGTTCATTTCGGGAATGATGAGAGTTGATTGGTGGCGAGGCCGTGTCACGGGGTTATGAGGAGGTCAACTGCCAAAGTAGATGTCAAAGGGTAAAGTAGGTTAATTGACAGTCTCGGAGAAAGTTGGTCAACACTAAGACAGTGGTAATTGATCCTAGCCAGGGTCAGCAATCCGCGGCTCTCGAGCATTTTAAAAAAATATTTGAAAATGGAAAAAAATAGGGAGAAATAAATTTTTTTGTTTAAGTATGTTTTTTGTATGAGGACAAACATGACAGAAAGAAAGCCCCACTGTTGAATATGTTTGTGTGTATGCTTCACTGATGAGAGCATTTGGTGAACATTGTTTTATCCTACTCATTTTGGCGGTTCTTGAACTCACCATAGTGTGGACTGTGACGCAACAATCTTCCACTTCTCCTTTGTCTCATTTTGTCCACCACAAGTTTTATACTGTGCCTGAACTCCGGGTTTGTGATTAAGGGCTATATAAATAAACTTTGATTGATTGATTGATATTCTGAACAAGCACACGTGTGGTTTACTTCAAGTGAACATTATATATCAAAATACGTGACCCCTACAGACAATGTGGGTGCAGTAGGGATCTGATGTCCTTTGTGAGAAAAAAACTGCTGGCAGAGTTTTGGTTCATCCGTCCCCTTGGTGGGAACGCTGAACTGATTCATAACCTCTGCGATGGAACATTTATGCTGGGAAGGTGGCGGTCACTTTCAGCATGACAATGCTCTCATCTGTATCCACCAGAGGAGGACAGGAGGCTGAGTGAGCTGCTGACAGGCTGAAACCAAGAAGCACAAGTGTGTGCAGGAAATGTTTTAAACACAACGTGTGAATTAATGTGTTTATCAGGTTGTCCCGACAAATGTGATGAGTGAGGAAGAGGTGGATATTCCATACCATCACTCTCCCTAAAAGTATTTTAAAGAGAGAAGAAAACGTTGTGTTTGTGTACATACTTTGTACGCAGTAGAACTTAAAATAATATATGTTGTTAGCAAACTGTTATGCCCATTTGATTGTAGACTCTTACTGACACCTTGTGGCGATATGAAAATACTACGCTTCATTTGTTTGGGCATTTCCGGGTTGACGATGTCAGTTCGGTTCATGAGACAATTGAGAAGTCACACGTTGTGTTAGCTCTTACAAGCCTTGGAAAAGATAAGTATGTAAGTAAACTGTTCAACTTGTTTATGTAACTCAATATTAAGGTGGAAAGTGGTTAAATTTGATACTAGGATGTTTATTGAAAAACGATTTTTGTGCACTGTTTTAATGGATGTTTTGTTGACTTAAACTGGCGTATATTTCCACCATCGAAATAGTTTCAACGCTCAGCATTATTTGTTTGATGATAGTAATAATGATGATAGATAATGTGCATGTGTTTTGACTAGAGAGACTTAAGAGGGGAGAGGGTTTTGTCGGGAGGGCAGACCATCTTGGCGGCGCAATAGAATGTTCTATGCTGGACTGGTCTGAATATATATGCAAAGCTTTGCAAATATATTACAAAATACCTATTCTGTCTCTGGTGGTTTTTCAACTCAGCTTTAAGTGTCGTAAAGAGCTTGGGAGCGACTTGTGACTTGAATTCCCTGGGAGGAACAACTGGTCCAAAACGCAACAGTATTGTATATTTGTGTGAAGCTAATATTTACATATTGTGTATTATATTTCAGTATGTTATTTGAATCACATAGCTTATACATTTGTCATTGTGTCTATTTCAGTTGTACAGATAAAAGTCCAGTGCAAGACAAAAGTAAAGATAGGAAAAATACAAACCAAGATCAACAACAATAAAGAGCCTAAATGGATCCATCTGCTTTGGAACTTTATTAGAACGTCTTGGATTGTTTGCTAGCTGTCTGCCAAACTGTATAACCTCAACACATATAGTGAGGGCAGAATAGCAAACATTTTACGACTGAATTTACTGCAGCCATGAGCCTTTTTAACTCTTTAGAATAGGGGTGTGCCGATCGAATGGCCACCGATCAGAATCGGACGATTTTTGTGCAGAAGTACGTGATTAAATGCCGATTAATGTTTTGTAATTCCAATCACAAAGGTTGACACCGTATTTATTTTTAGTCCCCCGGCTGACAAGCGGCTAGCAGCTAATTGCGTGTCTCCATATAAAGTGTGGAGCCCCTGGCCTAAGGTGAATAATCGTCACCACCATTACGGCAAATAAACTGCATGTCTTAGTGGAGGACCGGGCTAAACATGTTTCACACCGAGCGCAAGCCAGGAGCAGGCATGCTAACTGCTAAACTCGCTTGAAACAACACCAAGAAATAAATACCTAGTAAAGTTTAAAGGGGAACATTATCACCAGACCTATGTAAGCGTCAATATATACCTTGATGTTGCAGAAAAAAGACCATATATTTTTTTAACCGATTTCCGAACTCTAAATGGGTGAATTTTGGCAAATTAAACGCCTTTCTATTATTCGGGAAGCAATCCGCCATTTTCTCACTTTCGTCGGTGTGTTGTCGGAGGGTGTAACAACACGAACAGGGACGGATTCAAGTTGCACCAGTGGCCCAAAGATGCGAAAGTGGCAAGAAAGTGGACGAAATTTGTTCAAAATACGAGGCTGTGGGTAAAGCCGACGAAATGGTCAGTCGTTTGTTCCGCACACTTTACCGACGAAAGCTATGCTACGACAGAGATGGCAAGAATGTGTGGATATCCTGCGACACTCAAAGCAGATGCTGACATCAACTCCAAAACTGGACAGATCAGCTTTCAGGAAAAGAGAGCGGATGAGGGTATGTCTACAGAACATATTAATTGATGAAAACTTTATTCATTACTCGCGGTTTTACGTAAATTATTATACGTAAACTGTGTTTACCAATAATTTAGCTTAAAAACATTTATTTTTTTCAATCATTCGAGTACATTCGGGTAGTCTTGTGTAATGCAGTATTTTGTGTCTATTTAGGTATGGTTAACCTGAGTGCTGAAATCGTGGAAAAATATATGTTCTTAGCGCGCCTGAAATGGGCTGTCTGCACTCTCAAAGTGCATGTTGTTGCCAAATGTATTTAATATGCTGTAAACCTAGTTCATAGTTGTTAGTTTCCTTTAATGCCAAACAAACACATACCAATCGTTGGTTAGAAGGCGATCGCCAAATTCGTCCTCGCTTTCTACCGTGTCGTTTTCGTCGGTTTCGCTTGCATACGGTTCAAACCGATATGGCTCAATAGCTTCAGTTTATTCTTCAATTTCATTTTCGCTACCTGCCTCCACACTACAACCATCCGTTTCAATACATGCGTAATCTGTTGAATCGCTTATGCCGCTGAAATCCGAGTCTGAATCCGAGCTAATGTCGCTATACCTTGCCATACCCGCCATGTTTGTTTGTATTGGCATCACTATGTGACGTCACAGGAAAATGGACGGGTGTATATAACGATGGTTAAAATCAGGCACTTTGAAGCTTTTTTTAGGGATATTGCGTGATGGGTAAAATTTTGAAAAAAACTTCAAAAAATAAAATAAGCCACTAGGAACTGACTTTTAATGGTTTTAACCCTCCTGAAATTGTGATAATGTTCCCCTTTAAGGAGTATACATGGAAGCAGCTGAGATTGGTGGTGTCGATACTGTCATGTCTGTGTGATCATGTTTTGTTTTAGTCACGTTCGGTTTTGTTTTTGGACTTTTTGTGCACTTTTTGTTTTGTCACCATAGCAACCATTAGTTCTCACCTGTCACGTCACGCACCTGTTTCACATTTTGAGTCACGCACCTGCTTTCACTAATCATGTCTATAGTATTTAAGTTCATTGTTTTCAGTTTGTCGTTCTGCCGACATCCCACATTTATGCTCTGCACATTCCTGACACTTTTTTCATGTCCATCGTTCATGCTGCTCCTTTTGTCCATGCCAAGTAAGTTTTGTTTATTAGTGCCACAGTTAGTGTTTTTTGTTGTTCATAGTTTCTGCCTTTGTGCAAGTATTTGTTTTCATAGCCAAGTTGTTTCTCCGCCACTGTGCGCAAATTTTGTTTGTACTTTTTTTTGATAAAATTAAATAAATCATGTACTTACATTCCCGTCTCGCCCGAGCCAACTTTCCGTTGCATCCCGGAAAAGCAAACACCCAGGATCAAGTCTTGACAGATACTAAGGATAGTACAGTATACTATAGTGTAAGATTGATACTGAAGTGATTAGGTTGATGTTTTTAGTATATATATAAATATATTTGTATATATATATTTTTTTATGTTAAACTCAGGGATTACATTCCTAGAAAAAGGTGGATTTTCAGGGCAAAACTCAAATTATTTAAACAAGTAGATGTTTTTTGCTTTTGTTTAGTTATTGTGTATTATTCTTCTGGTCTTGTTTTATACTTAGACAAACTTTATTGATCCACAAGGGAACTTGTTCCACACAGTAGATTGGTATCCGAATCGACAGACCTTGATCGATACATCCCTAGTTTATAAAATTCCTATTTTCCCAGCACATCAGATTCCATCAGTCTCACACCGTGTCACACAATTGTGTTGCTCAATTAGCAGAGCAATCAAACATAACAACAAACTATCCATAACATTTGGGTGACAAGATGTGCTTGGAAAGAAAACCCCAGGCTTGTGTGCAGGATAAATAACAGTAATAGCTTGGTAATTCCACAGACATGTATGACCTAAAGGAATAACCTGATAGGTGTGTTGGCTCCTAGACCGTGATCATAGCGTGTAAACATCAGCAGTCTTAAATTAAAACATCAATCAGCTTCAACGCAGCGGGTAAAAGCTGTAACAAAAGCCAGTTTAGGAAAGCTTTAGGAGATAAGAAAGACATAATTAGAAAGGTGGACGTTTTGAGCGCCTGTTTGTGTTTTTGTCTAAGCTTGGATGAAACACTAAAAAACAATGTGGATTATTTGACGCATTCAAGTGTCACTTTATTTTGAAAAGATTATGGCTGCTCCCCACCTCATCTTCCGAACAGTATTTACTTTGTGCTGACCACAATCTAATCAAAATTGTTTGTTTTTCCTTAGGGAACCGAATACATGAAATCAAACGGACTGCCTTTAGGTAATGTTGCATTTTTAAACGCCAACCAAGCAAGCGCTCAAAAGTGCATGAAGGCTTTACATTGGGTTTAAATGTGCTAGGGTTAGGGGTTAGGGGTTAGGTGTTAGGGGTTAGGGTTAGGTTATGCAAAGACTACTGATGACGGCGACACACCGCCACCTATGAACTAATGCCATCGAGCGTCTTGTAATTGCAACTGCATGCAAAGTCTACTGTATAATACTAGCAAATGAGACTCCGAAATGTACAAAAACGAGATACATCAAAAATGTTTGGATATGTCATGAAAAATGCTACCGACAAGCAAGAGCAATTTTAAGTGGCGATTCCAACCCTTTCACATTTGGTAATAAAATATGTACATTACATTAAAAACAGCTGGTGTGTAAAAAGTACAATACTTACAGTACAAACACTTTGTAGGGCTCAACAAAACTTGCAACTTAATGGCAAAGACTCTTGACTACGGCAACACACCACTGCCTATGCACTACTGCCATCTAACGTCTTAGAATATCAACTGCATGCAAAGTCTACTGCATAATACTTGCAAATGAGACTCAGAAATGTACAAGAACGAGATGAATCAACTTTTTGTTAAATGTTTTAGCTTGATGCTAACTTACATTGGATATGCCCTGAAAAATGCTACTGACAAGCATTAGCGATTTTACGTGGCGATTCCATCCCTTTCACATTTGGTAATCAAAGATGCATGTTACATTTAAAACAGCTGGTGTGTAAAAAGTACAATACTTAGAGTATAAACACTTTGTAGGGCACAATGAAAGACACGGCTGGCACATGCAACTTAATGGCAAAGACTCCTGACTACGGCAACAAACCGCCGCCAATGCACTAGTGCCATCTAAAGTCTTGGAATTGCAACTGCATGCAAAGTCTACTGCAGGGTGCTCACACTTTTTCTGCAGGCGAGCTACTTTTCAATTGATCAAGTCGTGGGGATCTACCTCATTCATATATATCATTTATATTGACTTATTTATGAAATATATGTTTTTGTTAACAAGTTAAAGGTGTTTAATGATAATGCAAGCATGTTTAACACATATAGTTAATATTGTTAATAAATTAAAGGTGTTTAATGATAATACAAGTATGTTTAATACATATAGTTAATATTGTTAACAAGTTAAAGGTGTTTAAAGATAATGCAAGCATGTTTAACACATATAGTTAATATTGTTAACAAGTTAAAGGTGTTTAATTATAATACAAGCATGTTTAACACATATAGTTAATATTGTTAATAAGTTAAAGATGTTTAAAGATAATGCAAGCATGTTTAACACATATAGTTAATATTGTTAACAAGTTAAAGGTGTTTAATGATAATGCAAGCATGTTTAACACAGTTAATATTGTTAATAAATTAAAGGTGTTTAATGATAATACAAGAATGTTTAATACATATAGTTAATATTGTTAATAAATTAAAGGTGTTTAATGATAATACAAATATGTTTAATACATATAGTTAATATTGTTAACAAGTTAAAGGTGTTTAAAGATAATGCAAGCATGTTTAACACATATAGTTAATATTGTTTACAAGTTAAATGTGTTTAATGATAATACAAGTATGTTTAATACATATAGTTAATATTGTTAACAAGTTAAAGGTGTTTAAAGATAATACAAGCATGTTTAACACATATAGATTCCTTTCTTTCATGAAGACAAGAATATAAGTTGGTGTATTACCTGATTCTGATGACTTGCTGATAACGTCCGCATTTTCGAATGGAGGAGAAAAAAAGTCCTCCTTTCCGTCCAATACCACATGAAAGTGGTTGGTTTTTGGCATCTTATTTGTCCAGCTTCCGTACTCCTTTGTATACACTTTACAAGAAATACATTGTCGGCAAACTCCGTAGCTTGCTAGCTTGTGCACGCCAGCATTCTGAAACTCTTATTTTGTTAGCGCAACTGTGCAGTCGGTCTTTGGAGTTTTGACGACAGGTACGGCGCCAGAATCTGTTGAAATAAAGTGTTTCTCGCCTTCCAGTCGGTAATTTTAATGAGCTGGCAGCAGCCAGCGTCATCTCAGAAGATCCTCGGGTGCCGTGAATGTCAATCAAGTGACAAAAGTGACGTCATAGTGAAAATTTATGATCGCTCATTTTTAGGACTATTTTTTTAATGCCTGGCTGGTGATCGACTGACACACCCTCCGCGGTCGACCGGTAGCTCGCGATCGACGTAATGAGCACCCCTGGTCTACTGTATAATACTTGCAAATGAGACTCAGAAATGTATAAAAACGAGATGAATCAACTTTTTTTTAAATGTGCTATCTTGATGCTAATTTACATTGAATATGTCATGAAAAATGCTACCGACAAGCATTAGCAAGTTTACATGGCAAATTCAACTCTTTCACATTTGGTAATCAAAGATGCACGTTACATGTAAAATAGCTGGTGTGTAAAAAGTACAATACTTACAGTATAAAGACTTTGTAGGGCTCAACAAAAGACAGGACTTGCACATGCAATTTAATGGCAAATACTCCTGACTACAGCAAAATACCACCGCTAATGCACTAGTGCCATCTAACGTCTTGGAATTGCAACTGCATGCAAAGTCTACTGTATAATACTTGCAAATGAGACTCAGAAATGTATAAAAACGAGATGAATCAACTTTTTTTTTAAATGTGCTATCTTGATGCTAATTTACATTGAATATGTCATGAAAAATGCTACCAATAAACATTAGCAATTTTCACGTGGCGAGTCCAACCCTTTCGCATTTGGTAATCAAAGATGCACGTTCCATTTACAACAGCTTGTGTGTAAAAAGTACAATACTTAGAGTATAAACACTTTGTAGGGCTCAACAAAAGACACGACTGGCACATGCAACTTCATGGCAAAGACTCCTGACTACGGCAACAAACCGCCGCCAATGCACTAGTGCCATCTAACGTCTTGGAATTGCAACTGCATGCAAAGTCTACTGTATAATACTTGCAAATGAGACTCAGAAATGTATAAAAACGAGATTAATCAACTTGTTTTTAAATGTGCTATCTTGATGCTAATCTACATTGAATATGTCATGAAAAATGCTACCGACAAGCATTAGCACGTTTACGTGGCAAATTCAACTCTTTCACATTTGGTTATCAAAGATGCACGTTACATTTAAAACAGCTGGTGTGTAAAAAGTACAATACTTAGAGTATAAACACTTTGTAGGGCTCAACAAAAGACACGACTGGCACATGCAACTTAATGGCAAAGGCTGCTGACTACGGCAATAAATCTACGCCAATTCACTAGTGCCATCTAAAGTCTTGGAATTGCAACTGCATGCAAAGTTGACTGCATAATACTTGCAAATGAGACTCAGAAATCTACAAAAATTAGATGAATCAACTTTTTTTTTTTTTAAATGTGCTAGCTTGATGCTATTTTACATTGAATATGTCATGAAAAATGCTACCAACAAACACTAGCAATTTTTACGTGGCGAGTCCAACCCTTTCGCATTTGGTAATCAAAGATGCACGTTACATTTAAAACAGCTGGTGTGTAAAAAGTACAATACTTAGAGCAGGGGTCGGCAACCCGCGGCTCCGGAGCCGCATGCGGCTCTTTGATCACTCTGATGCGGCTCAGCAGCTTACTTGCCGAACCCCCCGATTTTCCCGGGAGACTTCCAGATTTCAGTGCCTCTTGCAGATAACTACCGATTTTCACCCTTACAGTTATAATAAGGGTGTGCCATGATGGTACAGCATTTGGTGCCCTCTACAATCTGTATTAACAGCATGCCAGCTCAACCACTTGTTATGCAGTATGCGTCTTCTGCTTGCACACGAACGTGACAGCAAGGCATACTTGGTTAACAGCCACACAGGTTACACTGACGGAGACCATATAAAACAACTTTAACACTCTTACTAATAATGCGCCACACTTTGAACCAAAACCAAACAAGAATGACAAACACATTTCGGGAGAACATCTGCACCTAAACACAACAGAACAAATACCCAGAATCCCATGCAGCCCTGACTCTTCCGGGCTACATTATACACCCCTGCTACCAACAAACCCCGCCCCAACCCCAACCCTGCTCTCTCACACATTAACTCCCCCCACCCTCTGTGCGTCGGTTGAGGTGGGCGGGGTTTGGTAGCGGGGGTGTATAATGTATCCCGGAAGAGTTAGGGCTGCATGGGATTCTGGGTATTTGTCCTGTTGTGTTTATGTTGTGTTACGGTGCAGATGTTCTCCCGAAATGTGTTTGTCATTCTTGTTTGGTGTGGGTTCACAGTGTGGCGCATTATTAGTAAGAGTGTTAAAGTTTTTTTTTTATACCGCCACCGTCAGTGTAACCTGTGTGGTTGTTGACCAAGTATGCCTTGCTGTCACTTACGTGAGCAAGCGGAAGCCCCATACAACGTGTGGCTGATCAGGCACGCTGGTTGTAGGGAATGCTATATGCTGTACCATCACGGCACGCATGACGCTGACAAGCGCCATTCATATAAAACCCGCGTGCCGCACCAGCATTCAAATTCCATATTAAGGTGTGGGCAGCGTGTCTGAGACCCTTAGTTTATACATAGCACAAAGCAAAAAAAAAACCTTTATATGCAGTGTTAATTAATTTTAAATTTCAAAATATTTTTGTGGCTCCCATTGTTTTCTATACTCTGTGAAACTGGTCAAAATGACTCTTTGACTGGTAAAGGTTGCTGACCCCTGACTTAGAGTATAAACACATTGTAGGGCTCAACAAAAGACACAGCTGGCACATGCAACTTAATGGCAAAGACTGCTGACTACGGCAACAAACCGACGCCAATTCACTAGTGCCATCTAAAGTCTTGGAATTGCAACTGCATGCAAAGTCTACTGTGAAGCTTCAATGCCTTTTCTTAGCGGCACTCACGTTTTGTTTATTTTTGGCTTGAGCATTAGACACCTTTTTACCTGCACGACATCTACAAAGCAATTAGCTACCGGCTGCCACCTACTGATATGGAAGAGTATTACACGGTTACTCTGCCGAGCTCTAGACAGCACCGACACTCAACAACAACACATCATTTGCACACTTTAATTACTGGTTTGCAAAAAATATTTTTAACGCAAATAGGTGAAATTACATAATCTCCCACGGCACACCAGGCTATATCTCACGGTACACTAGTGTAGAGTGGTTGAAAAACACTGCACTAGTGAACGGAAAATGTACAAGTGTTTTTGGAGGAAACTGGGCTCATATTTTAGGAATGGAGCCTGCCAGCAGATGCTGCTGCAGTCCCGTCAGGATCTCAATTTCCTCCAGGCCATTGAAACTCTTTCAGCCTTAGTTCTCCTCTCTCTTTGTACCTATTTCCTTGCATCAAGCTAACCTTTTCCGATGACACCCGTGAGTCCAGTTCCTTTCTGCAATCTAATTAAAAGGCGAGCTGCTGGGTGACGGGCTCTGAACGGCATCATTACCGTGCCAGCAGGTCAGTCCTGTTGAAAAGGCAAAGAACACACGCCGACACCTTATATACCCTTTTAGACTGCATATACACTGCTGCGCTTAATGTTCGGTTCTGGTTTATTATGTAAGAATCAAAAGTGGAACTTTGAATGTCAAACGCCCCTGAAGTCATTGTTGATCATGAAAAGTGCGTTTGACCTATACTGCAATTTCACAACTGAAGGAAATCACATAACAGACCTAAGCAGTGGCAACTCAGGGATCACTTTTTGTAGTCTGATTTATATTCAATACAAAGCAGCGGATCAGTCAGACGATTAATTACGCAATATGAATTGGCACAGAATCATCGCTCTCTAGTTTGTCATTTTGAACGACAGACCGGGCATAATATAGCTAATGGGGTACTCATGATTGAAGGAAAAGCAACCTCATCCGGTTCTTTTAATCTACCGTACATCAAATAGTAATTGTATTCCAGACACAGTACTGTGATATCCTCCTGAGAACCAGCATCCTCTGCAGTGGACCTGTGTTTTTTTTGTTATTATTCTTATATAATCATTTTTAGACTTAGACTTCCTTTATTGTCATTCAAATTTGAACTTTACAGTCATACTTGCCAACCCTCCCGAATTTTCCGGGAGACTCCCGAAATTCAGCGCCTCTCCCGAAAACCTCCCGGGACAAATATTCTCCCGAAAATCTCCCGATTTTCAGCCGGAGCTGGAGGCCACGCCCCCTCCATCTCCATGCGGACCTGAGTGAGGACAGCCTTTTTTCACGACGGGAGGACAACTGGGTGACAAGAAATAAATCATCCAGACTAGAGATAAATTGTATTATTATGTTTATTTTACCTAAAGATAAATATATTTATTAATTTAAAAAAAATAAATAAATAAATACATTTTTACTATATTTTGCTAAAAACATCAAAATTAATTGTATCCTTTCTGACTTCTTATTACATCTAGGCATTAGAATTATACATTAAAATAAACATATTTAAAATAATTAATTTTAAATTATCATAATAATTCATTTAAAATGACCATATTTAATTATTAAAATAATTGCTTGTTTATCAACAACTTAAGCATTTTATTCATTACATTTTGAAGCTCTCAGAAGCCAAGTTATGTTATATTCCTTAATATTTATTTATGCAAGTTTGAAGTATCAATTATCTAAACACAGTTTTGTTTGCATATTTTCAGGATGTATATATATATATATATATATATATATATATATATATATATATATATATATATATGTATGAAATACTTGACTTGGTATATTCTAGCTGTCAATATACTCCTCCCCTCTTAACCACGCCCTCAACCACGCCCTTCCCCACCCCCTACCACGCCCCCACCCCCCATCTCCCGAAATCGGAGGTCTCAAGGTTGGCAAGTATGTTTACAGTACAGATAAGAACAAAATTCCGTTGCATTAGCTCGTTGTAGTACAGATAAATATTGCACTTTTGCATATGCATCCATGTTTACGGATGTATGTTATATTGTCTTTATAGTCCAGCAAGTTAATCTTAATTATGATGCGTTCAAGAGTCTTATGGCCTGAAGGAAGAAGCTGTTACAGAACCTGGAGGTTCTGCTACAGAGGCTGCGGAACCTCTTTCCAGAGTCCAGCAGTTAAAACAGTCCTTGGTGGGGGTGGGAGGAGTCTCTGCAGATTTTCTGAGATCTGGAAAGGCAGCAGCTTTTTGCGATCTCCCGGGGAGGAGGAAGATGATCTGATGATGATCTTTTCCACCGTCCTCACCACTCTCTGCAGAGACTTCCAGTCTGAGGCACTGCAGGCTCCAGTTCAGACAGAGATACAGTTAGTCAGTAGGCTCTCTATAGTGCCTCTGTAGAATGTGGTGAGAATGGGGGGAGGGAGCTGTGCTCTTTTCATCCGATGCAAAAAGTGCATGCGCTGCTGAGCTCTTTTTACAAGAGCTCCGGTGTGTAGGGACCAGGTCAGATTGACAGTTATCTGAAACCCTCAGGAACTTGGTGCTGCTCACCATCTCCACTGCTGTGCCGTTGATGAAGAGTAGAGTGTGGCTGGACTGGTGCCTCCTGAAGTCGATGATCTCCTTGGTCTTAATGACGTTCAGGACCAGGTAGTTGGTTCTGCATCAGTCAACCATATATATATATATATATATATATATATATATATATATACAGTATATATACGTATATGCATATGTGTATGTATATATATATAAATATATATATAAGCGGTAGAAAATGGATGGATGGATATATATATATATATATATATATATATATATATATATATATGCATATGTGTATGTGTATGTATATATATATATATATATATATATATATATATATATATATATATATATATATATATATATATATATATATATATATATGTATATGTATGTGTGGGGAGACGATTGAGGGTACCCCCCCTCATGAAACAGGCCTGTAGAGATGAAATAGTCTTGTGATTTTTTTTCCCCACACATACATATATTGCGCTCTACTACGGTATCGAGCACTATTTTTTGGATAACCTTATTAAGACATATATATATATGTATATATATATATATATATATATATATATATATATATATATATATATATATATATATATATATGTATATATGTATATATATATATATATATATATATATATATATATATATATATATATATATATATATATATATATACATATATATATATATATATATATATATATATATATATATATATATATATATATATATATATATATATATATATATATATATATATATGAAATAGATGCTTCAAACCAATTCGGAAGGAAAGAGAAGCTCAGACTATCTGCCCATGGGTTGTTTTCACATGTGGGTTGCAAAGTGGCCCAGGATACAATCATTTTTTTTGAAACAACTAATATGCAACGTGGGCAGATATTGCCTTCCTTGCACAACCACACGTACACACAACCAACTACGCTTGGCATGTTAGGAGCATGGAGCAATTTGTGGCTTCAGTGGTTTCCATTAGAAGTCGATAAGATTTAAAAAGACTACAGTGACATGTTAATCATGCAGGCATATAGTGTTGCTCTATTTGGATTTGCATTCACTCCTGTCTATTTCTGCTGATCTCGACAGTCAAATAGGGAGGCTTGTTGTTTTAAATTGGTTTCTCCATTTCAATAAACATGCATGTATTTCCTTCACATACATCCAGGATGCACCCCCATACATACAATTTAAAGATATGTAGTCTTTATACAAATGAGGCAATCATTCTTGGGAAACATGAGACATTTCTGAAAGTTCTGTTTTATGTCAAAGTTAATTAAAAAAAAAAAAAAATATATATATATATATATATATATATATATATATATATATATATATATATATATATATATATATATATACATATATATATATATATATATACATAAATAAGGGTTGGAATTTGAATTGGGGGTTAAATCACCAAAAATTATTCCCGGGCGCGGCCACTGCTGCTGCTCACTGCTCCCCTCACCTCCCAGGGGGTGATCAAGGGTGATGGGTCAAATGCAGAGAATAATTTCGCCACACCTCCTGTGTGTGTGACAATCATTGGTACTTTAACTTTAACTTTTGTTAAACTAAATTGATTCAACCAATTGTGCACATTTGTAAGAATCACTGTTCTAATAAATTATTGGCTGTCTCCTTGTTGTAAAAATAATGCAATGTAATTTAAAAGGCATTTTCGTATATCGTATTTTTCGGACCGTAGGGCTCACAGATTTATATATATATATATATATATATATATATATATATATATATATATATATATATATATATATATATATATACCGTATTTTTTGGAGTATAAGTTGCACCGGAGTATAAGTCTCACCTGCCGAAAATGCATAATAAAAAAGGAAAAGAACATATATAAGTCGCACTGGAGCCCGACCAAACTATGAAAAAAACTGCGACTTATAGTCTGAAAAATACGGTGTATATATATATATATATATATATATATATATATATATATATATATATATATATATAATAAATGTTATGTTATGTGTATTAATTCAAGAGTGTATGGTGTGCGACTATGTGTAGGAATCAATGAGTGTTACCAGGAGTGTTGAGCGAGAGGTGAGGAAGTCCGGGGGGGAACAAGACAAGCTCGGAGGTCCGGGAAAGTCGAGGCGATAGAGAGGCGTCGAAGGTCCATGTCCAAGCAGGAGGTCAAGATCCAAGGAAGCAAAGGGAACGCGGGAAGACGAGACACACAGCTCGTAACGTGGGAACGAAGGCAGGCTGCAGGGAGGACGACAAGGAAGGACACGAGACGATAAACACGACGGGGGAGAAAACACAGAGAGCAAAGAGTGCGCATAGAGCTTGACGTGTAGTCTTACTGTACAGGAACAGATGATTACGTTCTGGCACGGGAGAGCAGGTTGTGCAGGCTTATGAAGGCGGGTCTGATGATCAGCTTCAGGTGTGCTGATTGCCGGTGATTGATGGCAGCCGGCGCAGCAGGTGCGCTCTTAGAGGCTCAATCAGCAGAGCGCACAGATGAGTGCGCATTGGCATACGCCCTGGCCGTGACAGGCATATTCTAAATGTAAAACACTTCCTTGTGGTCTACATAATATGTAATTCTGGTTCTTTGGTCAAAATGTTGCATTGATTATGTTTTTTCATCCCGTTTGTACATATTTTACATATTGTTAAATAAAAACACAATTACGCTAAAATTCTAGCGACTAAGCTGACAGTTTTTACAGTAAAATCTAAAGACTTTTTATTTTTGTTTGCAGTGTATGTCAAAAAAAATATCAACTGCATTGATATATATAATCACTGTTACAAGAGGGCAAACATAAGTACGATGTGGCCCTCAATGAAAACAAGTTTGACACCCCTGCCCTAGACCATCAGTGTCCCGATATAAAAATATACAGTAATAAACTAATATTAAAAATATGTCACAGTATGCTGGCGAGTGTATTTGGATATCATACAAAAGTATAATATAAATACAAGATATTAGGTAATGTATTCACTCGAAATACGCATTTTCTTTTAAACCACTTATGGTAACTATGTGTCAGTTTTCATGGTAAATGGTAAATGTGTTATACTAGTATAGCGCTGTAGGGGGAGAGGTGGCCAGCGCTGCCTGTAGGAGCAAAGGTCACTGCCTCTGTCCATGGTGCTGAGTACAGACCACCATCAGACGGGGGCGTGGCAGTGCTGACGGCGAGACACAGCTGGCAGGTGATTCGATTTCCCAGGTGGTACGAGCTGTCTAATCACCTGTTGTCTTTAACAGTAGCGGTCGGGAACAGCAGGAAGAGGAGGGTTTGGAGAGTTGGAGAGGAAGAACACGGACTGAAAAGTCAAACAGCGTAAACACGTCACGTCGTCCCATGGTGCCTGCCTTGATCAATATGCATTGTCCTAATCAAACAAAGCAGTTCAATTCAAACTCGCCGGTGGGTTCTTCTTCCATCCTTTTATTTGTAAAAACAAAAAAAAATTAACATGAACCGTTAGTATTTTGTCACAACCTCACATGCAAATTTGCTTGTTTTTGTAGGGTTTGTTTGATTATACTAACCAGAATAAGGCTACATTGGGGCCCTTAGCAGAATTTTGTTTTATAATTTATATATGTGTAACTATAAATAATAATATGTTCCTTGTGCATATGTAATGGAAATATATGCAGAAAATGTGCCATTATTATACAAAACCCAAAACCAGTGAAGTTGGCACGTTGTGTAATTTGTAAATACAATGATTTGCAAATCCTTTTCAACTTATATTCAATTGAATAGACTGCAAAGACAAGATGTTTAATGTTCGAACTTAGAAACTTCATTTTTTTTTTTGCAAATTATTATTAACTTAAAATTTTAATGGCAGCAACACATTTCAAAAAAGTTGGCATAGGGGCATTTTTACCACTGTATTACATGGCCTTTCCTTTTAACAAAACTCAGTAAACATTTGGGAACTGAAGAGACCCATTTTTGAAGCTTTTGAACTGGAATTATTTTCCATTCTTGCCTGATGTACAGCTTAAGTTGTTCAACAGTCCGGGGTCTCCGTTGTGGTATTTCACGCTTCATATTGTGCCACACATTTTCAATGGGAGACAGGCCAGTCTAGTACCCCCACTCTTTTACTATGAAGCCACGCTGTTGTAGCACGTGGCTTGGCATTGTCTTGCTGACATAAGCAGGGGCGTCCATGATAACATTGCTTGGATGGCAACATATGTTGCTCCAAAACCTGTATGTACCTTTCAGCATGAATGGTTGTCTTCACAGATGTGTAAGTTACCCATGCCTTGGGCACTAATACCCCCCCATACCATCACAGATGCAGGCTTTTCAACTCTGCGCCTATAACAATCCGGATGGTTCTTTTCCTCTTTGTTCCGGAGGACAGGACGTCCACAGTTTCCAAAAACAATTTGAAATGTGGACTCGTCAGACCACAGAACACTATTCCACTTTGCATCAGTCCATCTTAGATGAGCTCGGTCCCAGCGAAGCCTGCGGCGTTTCTGGGTGTTGTTGATAAATGGCTTTCGCTTTGCATAGTAGAGTTTTAACTTGCACTTACAGATAGAGCGACGAACTGTAGCGACAGTAGTTTTCTGAAGTGTTCCTGAGCCCATGTGGTGATATCCTTTACACACTGATGTCGGTTTTTGATGCGGTACCGCCTGAGGGATCGAAAGTCAAGGGCATTTAATGTTGGTTTTCAGCCTTGCTGCTTACCTGCAGTGATTTCTCCGGATTCTCTGAACCTTTTTGATGATATTACGAAAACATAGATCACTAAATTCCTTGCAATAGCTGGTTGAGAAATGTTGTTCTTAAACAATTTGCTCACACAAAGTGTTTGATGAGCATTCCTCAACTTTCTCAGTCTATTTGGCCATTTGTGCCAGCTTTTTTTTAAACATGTTGCTGGCATCAAATTCCAAGTGAGCTAATGTTTGCAAAAATTAAAGTTTTCCGGTTCGAACGTTAAGTATCTGGTCTTTGCAGTCTATTCAACTGAATATAGGTGGAAAAGGATTTGCAAATCATTGTATTCTGTTTTTATTTAGGATTTACACAACATGCCAACTTCACTGGTTTTGGGTTTTGTAGTAATATTTAAACTGAACTGCCTTTGCAATCATTAATTGACATTTTATACGCTGGTATTCGTTCTAAATGATATGGAGAGGTCTAAAACAGTGTATGAGGGGTTGGATAAGTGAGGGTGCGAGTGGAGATAATGAAACCTAATAGGCAAAGTACGGCGAGCAGACCGGGTTAAAAAAAAAAAAAAAAAGGTGAAGAAAATGAAAAGGAACATAAACAAGTCTCCAAGCTTCCTTCAATCTCATACATAAATGTGATGGCTCTTCTCCCCATACAAAACCCCATAGGCAATTTGAAGAAAGTAGGCCAAAATGAAATATGGCCGCAATATAGAAACAACACTTCAGACACACGGCGGCTCTACAGGAAGCTGAGGTGTGCGCACATGAGCAAGCGAGGAAGACAATTGAGTTTGGGGAAGGTGTGGGTGCAATGGGGCGTTAAATGGGTCGCGAGGAACTTGAGTGTTTTATTAAGACTGAATGGAAAGTAGGATTCTAAATGAATTTTTACACTACTGAAATAGTTACATAATCTATCATCCCGGTTCTTTTTTTTTTTTTTTTTTGTGCTATCCCTTCACGCACACATGCCCACACACAAGCCTACACGGTAAACACTCGCTTTACCTTGCCGTCACACGGTAAGGTAACCTTGAGACACTGCTCGGAGAGGACTGAAGCATGACTCAAATGCAACGGAAATGTTCCGGACGTCATGGCGAATATGATGGCGGTCAGTCAAAAAAAATAAGAAGATAAGGTTGTAGTTTTATGAAAAAAATAAAATAAATCACGGCAACACAGGTAAGAAAAAAATAAAAATAAATAAATGTCAGGTTCAAACACTGATGACATCTATTAAACGAGACAAGAAGCAAACAATTAAACAGAGACAGAATTAAATTTGGCTCAAATTGAGGAGAGACGCCTGGACACTGTACCCTTACACAGTGTCTCAACACGCTCTGGCGAAAGATTGTACGCCACCTTTTTTATTTGGACTTTCCCTGATTACATGGCAACAGCCGTTTCTAAGGGACGTGGGTCATAAACAGCCATCACCTTTGTTTACAACAGTTCAAAAGAAAATGTCGTAAACAGTTCACAGAATAGGTCGTAAAACAGTTCAAAGAAGCGGTGCCTGGAGGGGAGTATTCCGACAAGTTGGTATACTTTGACAGCCATTTAGGACCCGTAAATGGCCGGAACAACACAAAAAGATGCTTGGTCTTAATGGAGGCTCCCTTGTAAAGTGACTTTTAGTCGCATTCATTGAATATTTAAATGCCAAGAAAAACATCAATCGTCATGTCTTTCAAAATTATTTCACACCTTTCACACCGAAAGGTGTGACAACAACCGAAGTGAAGCTGGAGAGACAATACTTAATACAGAAATCAGAAACAAATAAAAACTAAATATTTAGGGTTTGGTTTGGGTTTTGGTGAAATAATAATAACAACCATGGTGCGTTGCATCAGCCATTTTAGATCATGTACCAAATCCAGTGTCCCTGACAAGTTTCAGACATGTTGAAAAAAAACAACAATCAAACAATGAAGTGTGGAGTTGAAAAAAAAAAATTATTTGCAAGGAGTAGATTTATGACGCTCACAAGTATTGAAGAATCGACAAAGTGGACCTCGTACCACAGCAAGTTTTAATTGTAAGTTATCACAAAACTTTGTGTTGCCATGAGTTCCTGTCTTTGATCCTACCAAGCAAAAGGCTTGTAAAACTCCACTGTGTAGGATTGGAAGCAACACGAAAGTGTTCTGTTTCTTTGATGTATTGTAATCCACAGAAATATTGTGTCTTGACCAGAAAACTACAAAGCGGAGAAGAAGCAGGACCAGACTCCCCTCCAGGCGACCGTTTCTTTGAACTGTTTTACGACCTTTTCTTTGAGCCAACCTTTTCTTTGAACTTTTTTGTAATCAACGGCGATGGCTGTTTACGACCCCCCCTCCCTTAGAAACAGCTGTTGCCATGTAATCTGGGAAAGTCCAAATAAAAGAGGAGGCGTACAATCTTTTGTCAGGAGCGTGAGATGACACTGTAAAAGGGTACAGTGTCTACGCGTTTCTCCTCATTGAGCCACATTTAATTATGTCTTTATTTGATTCCTTGTTTCTTGTCTTGTTTAATAGATGTCATCAGTGTTTGAACCTGACAATGATGAGACAGGACTTTTTCCCTCCCCGTCTACTGCTATTTTGTGGGTTCCTCTGCCAATGGTAATGTGGGTGGATTTTACTTTTTTAAACATTTACTATTCTAGCAATATACTTGTTAAAGTTTCAGATTTTTGTGATTTCTGATCCGTTGTGAGGACACCAACAAGACTTCTGTGTGTGTGCGTGTGTTGGCAGAGCAGCGCATTCAGCACAGTTCAGCTTGTCATTGCTTGTTAATAAAGAGAAAGTTGATCAATCACCACTGTGTTATGTTTGTTTGATAAACAGTACTGTATAGTACTTTATATTGTGTTCAAAATGTACAAACCTTCACTAAAATATGGACTTTTGGTCCAGGCTGGGACCCATTATTCATGTTTACATTGTTTCTCATGGATAAATGTGTTTCACTATAACAACTTTTATATTCACAAACCTCATTCAAGCACCAATTTCACATTTAATGCACCAGAATAGCGACAAATAGCACAACACGTGCAGGCTATAATCCAGCATCTCCCTGAAGCAGCTGCAGTTAAAGAGCGGAGCTGATGAAGCAACAGGTTGCAGCTGTGTCTTGAAGACTCGCCCCATCGCTGATCGCCAGGATGTGTAAAGTACAAGAAAAAACACTTTCTGTGTACAATAAGTACACGTACACAACAGCTAAGCACGCAATAACGCACAAGCTATACTTACTTAAAAAGTAGGGGAGTAACGATTTGTTTTAATGAGGAACTTTTGGAATTTTGCCTATGGTTCACAATCATTTTGAAAGACATGGCGATGAATGCTTTTATTTGGCATTTAAATATTAAATAAATATGATTAAAAGTCTGCTTACAATGGAGCCTCCATTAAGACCAAGCAAATTTTTGTATTGTTCCGGCCTTTTTCGGGTCCTAAATAGGCTGTCAAAAAGTACCAACTTGTCGGAATACCTACTCAGACGTCTTCTGTCCAGGTGAGAGGCATGATTTATGATCTACAATAAACTTCCAAGGGGCAAGGAATTGATCATGGCACCCGTATAGATAGTTTGTCTTTGTTAGCGCTCAAAATAACAATATTACTAATACTTGGTTAATATGCAAGTATGGGAACACTGTTGGCACTTTTTGAATGGTTATTTATGGGATTTTATGGGCGGAATAGTGGAGTTCCCATTTGCCTCGCTCTAAACTGACTTTTGTTTACGTTTATTTAATATTTGCCTTAAAAAAATAAAATAATTCTCCGTCCTCACGGCTTTCATTAAGCAAAATTCGGAAAAATGTGCAGTACCCCTTTAACAATAATTTGATTTGAATCCTAATTTTGTGGTTGCCGATACGATTATGGGGCGATATTAGTTTATTTACAGACCTTTTGGTGAATTTACTGAGGAATTTGTGAAACTGAAACAATACAAAAAAATGCCATTGTAAGTTAAAATACTAACACACTTGTAAACATGTTAGCATTATAGCTAATGCTAACGATGCTAGCTTCATTACATTACAGTAGCGCGTACAAATATGCATGAAAACACTCCTACAGATACTAAACTGTCCCATGTGTGGTAAGTATGAATTGTTTTAGTTAAATTGCTTGAAGCGATGAATGTAGAATCCACACGAGTAAAAACGCTATGGACGATTAGCACTTTTACTTCCGGTTTAAAGCTTTAAACAGCAGGGAACACTGTAGAAACTTACCCAGAAGCACCTGCGGTGAGCGAACTTGTCCAAAACATGGCCCCATAGCCTTTTGTATTAGTTGTATCCTTTTGTATTCGTTTTGTCATGTCTGTGTAATCATGTTTTGTTTTAGTCATGTTTTTAGTTATTGGACTCTTTAGTTTCTGGCTTTTCACTCCCTTGTCTTGTTTCCATGATTACCCATTAGTTTCACCTGTTCCACGTTTGGACTCATTGTGCACTCTTGTTTGTCACCATAGCAACCCATTAGTTTTGACCTGTCACGTCACGCACCTGTTTCACGTTTTGAGTCACGCACCTGTTTTCGTTAATCATGTCTGTAGTATTTAAGTTCATTGTTTTTCAGTTTGTCTTTCTGGTGACATCTCCATGTTTATGCTTCTGCACACTCTCCACACGCTTATGATCCTTGCTGCTCTTTTTTCATGCCGGTTCCATGCCAAGTAAGTTTTTGTTTATTAAGCCACAGTTAGTGTTTTTTGTTGTTCATAGTTTTTGCCTTTGTGCAAGTGTTTGGTTTCATAGTTTGTTCTCCGCCATTGTGCGCGCCTTTTGTTTACTTCCTTGTTTTGTATTTATAGTCTTTAAATAAAAAATGTATCTTAATTCCCGTCTCGCCCGAGCCAACTTTCCGTTGCCTTCGAGAAAAACTAAACCCCAGGACCAAGTCGTGACACGTTTTATGAGAACTATTTGCTGTTAGCAAAGAAAAATCCATAAATCGGCGCACTGTTTTATAAGCCGCGGGGTTCAAAGCGTAGGCAAAAATTAGCGGCTTATCGTCCAGAATGTACGGTATGTATGGTTTGTGCTGCTATAGTATCGGAAGCACATCGGCCAATACTCAAGGCTCGTATCAGAAGGAAAAACAAAGTTGTGTAGGATTGTAAATATTGACTTATGAGTTAACAACAACAAGAAAGCACATTAATAGTAGATATGGATCCTTATTTGCTCCCCTTTCACCAGGTCCTGTCAATCTCCATCCACTCCGTATTTCCGCGCGTTATCTCATTAAAGCGCTGTCCTAAAATCACTTAACCAGCCGCCTCGCATTTATTGCCCTTGTTTCTCAGTTCACCGACTTTTAAGTAACATCCCCCAACCTCTTGGTCCCCTCTTGTTCTCAATCAAGCTCTCTTTTACCAATTAGGGAAGCCCCTGTCACAGCAGTACAAGTGCTCTATTACCTGTAGACATGTCCCACCCATGAGTTAATTTGAAGTGTGTGTGTGTTCTGGCAATGCTTACTTAATTACTTAATTCTGGCAATGCATACTTAATTAGGGGACCTCTGACGGTATGGGGACAAAAAAACAGGTCCCCTAAAGGTAAAACTTTTTAAATGATAGTCAGATCCATTCTGAAGACGCCAAAGTGATTTTTAAGCTTTGGCCCATAAAACATGTTTACTGGTTAGTTTGAGTATTTTATTTCTGTGGTTTAAGGTAAGATAAGATAATCCTTTATTTATCCCAGAACAGGGAAATTCGGGTTACTTTGTTTACGTGTTTCAAATATTGGTAAAAGAGAAAATTAACTTTCTTGAAAAGTCAATCAATCAATCAATTAATGTTTATTTATATAGCCCTAAATCACAAGTGTCTCAAAGGGCTGCACAAGCCACAGCGACATCCTCGGTTCAGAGCCCACAAAAGGGCAAGGAAAAACTCACAACCCAGTGGGATGTCAATGTGAATGACTATGAGAAACTTTGGAGAGGACCGCATATGTGGGTGACCCCCCCCCCCCTAGGGGAGACCGGATGCAATGGACGTCGAGTGGGTCTAGCATAATATTGTGAAAGTCCAGTCCATAGGGGATCTAAAATAATAGTGAGAGTCCAGTCCATAGTGGGGCCAGCAGGAGACCATCCCGAGCGGAGACGGGTCAGCAGCGCAGAGATGTCCCCAACCGATGCACAGCCGAGCGGTCCACCCCGGGTCCCGACTCTGGACAGCCAGCCAGCTCTTCAACCATGGCTACCTGTCATCGCAATGGACGTCACCCGGCCACTACAACACGGCCACAACGTGGAAATACTTTTCCTCTATGTTCGAACCGGCCTTCCATGTGCTGAAACCACTGGGCGCACAATCAGTTGGTCCGCCAAAACTTGGTCAACTTGACAGTCGCAGCTATGACTATTTGTTAGCCTCATGTGTTGTTAGCATGGCATGTCCCGTGTTGTCATTCCGCATCGCTCACGCCAGGAGTTGAAGATGAAGTGCATCAAAAAGTTGTCGGCAAAAAATTTGGTCAATTTGGAGAATAGCAGTCATGTTGTTGTTAGCATTGTTCACCCTTAAACCGGAAGCACAAGTCCCGCTTGGTGAATATCTTTATCGAAACAGAAAATAAGACAGATACTGTTTTGTAATACATCTAAGAAATATGTAAAATGCAACGAAGTGAAGCCGTAATATTTGAAGCGCTGGGCAGAGGAAGCCTCCTGATTGTCAATCAGGAACAGGTGAGGGAACCAGCGCTCAGGCCAGAGGTGAAGTAGCGGCGAATTTAAGCACAAAGGAATTGGAAATAATGAAATAACAGCACGGGAAAGTAAATAATACAAAACACATGAAAATGGTCCAGAACAGTCAAGAGGGATGATCTCACATGTTATACATAAATAAATGAAATGGTTATTTTAGCTGCTGTACATTCTAATCCTGAAACATCAAAAAATGCCTTTTTTTCAAATAACTATGCTTCTTATCTCCATTTAGTGTTATCAAGGACAGCAAAAAGGCAAAACTAATTCTCCGTCTTTGCGTCTCCCGACATGTGCAACAAGCCCAATGGAGCACCACACCCTTCCAGAGCCTCCGGTCTCCCGGGCCGCGGCGATTGAAACGGAGCAACACAGATGGGAGATTGGCATGGAGACAGAAACAAAAATACATCACTGCTTAGGGATTCCAGTAAAAATGTTTTCATGTTGAAAAGTCATTTGGAAGAAAAGAATCCTGAGAAGAAAAAGAAAACAAGAATATTTCTTCAAACACACACTCTGAAGTCAGTGGGTTTCTGGGTGATGAAACCGGATAAATATGCAACAATAACGAGACATTGATCCAAGAGCATGTGCAATTGTCCAATAATGAAGGACAAAGACACTTCATGTTTGTTGTTTAGAATGTACTATATATACATACATATATTCACATACATATACTGTATATGCATACAAACATACACATCATCATCGGCGGTCACTCGAACGAGGTGTATCCCTTTATGGAGGATGCCGGTGCGTGACTTCGTTTAACGTGGGGTGACTGGTGCATAGACAGTCACCACAAGATCCTTGACAGAATCGGGTCAGGGGCCAGTGGCATGGAGTTTAAGACGACTGGGGACCCTCTTCTGCTGCAGCCT